>NC_056746.1:870502634-870757634 GCF_019279795.1 Protopterus annectens | reverse complement strand
CCAGGTGATCTCTAATGCATGATGGATCATCTATAATGTATGTGCAGGTAACCCTGGAAGTTTCTATGATTCCCACATATAGCACACTGGTGACGTGTACATAAGGTTTTCTAAGGGTGACTTCCCACAAGGACATCTATTGAGGAATGCGGGTTATACACTGGAACCTTGACTGATGATTCTCATGAGAAACCCATGCAACCCCAATGAGCAAGGTTACAATGACGCATACTCTCAGACTAGAACTATCATAGATCGCATTTTGAGCCTGCTCAAGTCACTTTTCTGATGTCTAAATGTATCTGGAGGTGCCCTGAAGTATGATCCACCCACCTCTGCCAGTAGACTGGCAGTCTGTGCCATATTACATAATGGTATTGTTAGGAAATAGTTGCAGCTGAGGGAACAAGGCTACTAGCACCACAGGCAGAGGCAGGAGAACCAGCAGACACAGATGAGGAGTCAGATGAAGAACCAGCAAATGGGGATGATCATGTCAAACAGAGGCAGGCACAATTTGCTATGGCATTGTCTAAGATGCAGTGAACAGAGCACACCCTAAGTACATAAGTGAAAAGAAAAAAAAAGAAGCTAAGCACATTCAAACAGTAACACCGATGCATGCAAAAATATCAGCCTTCACTTACACATATACTGACTGTATACTGTGACCATCAGACAGAAGTAATGCCAGAGTAGACAAATTTATCAGCAGTATTAACCACAGTAAGTGATGAACCTGTAATGAAGAGGTAAATGATTACCCCCATATGTAACTACTGTGCTTCAAAAAGATAAAATGCTGCTGAACTATACAGGAATGTCAACAGTAACCTTTAAATGATATATGCAACATAAAAGTAAAACCTATGAGGCGATTTAACCATAACCCACAAGTGAGTGTGAGTATATCAGGATGTATCCATTGCTGACATGATTATACCCACACCCATGAGTGGGTTATTGCTATTCTACAATGACATTATTTAAGAAATTGCTTACCTTTCTTAAATAATGTCTTTGTGTAATGGTGCTGTAGTGTTCTCCCGCATTGTTTCTTCATTCATCTGTAGCTTCTGATGTACTGCGTATGCATACGAGACTTATATTCCCATGCTTGCAAAGTACAGTTGAAGACAAGCAGCAGAGTAAAGAGAATCTCCGCCACTGTTTTATGAGGCAAAAATCTGCATATTCTACAAATATTTGGCCAATTGAGAGGTATGAGAGCCTGCAGTGTCATGTGGAGGGACAGCGCAAAAACAGGAAGAAAACCAGGTATGTTTCTGTGTCTTTATTTTTGAGAACATTCCTGATTTTTCTTCTGTTTTGCACTGTCCCTCTGTAACATATTTCAGTAGAAAAGTCTGGCCACTAAATGGTACTTTAGCAGACAGACTTTTTTGTGTTGGCATATGCTTGATTTACAATGAGCACAATGGTTGGGCTGTCAACTCAGCATGCCCACTTTTGGGTTACATTGACCCATCATTGCATAATAATAGATACATAATGGCTTTTCATGGCATCTATATATATATATATATATATATATATATATATATATATATATATATATATATATATGGGTCTACCTGGTAACACCGACACGCCAAAACACCGACAACGAAATAACTGACACGACAAAACTGAAAGAAACCGAAAGTTCAAAACTTGAAACTTCACATGCCTGACAAACCACAATCCTGACAATCAACAAAAGAAATACCTCTCCCAAAAAGCACACACACAACACAAGCACACCAAAAACCTTACAAACCTACACTAAACCTTACATACACAACTATCTATGCACTAACCTTAACCTAAACCCTAACCCTAGGGTCCATCACTATAGCACACTTACCTTAACCACACCCTAACCCTAACTAACCTAACCCCCCCCAAACCTAATGTCCATCACTATAGCACACTTACCTGACCTGCACCCTACCCTAATCTCCCTCACTATCACACACTTACCTTACCCACACCCTGACCCTAACGTCTGTCCCTATCGCACACTTACCTTAACATGTCGGTGTTCTCAGTGTTGGGATTCTCAACTTTCGATCATCTCCGTTGTCGATCTTCCGGTGTCGGTGTTCTCATTGTTGGCATTCTGGACTTTCGGCATTTTCAGGTAGATATATATATATATATATATATATATATATATATATATATATATATATATATATATATAGGTTTACCATCAAAATGTCGAGCGCACATTGACAAATGTGCATATTATCAACACCTTTAAGCCAAACCCATAATGCCGATGTTTCAAAATGTCACAAAAACACCTAATGTTGACATTTCTGACCAATTTACACCTAAAACAAGTGCTAACATGTCAAAAAGGGGTTGAGATTTTGCAGTTCGGGACATCGGTGTTCGGCATTTTCAACAGTTGCAAGTTGGTGCTCCCATTTGCAGTTTCGAGCAATGTGCACTCTACATTTTGCTGGTAAACTATATATATATATATATATATATATATATATATATATATATATATATATATATATATATATATATAGATATATATATATATATATATATATATATATATATATATATATATATATATATATATATAGATATACGAGCTGTGTGTCAGGCCAAACCAGGCCCATGTCAAACAAACCCACAAATGCTAGGTCAGTTTCACCATCATCCAGAGGTACATGATGAATACTTATACATCCCTAATAACTAGAAAATAAAACAAAAATGTTTAAGACACAAATAAGAACTAGGTATCGCCCAAGCACATACTTGGCCTGCTCACTACTCTGCATCAAATATAAAATTCACCCAAGTTAGATACCCCGACAGTGACCTGGCTAATCTCACCATCATCTTCACAAAGTGCTGAGCAAGCATCAGATCATTATTAACAGCACTGAGGTACTAGTAACACTTCTGTAACTACAGTTAGGAGCACAACAAATAACAATGTCAGACCTAAGGAGAATAAAACAATAATACAGTTCAGTACATACTCTATGATGAAATCAGGCATATGAGTAAGCAAATATTACCTATCCACTCTGCGCATCAGACATGGGCAACCATAAGTCAAAAATAAATGAGGGCAGGGCACATAGGGGGATGGATTACAGGAGAGCAGGCCTGACACAAAGATGTGTGTGTGTGTGTGTGTGTGTGTGTGTGTGTGTGTGTGTGTGTGTGTGTGTGTGTGTGTGTGTGTGTGTGTGTGTGTGTGTGTGTGTGTGTGTGTGTGTGTGTGTGTGTGTGTGAGAAATCAAGTTAACTGCAAGTATGCACTGTCAGACCCAGTAGCACCAGATGTAAAGAAGTCTAATATTAAAGATTATCAGTGTGTGTGTGTGTGTGTGTGTGTGTGTGTGTGTGTGTGTGTGTGCTTGAGGTGGCATAGGCCACATGAAGAGTATTGCATGTGGGTCTGCAGGAACACAACCAAAGCATTTGTGCTAGCACTAAGCCCTGGCATCCTGGACAGGTTTGAGCTGTGCATGGTACAACAGTGAATTCACTATCACCCACAACCACATGAAATACCTCTGCCAGGAGTTACACTGCTAGCTCCATGACATTGGCTAGAAGTCAGGGTGTTACCTATATGTGAATGATGTCTGCTGGATGAGCTGACATCTTGACTACATCCACATAACCACCTGTTCTACCACATCTGGGTGTGGATACCTCAATCACTGACTGAGCAGTGGAACTTTTATCACTACCAGAACAGGGACTTGTAATGGCCATGTTGGCTAACATCTGACAACTGGAGCTTTTGTCCTTCTTGTATTGATTTGTATGCAATCACATTTAAATCTTGTATTGATTTGTATGTAATCACATTTAAATATTGTATTGATTTGTATGTAATCACATTTAAATCTTATATCGATTTGTATGTAATCACATTTAAATTTATGACCGTTATGTCTTGTATTACTAATTACTAACTGGAGCTTTTCTCCCAGGGCCTCTGCTGAAAAAGGACGTGTCCAGTCGGACCTTCACGGTAAACAAATGTAAAATAAATAGATGTCAGGCATGTGTAACACTCATCACAGAAGAGTTTCAGAAATATTACTTCAACATACATAACTTCTCACGTTAGAGATGGGTTAACTTCCTCAGAGAAATGTTTCCAGAAACCCATAAAGCAGAAGTAGAGGTTCATTGAAATAGCAAAGTGTACCGTCACTAAAAAAACAACCGTGCAAAGTACAGACATCACTCAATTCACTAGGAAAACATACTAAAATCATACTGCAAGCACTACTTTTAAAGAACATAAGATAATTTGCAGGAATTGTAATACAGTTGTCCCAAAAGGACATATATTCAGCAAGTCTAATCAGTCAAACAACAAATGGTTTCATTTTTGAAGCACATGGAGAATCCAAGCAGTCTTCCATAGTTCAACAGAAGTTCCTTAGTCCCAAATTGTGTTTATTTCTTGTAGATTAACCCCTTTGGACAAGTGGAATATGTAAATCAAGCTCATTATCGTTCCTGAATCACTCAATCTGCTCGAGGTGCTGGGTAGGCATCCATGATGTGAGGACCTAAATGATGCTGTACACACACCCTAGCAGTACAAATGTTGTATACAACATGACCGCATGTGAACTACTGTATGGCTCCTACCTCAGTAAACAGTAGCACAGCTAGGGCAGGGCAAAAGGGGAAACTGCCCCTGGTGCAAATTGTTAGAGGGTGTGATCCAGTCTGCCATCCATCCATCATCCTGATAGGTCTTTTATGCAATAAAAGCTGGTATTACCATTTACAGCCAAATCTGAGTGCTTTAGCACTCCATGTGTGGTCTAATTTTGGGAACTGATTGCTACAGATTAAATGTAAAAAAAAAGTTTTTTGAATAAAACCTGAGTGCTGTAGTGCTCTGTACAGGCAGGGGATAAAGTATAGTAACTGGCTGCTACAGTTTAAATGTAAAAAGAAAATGTTTTTCTTCTTTTTAACTAAAACTTGAGTACAGTAGCACTCTGTGCAGGTTGGGTATAAGATTGCTACAGTTAAAAGAAAAAAAATATGTATTTATTTATTATTATTATTATTATTATTATTATTATTATTATTACTATTATTATTGTTATTATAATATAATGTAAGGAAGAAAAGAAAGAAGGTTGGGGGCAGAGTACATAAACAGGACCTGAATGAATGTGACAAGAGGAAGGGGTGGTGTGCCATACTTCTGGCCACCTGGTCAGTGTGCCAGTCAAAAGTACAGAATTTTTTTTTTTGCTGTTGGCAGGGTTTTTTTCTTATTTAGGAGGTGTTGTGTGGTGGCATAGATTGGGTATTGTCTGCAGGAAGCATCCTGCAAGTTTTGCAGAACAACTTTTTCTTTTTTTTTTGTTGGTGTTCACATGATGAGCTGGGAGGTGGTATACTGGTTTGTGGGACTGGCACAGGGTGCTGGTTGAGCTGGCTATGTTTCTGTCATTAAGTCAGATGACATGAATGCATTATCAAGTGTAGCAGAAATGCAAGTGTTCATGTGGCAAATGCTATTAAAATAGTTAATATTTCACGGAATGCCACCGGTACTGTGTTCAGTTCTAGATATTTTGATGTGTCAGTGAAATTAGCAATCATTCTGTCAATATTTTGCTTGTAGAGGGCCACCACTTGGATATATCAACACATTGCTTTATGTTTTTCCTACTTTTTTCTTAGTTTTATCCTTCATGTGATGTTTGGCATTGCATATTGCTGACTGTCAGAAGTGACTAGCAGTGAACGACAGTTAATTTCTCAAGGCAAAAACTCAAAATTTTATTTTGTGTGCACAAAGACTACCATTGGTGCATGTTATTCAGCATTCCAAATGTTACTGAGTGCAGATAATAAACCTGTTATGTATCGATCATGCAATTAAGTCTGGCACCACTACGTGTCATTCAGCACTCTGGATATTAATAAGACCAGATAATACAACCTGTTATACATCTTTCTCTGGGACTCAACATGTTAATGTTGTAAGTTCTGTATAACAGCAGAAGCAATACAGGGATCAAGCCCAGATTACAGACTGTTTTACTGACAGGGTCAGAATAATGTATTGTCAGCAACTTTTTATTAGTATGAATTGAGCATGAAGTACAATTGGCAAATAGCAAATGTAAAACATAACTCTGTGTAATGAATGATAAAAAGTTAACTATTCTATATGTGAAGTGTTTTAAGCATAACAATCATCATAGATAATTTAAAGTAAACTTTTAGATCTGTGATGTTACCAATATTTATTGGAAGAAAGTAGAACTAATTTCAATTAACAGCATTAGGTATGCAGGACAGTATGTAATGTAAAGTATGTATAACCCCTTCCTCAACATATGTTAATGAGATTACTAAAATCAATGGAAAGGCAAGTGTTTTACAGGAATAAATAATTGCCTAAAAATAAAACTTCAATAACATAACTCAAAGTCCAGCACATAAAGACTTATCAGAATTAGGTCTATCTCCAGTCATGTTCAAATTGTTACATCTTAACTTACAACTTGAAAATGTTATTTTACTTGCAGCATTCACAGCTCATATACACAGTATAGCAGTTCATCTTCCTTTTTTGGTTACTGGTTCGATTCCCATGTGTTATCAGTCACAGTTTGTAAAATGTATGCTTCAGCATGTCATTATGTCCTAATTTACATACATTTTTTCTAATATGAACACTAAATGACACCAATATAATTAAAAATGTCATGTCATATTTGTTTTTCACAAGATTACATGTAAGATGAGCATCCACCATACTAGAGAGCATGGCCAGAAATGCCAATATATAATTTCAAATGCTACTCAGATCTCATCATCAACAAGCATTTGATGAAGCCACTGAGGAATATGTGTAGACATTGAGCATCACAAACAACCAAGACTCACTGCCATGTTTTAAGCATGAAGTGTACTTTGAAGAAATCATACCCAAATTTTTCACCAGGCCATTTGTATGCTTTCTACCATATAAATGCAGTTGACACGATTGTTTGTCACTGCACACAGGCTGGTTCATGTGAGATCTGAATTTGGTGCCGCACCAATTCCCTGCCATTTTTTTCTGATATCCTTGGAAGACATGACAGGTCATAGTGAGGGTGATGCTCCATTTAGATCCCAAAGATGGTGTCAGGAGGAGTCCAAAATCTTTGCTGGGCTCCTCATAAAGCTCTACAGCTGCAGGCTTTTGCAACAGTACTATATCAGTTGTCAGTACAAAGCAGAGGCTAAGAGCAGCTTAGTCAAGGTTGTCACCAATGCAGCTGGCATTCCAGTCACTGGAGAACAATGTCATCACCACTATAGTGACCTGAGACATCGCAAGCCACATCTCCTTTGCCGATGAGAGGAATATTTTAAAACTTATAACCCAATTGAATTGTGTAAGCATAGTGGCCCTCCACGAGCCAGTACAGTACTATGGTTTGCCAACACATAAAGGCTGTCATTAATTATCTTTTTTATGTTTTCTGTTCTCTACAACCACTGATGACATTGAAAAGAATAGGGAACCAAATCAGAATAGACTAGCATGCCTCAGAGAGGCATGAGGTAAGTATGGTTCAGGTATAAATGTTAGCAATGTCATCATGCATCAGCATTTTAATTCACTTTATCAATATGAAGAGCATCACACAACTGAGTAGGCACACCTCACACACGCACACACACACACACACACACACACACACACACACGCACACACACACACACACAAATATATATATATATATATATATATATATATATATATATATGTATACTGGACACATGCTCAACTAGCATATGTCCGAATCACAAAACATCGAACACACATACACGAAAGCGCTTAACATCAACAAGCGATTCCATGTATGTGTGCCTGTTTCGTAGATCAGACTATAGTGCGGGTAAGGGAAAATTCCTTTTCCCCCCACTGTAATGCGATCTCGGAGTGAGAATAATAAAGTAGGGGGGGGTGAAGTCCCCCTGAAGAAACGTAAATTTTTTTTTAGAACTACACATACACGGAAGCGCTTTTTGATGTTAAGCACTTTTGTGTATGCGTGTTCGATGTTTTGTGATTCAGACATATGCCAGGTCGAGCATGTGTCCTAGACCCATATATATATATATATATATATATATATATATATATATATATATATATATATTTATATATATATATATATATATATATAGGTGAGTTATTCATATGTATATGGGTCTACTGCTTTACATCAAAAATACACTTAGTCAAAATAAAGTAGTAGACCCTGCACTTCAGCGAAAGTCCACTTAAATGAAAGTGCACTTTCGCTGAAGTCTAGTTCCACAGGCTACCCAAAAAAAAACAAAACACTAAAACATGTTTTTTGTAGGTGGGTAAGCCCCTCTGCACCCCCCATGTGGGGGGCTGTGCCTTCCACATCCCCCTACTTAAATATACCAACTCCGAGATCGCACTACAGTGGGGAAAAGGGAATATTCCCATTCCACGCTGTAGTGTGACTGCCAAAGTCAATGTTCGAAGTTTCACTACTTTGAATAAGTGGACTCGATGAGGTGGGGTTCGAAGTAGTGAAACTTCGAACATATTGAGGGATCCCATATATATATATATATATATATATATATATATATATATATATATATATATATGTATATATATATATATATATATATATATATATATATATATATATATATATATATATATATATATATATAAATGGGTCTACTTCCCATGACTGAAATTTCATTTGACCGAGACCATAATACCAAATTTGCAAAATACTGAAAACTCATTTGACTGAATCTCATTATACTGAATTGTAAGCCATAGACATGATGTGGATTTCTTTTCTCCTGTGACTTGCTTGTGATAAAAAGAATTACTGTAACTTATAGAGCTGTATGTCAGAATACCAATAGTCATGTAGAAAGTAGTGTTGTCATGTTCTAAATGTGGGTATGTTTGTTTACATTTTTTATGGGAAGCATCTCAAGTAATATGGCAGATGTTTTGTGCATTCCCAGTAGCAGTGGCAGTGTGTAGACTACTGTAAGGTAAGTAAAAGGTATATGCCCTTTTCCCCACTGTAGTGTGAGCCTGAAGTTACTGTATATAGTTGGGGGGGTGTGGGGGGCACAGCCTCCCATATTGGGGGGTTGGAGGTCATAGCCCCCCTCCTAGTTTGGTTTTATATAATCCGGTTTCTGTTAAGAGGGTACATAAGTAGTTTTTAAGTTCTGGAAAGAGTTTGTCATTGGTGTTATAAGTATGCATGTCTCTGATTTTGGTCCCGGTCAAATGAAAGTCAAGCAAATAAAATTTCAGTCATGTGAAGTAGACCCATATTTATTTTATTTTCATTTATTTATTTCACATTTGTTAACCGGGATGGTCCGACTGGACAAGGTCCATTTACAGCGGAGGCCCGTGGAGAAAAGCTCCACTTAATTCAAAAACAACAAATAACAACAATAATGATATTATACATAGTGTAAAAAACATTGTTATACAAGTAGTATCTAGTGAGAGAAGAAAACAGTAAAGACAGTTTCAATCAGCAATATATACATATGTACATTCTGTTTGTTGCAAAAAACAGACAGAGATTACAACAAGTTCCTGTTTGTCAAGGAATACCATTTGTAACAACCATGGTTACTGAGGGTATGAACTATGAGAAAAAAAGTGTTTAGGTAACAGATTTAAAGACTATGTGACGCATGGACTGAGCCAAGAACATCTAAGATGGGCCTTAAGGGAGTTTTTGAATTGTGTGGTATCTGATGCAGAAGTCACGGATGGAGGGAGATTATTCCAAGTTTTTGCTATACTGTGTGAAAATACAGCTTTGCCTGCTGTGTTGTTAGCTGAGGTGATAGAGAGGAGTGATTTGTTGGCAGAGTGGAGTGGATGATTTGGTGTTTAGTTAGTCTGTAATTGCCTTAGAGCGGCAGTTTTGTCGGGTTGTTTTAGATTGTTGTATGCTATGACAAGATGGTGATAGATTAGTAGCTGTGGGAGCTCAAACTACTGAAGTTGCCTAAGAGATATGCAGTGATGGGTTCTAAATGGGGAATGATTAGCAAACTTGGCGATGTTGTTATAACAAGACTCAAGTTTGTCTAGGTCAGATTTCCTAACAGAAGTGAGAATTGGTGCTGCATACATTAGTGTGGAAAGAAGGTGGGTTTGAGCTAGGGTGACCTGAGCCTGATCTGATAGAAAGTTTTTATGTCTGTATAGGGAACCCATTTTTTGTGTACCTTTTTATAGTTTGAGAGATATGGATGTCAAAGTGGAGGTTTTTATCTATTTATATGCCAAGGAGCTTGGTGTGGAGAGAGGATGAAATGATAGTACCATTATTGGAGGAGATGGAGAAGGAGAGTGGAGAGGTTTTTGCTTTGTTTGGGGTAAATAGAAGTAGTTTTGTTTTGTTGGGATTTAAGATAAGTTGAATATTAATGATCCACCTTTCTACTGAGGCAAAAGATTCTTGGGCGAGGTGCTGTAGGGTGGTAAGAGATGGGGCTGAGCAGATTAGGGCGGAATCATCTGCATACTGTATGAGTGAGGCTTGCAGGGTAGAGGTATATAGGTTATTGGTAAAGATAGAAAAGAGCATTGGTCCCAATATGGAACCTTGAGGTACACCAATGGTGGTTGGGAGTAAAGGTGATAAAACTCCTTGCCATTGGACAGCTTGTTGTTGGTCTGCTAGGTAATTCATAAACCAAGCAATAGTGTTAGGGGTAAAGGCTAAAGAGGTTAGAGTATCTATTAGTGTGGAGTGAGAAAACATGTCAAATGCATTGTAGAGGTCCAGGAATATAGCAGATACAAATCTGTTGTTATTTCTATGTTAGTTAACCAGGTTTGTTTCGGAGAGAAAGGTGGTGGTTGTGCTGTGGTATGGGCGGAAGCCATGTTGTGTAGGGGAGAGGAGGTTGTTTGAGTTTAGGAAATGCATGACTTGAGAGTGTATACATTTCTCTAGTATCTTTCATAAAGGAGAAAGAATGGCAATGGGGTGGTAGTTTGAGAAATCATAGGAATTTCCACCCTTGACAAGGGGAATAATGTAGAAGACTTTCGACAGTCAAGGCATATAGGATTCCTGTATAGAGCAGTTGATAAGGATTGAGACTGGGTAGGATATGGAGTCGCCAGCAATTTTTAGGAAATTTGCTGGTAAGCCATCTGCTGCAAGAGTAGTTGGTTTAAGTTTTAAGAGGTGTTTTTTTATTGTAGAGGTTGGGACAGGTGAGAAAGTAAAGGCAGATATGTTGTTAGGAGCTGTTGGCAAGGATGAGTAGCTATTTTTGGATATTTGATGTGTGTATATATATATATATATATATATATATATATATATATATATATATATATCAAGCATACATGCCTCCTTAATAGTTGGGCTTTGCATTAGGCAATCTAAATCAAAATAGCTTTGTGTTGTTGTTTCTTTTGGCTTTTCCCAGTTAGGGGTCGCCACAGCGGAACTCCGGTCTGCTAATGATTGGCAGTAGATTTTTACGTACTGAGTTGCCAGCTCTGACACACAACCTTCAACGAAGGTATGCCCATTCACTCATGTCTCCACACAGAATTTGTTCTAGCTGAGAATCGAACAGGACAATGTCTTAGTGTGAGGCGACAGTGCTACCACAGCACCACCAATAGCTTTGTGTGTGGATTCAAATCCAAGAAGCAGCAATTAGTTTTCTGTTGCATAATATAAAATCAATGATCTGCAGTCAGTAACAATACAATTGCAGTATTTCTAAACAGACATTTATTTAATTGGAATGCATATGTCTTATTTGCAATAGCAAAAAAAATGTTTGTCTAATATCTGTCATAACAATGAGATTGATATGTCTATTAATACACATGCATAACTTTACATTCATATATGGATGTGCCAAAGGATGGCATATTTTATGTGTAAATTTGGATTAAATGTGAACTATTAAAATGACATGGCATTGCTGACATTTTCTATCATTTCTCTTCTCCCTACCCTATTTCTCTCTCTTATTTTTTAAAATGTTCTTACCTAATTTCTGCTGCATCACAAATGATCACAGCACGTGAACTAGAAAGGCCACCGGAATTGGATTGCCATACCACCAGAGTCTGCACAGACAATCAGGACTTCTGGGTCCCAACTTGTCAACATTATCTCCACAACTCCTGCACTACTTGCTCAAACTATGTCAGGTAACTCTGCCCCAGCGGCTGGTGCAGTGGTACCTACTGGGTGTAGTGCTGATGGAAGTGGGATTATATCACCCATAATGAGCTGACATGTTTGGTGAAAGACATTATGGAGAAGGGCCTTAGTGCCCACATGGGCAGAATTGAGAAAGTCTTGCATCGAATAGCTAAATTGATGGACTATCCACCACTGCTCCAGGTGTCTGCAACAGGAGACAGTGATGGCAGTTCTGAGGGTGAGGACCAGATTCTCACTGAACTTATGCTGGATGTGGATGCACCTCCAATGTCCTCTACCTAACCCAATCATGGTGCCCACAACCTTTTACAACCTTTTGGTCTCTCACCATCCCTGTCTTTCTTATATCCTAGATGCCTAACCCTCTTATTCCTAACCACCTTCCCCAACAACATTCCTCTCCACAATAAAAAAACGAATACCTGTCCCACCAATAAATATATATATACATATATATATATATATATATATATATATATATATATATATATATATATATATATATATATATATATATATATATATATATATACAAACACAACAGAGAGAAATGACTTCACCCAACTGAAAAAACAGTAAGATTCAAGGGTGTAACAGAGATGCTCACAAGTCCAAGTAACAAGTCGACCAGCTTTATTCCAGATCATATATATATATATATATATATATATATATATATATATATATATATATGTGTGTGTGTGTGTGTGTGTGTGTGTGTGTGTGTGTGTGTGTGTGTGTGTGTATATATATATATATATATATATATATATATATATATATATATATATATATATATATATATATATATATATATATATATATATATATATATATACATATATATATATCTATATATATATATATATATATATATATATATATATATATATATATATATATATATATATATATATATATGTGTCTAGGACACATGCTCGACTAGCATATGTCTGAATCACAAAACATCGAACACACATACACAAAAGTGCTTAACATTGAAAAGCACTTCCATGTATGTGTAGATCAAAAAAAAAATCTACGTTATTGCAGGGGGGCTTTGCCCTCTTGCACCCCCCCCCACCCCTACTTTATAATTCTCACTCCAAGATCGCACTACAGTGGAGAAAAAAGAATTTTCCATTACCCGCACTATAGTCCAATCTACGAAACAGGCACACATACACTGAAGCACTTGTCGATGTTAAGCACTTTCGTGTATGTGTGTTCAATGTTTTACCAAATGTACACTTCTCTGAATCGGAAATTGCCAACATGACTTCACCGTAGCCCCATTAACCAAAACCACAGACTACTGAACTTCTTTCCTGGGAAACGAACCACTTGGCCACCAGGTAAAATCACTCAATGGAAAGAAATTAAGCCCACCCACATCCCTAACTAAATATACCAACTCCAAGATCGCACTACACTGGGGAAAAAGGCAAAGTTCACTCTGGTGAATGCCCATACATAGCTTTCCACATTGCCTGTGTGTATGTCTGACACACTTGATTTGTTTCAATTGGTCACAAAACAATTTAGGTTGTCATACACATGTGAGGTGATGACTGCAAATTCCCCAAATTATTTGCATGCTGTTATCTTGTGAAATAATGGATAGCTGTGTTGCTCTCCCACTACCATCCTGCATATTTCTTTATTTTCCCCCTGTGTCTTACCCTCTGCTTGCCCCCCCCCATTTTCACCATTGCCCTATCAACCCCTTTTCACATGCTTAATTCTGATTCAAAAATAAAATCATACACTACACATGTGGACAGAGATGGCCCATAAAACAAACCCTCAGTTTTGGCTCTCATCATTTGCACAAACCTTGGCATTGTACAGCAGTGGTCCATGCTGGTAAATGGCATTTCACATTCTATGGCAAAAACTTAAAATTTTACCTTTGACCACACTAATACATTTATCATAACACAACTCATCATTGCCCTGCTGTAGAATTATAGACCGATATCACTGTGAGGAGATAGTTACTCTATTATGTTTTTAGGCTGCAGAACATATTGTACACCTTATGGGTGTCACAGTTTTCATTACTGTTATGAAGCCTGACATCCACATTCTGACTTACTTCAGTCTTTTGTCACCGTTGCTTCAAATGTGTGATTTTTACTAGATGAAGTATGAATCCTTATGTGACCTACTAAGATAATGCTGATGCCTATAGAATGCCTTTGCAGTGTCAAGTGTTTGAATCCAGAAGTATCTCAAACATTATTCAATGTTTTCTCATATTAGTATTATGCGTGGACATGTTGACTACATATGTTGCTAAACCACTATTATCCTGATTGTGTCTTAATCATGGTTCTACCCCTGCTTCCTCTCTGTTTGAAATACTTTATTGTACACAGTATGATAAAATTATTATGACAAACCTAAGATTAAACACACCACAGGATTGAGAAAAATGACCCACAAACAAAAATCTTTTCATCTGTCTTCCCTGTCTCCACCTCCCCTCTCTCTCTCTCCCTGTCTATTTCTCTTTCTCCCTTCTGCATCATCAGTCTTTGTCCTCAGCAATACCTAGCAATGAGCAACAATGGTAACTGATGGTAAATGAGAGTTCCTGTCTTATAGTCTGCTGCCCCCAGTGCTACTGTGCATAGCCTCACTAGCTATGGACAGACAGACTGAGAGCACTGTGAGGAGACATGTGTTATCATATGTTGAACGGGCTGTAGAGTTGAATGTATACTGTATGGGATGTTTCCATTGTAATTACTGCTGTGGGTATGCCACACACATACTCCCTTGTTTCATACTGTTTTCATTGTCCATTCAAATGAGTTTGTTTTAGCACCTGATATTTGCCTTCTTTGTGGTGTGATTGACTAATGATCATGATTATAGAATGTTGATGCAGATTGCTGGATGTTCAAATCTAGCACAAGGTCTGAAATTATGAAATATTAACATTTCTCAAAACATTTTCCTTGTTAAAATTATCGACGCATATGCTATTCCACCAGCAGTACCCTGCTTTGTCCTTTATGTTTTTCACAACTATCATAACCCTGAGTATACATTCCCAGCTACAAGTGCATGACATCTGGTTAAAACAATATTTAATGGGGGGACAAATTATAAAACACAAGACACTGGTTAAAAAACATGTTTCTATACACTTAGAAGGTACTAGGATGAAATAATTTTCATTAGCATGCATTTTCTGAAGGAAATTAAGTCTAACCCATAGATGTATGTTATTGTATAGTGACTTCATTACTCATTGAGGTGATAAAATGACAAAATTGCATAAGGAACACTACAAGATGCCTTAAATATGTGGGCATTCAGCAAATATGAGGATAGTATAAGTGTGCCCTTGTACCTACTTTACTACAATGATAATAAACTGTCTTTCGGCTTTTCCCGGTTAGGGGTCGCCACAGCGGAACTCTGGTCCGCTAATGATTGGCAGTAGAGTTTTACGTGCTAGCTTGCCGGGCCTAACGCACAACCTTCAGCAAAGGAATGCCCATTCACGCATGTCGACACACAGAAGACACTCTAACTGAGAATCGAACGTGTAACGTCTAACTGTGAGGCGACAACGCTACCGCAGCACCACCACTTTACTACAATGATAATGGCATGTTTAAATGATGACATAGAAAATATTGACATGGCACACACCTGTTCTGAAATGGCTCAGGATCAGAATTGTCGATATGTCTGTATGGGTCTACTTCATAACATTGCAATTTTATAACGTTGAATTTCATAACATTGAGACCAAAGCATCTAAATTCCAAAACATTGAAAACTCAGAATATTGAAAGTGTGCTTCATAACATTGATAACTACAATGCATATGTAAATAACATCCTCTCCACCTTCAACAACACCTAACTAACAAACAAACTTTCTACTACATTTCTGTAGGGGGGAAAGCTCCCCTGCACACCCCATGTGGCAGGCTCTGCCCCACACCCCCTACAAATTAAATATGCCAACTCCAAGATGGCACTACAATGTAAAAAATTAATTTCCTAACCTCACTCTATCACAATCACCATGCTGTAGTGTGATCTTGGAGTTGGTATATTTAATTTACCATACAGTGAGATTAGGAAATTCATTTTTTTCCCACTGTAGTGCGATCTTGGAGTTGGTATATTTAATTTATGTGGGGTGTGGGGGCAGAGCCCCCCAACATGGGGAGTGAAGGTGGGCTTGCCCCCTGTAGAAATGTAGTAGAAAGTGTGTTTCTTAGGTGTTGTTGTTGGTGTTATGTGAAGGTGATGTTATTTACTTGTGCAATGTAGTTTTCAATGTTATGAAGCACACTTTCAATGTTCCGAGTTTTCAATATTTTGGGTTTTCAGTGTTTTGAATTTTCGATGTTATGGTCTCAATGGTATGAAATTCAAAGTTATGAAATTTCAGTGTTATGAAGTAGACCCATCTGTACTCAATATTTGCACAAATGTTGGCATAGACCACTTCTAATTCCTGTTCTAAGTTCAAAAACTCAAAAAATAATTAGTGCAGTCAAGATATAATAAGTTCACTGTGATACTGTCTAACTGCTATTACTGTGAATTATGTTTGCACTCCAACACATTAAACTTGCAAATGAAGTATAATGGTGTGGAACCTTTACACAGTGGTATTAAGTAGTGTATGTGTTTGACCTATATGTTTTGCATTTACATTGCATAATGTATAAACATTAGGAAATATTGACAATGACACACCAACTTATCAAGATTTGAATACAATGATTCTGAGCTGAGAAGCAGGAATGCTTGGTGTCACTCCACTGTTTGACAAGTGATTATCATTCACCATATACTATAACATGAAACATACAGATATCATTCACACTACCATGATGTCCATGAATGAAATGATATAGGAGTTATCTGAGCAATATATAATGAATTATAATCAGCACATCACTGTTTTGTCTGCCTGCCAAGTCAAATATGTGATGTATACTACATGTATGTGCTATCTCACACTTGTAGTTAGACCTCCTGTGGCTCTGGTGGTTGATGCAATCTATGCTAGCTTGTGTACATAGTTCATAAGTTCATAGGTTCATAGGTGTGTACTAGGCTAATGGCCCTGGGGCCTTTACAAGCCTACCCATAGAAGTGCCCTGGTATTATGCCGCCTGTCATTACCCATCCACTCATCAAGATTTTGCTTGAAGAGAGCTAGTGAGGTGTGCAGCTTGACATGCATGGGAAGTCTATTCCAGAGCATGGGTAGTCTCAGGGTTATGAACCTGTCTCTCCAGCATGATCTGCTGATTGTGGTAATGAGGTTGAGGTCTCTGGAACGTGTGGTGTGGAGGGATTGGGATTTCTTTAGATGTAGCATTTCTAACAGAGATGGGTCAGACATGGCTTTGTAAGTCAAGCAGAGATAGCTTCTTAGTAGATGATATGAGACAGAGAATAGCTGGACTTTTTTTAGTTTTTCCATGTAGGACATGTGTTTAAGGCCTAGGATCCTCTTCATGAGATATTTCTGTGGCTTCTCCAACTGTTGCAGGTGTCTACTGAGGTACATGCCAAATGGGGCATTACACTCTATGATTAGTCTAATGAGAGAAGAGTAGAGAGAAATGATGACCACTTTCTTCATAGATGCAAAACCCTTAGTAATGAGATGTGCCACATAGAAAGACTTTCTGAACACAGTAGCAATGTGGTGGATGAAGGAGAGGTTGCTGTCAACCTGTGTCCCCAAATCTCTTATAATGCCTTGAGTGTTCAGTGGGCTGCCATTGATGTGGTAATTAGTGGGAATTGAGTTTTTCCCAAAGGGGATGACTACACATTTTTTGGCATTAAGCTTAAGGCCATGGTTTCGACACCAGTCATTGGTCTTAGTGAGGCCTTTCTGTAGGATGTCTGCATCACTTGGGGAGCTAATAATGGCTCCCAGCTTGCAGTCATCTGTGAATTTGGTCAGCGAGAGTCCATCTGTGTTGGCCTGGACTTCTGAGAAGTAGATGCCAAACAGGAGAGGACCCAGGACTGATTCCTGTGGGACTCCACTCATGACTTGTCGGCAGTCTGACTTGGAGTCTGCTACTTTCACAATGTGAGTCCTATCTGTGAGCCAATTTGCAACCCATCTATAGGGGTTGATGCCTAGTTTGCTGAGTTTATCAATAATTCCTGAGTGAGGAATGGTATCAAAGGCTATGGCCAGATTGAGGTAGGCTGTATGAACTGCCTTACCTTCATCCAGTGCTCTGATGACTGACTCAAAGAAGTCAACCAGGTTGAGCAGGCATGATGTACCTTTCACAAATCCAAATTGTGTGTGATCTAGAGTTTGGAGATTCCCTATATCCTTGTTAATAAGGTCCATGATGATGTCCTCCATAGACTTACATATCAGAGTTGCCAGGCTAATGGAGTGATAATTTCCAGGGTCTGTAGTTGCTCCTCCTTTATGGAGAGGGTTGACTGTAGCAGTGTACCATTTGGTAGGGACAAAGTCTGAGATGAGGCTATGAGTGAACAGAGCACACAGATGTGGTGCCAGTTCACTCATAGCCATAGGGACAAAGCCTGAGGTGAGGCTATGAGTGAACAGAGCACACAGATGTGGTGCTAGTTCACTTTGTAATTCATGTAGAACACAGCCAGGGATAGTTTCGGGTCCAATGGAAGCTGTATTCTTGGCCTTAGACAATGCAGCTTTAATCTGTGTTGTAGTAATGTTGGGTGCCTGGCATTCTTCTGGTATTGAGATTGGGTACTGAAATGGGTAGTTTTGTCATTATTGGTTTATACATTTTGTTTCTTTGCTTACTAGAAGATTGTTCAAGACTACAAATTTAAAACACATTCTAACAAGTGGTGCTGTATTATACAGGGAATATAATTTAATACAATCAGGAAGGTGAATCAAAGAATGCATACATGTATGCTTGCTCACAAGATGCAGGAGAGCGAAATAGGAGAAGAGACCAGTCACCAATGGAATCTCTCAGGGTTTGGTGCTAAGATTTTTTCTGTTTAGTATATACATCTCAAAAGTAAAAGGAAATACCAAACGGCTTTGGCCGACTAAGTCTGAGATAACTCCAAGCTAGAAGCAGTTATTGATTCCCCATATGACTTAACCATCATGCAGGAAGGTTTGCCCCAAACAATAACTGGTGCCAAATCATGAATTGAAACTAAACTCCAGGAAATACATTATTATATCCTTTGGTAAGTCATCTACTCCTGGGAACTGCCAGATTGACAATGCCTCCTGAGAACTGACCCAGTTGTTTGGCATTTGGGAACTTGTGTGTACAGTGACCTAAATTTTGACCAACATGTGCCCAGAGTCATAAGAAAGTCTTTCTATATTGTACATCTTATAAACAAATTGATTGTGACTAGATCTAGATATATTATTGTCCCCCTAAACAAAGCCCTCATTAAGTCAATCATTTTGTATAATGTCCACTTTGGCATGTATCTGTCCAGATCCATGCAACAATTGGAATACTCACAGAGATACCTTACTAAAAGGATACAAGTCCAAAACAATAGGCCTTGCATGGACCACCTCAAAGATTTATCACTATACTCAGTATCCTACAGAGTGCTTAGAGGTGACATGTCTGGCATACAAGGGATCCTCCGACCTAATGCCGATGAACCTAATGAACATCAGCAAGTCAAATGGCTTCAGAAATACTCAGTCCAGGTATCTAAACTGAATGTTGTGGACAGATAGATATATATCATAAAGGCTACCACTGTTCCAGAACAGACTATCTATTCAAGAAAAACAAAGCTCATCCCTGTCCATATTCAAATGCAACTTGGATCTAAGGATGAGTAATAGAAAATGTACCCCAGGATTCCCCCTCATGCCACTAATAGATAGAGGCAGTTCCTAAATGTTGCATCCCTTACATGGGTCCCCTCAAATTATCTATAGTATGATCACATTTATTCTCACTAGGGATAATATAAAATTATCAGCCATGGGATAGGTAAGACCAATCAGGAAATGGTAATTCAAGCACCAAAAGGGAAACTGGTTAACCTTAAAATGTTCTCCAAGTGAACCTATGTTGTGGTAGTAAATAGTCTTAAAAAAGTGCCCTTTTAGATCACTAAATGCCTCTCTCACACCCCCCCCCCCCATCTTCAACAACTTCCAGTGCCTCTGTTCTGGGTATCAGATATGTATGTATTGTATAACAATTGTGTTTTAACTTTTTGTGTAGCGTCATCAGTTAATGCACAGGGCATGAAGAACTTGATGCAGATTGCATCTGTTTGACTCTAATGGTATACACCTTTTATTATTTTGTACACTATATAATGGTTAAAGGCAAGAATGGCTTAATCATCAGTTGTTTGTGTGTGTCATGCTGCAGAGTGGTCACAAAGTGCAAATGGACCACTGTTATGATACATTTTGTGGTGGGTAGATGATGTTAATGCACTCATTTCTGTAATTCCTTATAAGCATGACCAATATAATGATGTATTGGATGCACTGTTTAGCACAAAGCACATTAAGTAATCAATGTTGCAACATAGTCATTGTCATTTGTTGTTATTTGTCAAAACTGCATAGAAGTAACCTCTGACAGCTTGGCTTTGCCAATGTCCATGCAATGGAGGTAGTGACCTATGCAAGGAGGATACCAACATTGTTACAGGCCAGTGTGCAGCTGTTGTATGTGAAATTTAAATTTGCAACAATTCTCTTAGTAATAGATGTTAATGTTAGAACTTTTGTGAGTTATGGTTGTGTACTGTCATGTAGATTTTATAAATGTGCTCAACAACACTCACGTCATAGCAAAACATGATTTGCAACATGATGCTATACTGCTTTCAAAGGTGTACTTTGCCAGACTGTATTTAAATATGTTTTGTGCAGCCGCTGCATAAGGAAGTGCACATACAATGTGATGATTAAACTGCTAAAATGTTTTATACTCCAGACAATTTGAAATGACAGGTGAAACAGTTCCCATGTAGATAAAATTTTTTTTCGCTTATTTCTTTTATGAGCTAACTATCCATGTGCAGTCTTCTTATCACACTTACTTAGATCATGTCTATAGGCATATGCTTACATTCCCACACACACAACCCACATGCCAAGGGAATGAATCCACATGGCTTTTTGCTTAAAGAACTTGACATGTGGGAATCTGTCCTATGCTGCCCGACTGAAAGAACTCCAGTCAAGCACAACTCATACCAAAAACAGAGATTGTCAATATACTTCATGATGAAAAAAATCTTCCCAAAAACAAGGATCAAGGATCTAGACCTTGGCGGCGGACTTAATATATTAGGACGCGGCTGTGGGGATAGCTGGAGGATGGAGAGAGATCCCTATGCTGTGGAAACAAATCCAAAACAAAGTGAGGCAGAGCACTGAAGGCCTTGTTCAAGAGAAATCTTGACCATCTTGACCTGGAGATGAGAGATACCAGATATACCCCCAGATTACCTCAGTGTCACTGCACAGAAGTAACAGCAAAATAATGGGTATAGTTCCCCCATACTAAAGGGTGGCGTAAGCCACAAAGCGATGGGCTAGGGCTTTGTATGCCCCCTCGCAGATAGCCTAGTATGAACCTATGAACCTATGAACCTATGAGGAAGGTGAAGCCATTGACTGTAAAACAAAATAATTGCTGGCCATAGCAACTTTCTTTAGATCATTTTGGGGTATAACAAATTAGAAAATATCAGTAAACATTTACTTTGATACAGAGGCATTAGTAATGCAGAAAATTTCAAGATTTGCTAAAAAACATCCCCCAGATTTATCATTCCTCTGTGCAGGACTAGCTTAGCCCTGCACGGAGGCGTTCATTTAAGAGCAGGATGGCAGCGCGCCATGCATGGTAATGAGGCACACTGCCTGGGGTCCTAATCTTACACAGAGCATGTAAGAGTGCAGGGGGCTTGTCTGAGAACAGAGCACTCAGAATATACATGCCCCCACAATGAAGAACAGCAGAAAGGGGTAAGAAATGAGTGAGACTGCTCATAGGTGTCCGCATATCCCCACCAACAGTCCCCCTTGTGTACAACAGCAATTACAAATAAAATGAACAAACCCTGTATTTATTTTTATTTTAAAATCTGATTAGAGCAAACCGTAGGTGCGAGGGTGTGCCCATCACTTAGCTATGGTTAATGCAGCTTAAATGGCTGAAGAGGATAACAAGGAAGATATATGCAAATGAAGCAGTATAGCAATAGTGTAGTGGGCAGAGCATTCACCTTATGAGCAGAAATTCCCTGTTCAAGTCCCACTGCAGCACCTTCTATTTTCCATGGCAAAGCACGTTATGACTAATATTTATGTTGCATAACCCACTAAATAACATATTTTTATGAACTGGAGTACTGCAGTAAATGCACATGTGAGGTGTCAGTGACATAATGAATAAAGCAGTTATAAGCAGGTTTAAGCACCAATAAGCAGTAGTAAGCACATTTAAGCACTAGTAGGCAAGCCTAAGCCTTTTTGTGTGGTGGCAAGCAATGCCTACACTGGTCAAGCAATTCTGAAGCTAACTCTCTGTAAGCAGATGTAACGGCAGCTTTGCAGTGCTTACCATTGCGCAAACCCACACAATCCCACTTATAGATGCTCAAGAGTGCCTTAATCACTCTGTATCCAATGGCCCTTGTTCTTCCCATCAACAAAATAAACAGCCATGCAGGTCTCAAACCCAGGACCCTACACAGCATAGTCACAGTAGTTAACCACCAAGCCATCAGAGAAGTACAGAAAAATGAGGTATCAGCAAACAAGTCTTCACCATAGTAAAACCAAACTGAACCTGTGAAAGGAATCAGTATACAAACATATGTGTCTTAACCCACTACATACCATAAATATGTGAACCGGAGTACAGCAGTAAGGCCAGAAGTCAGGTGTAATTGTAAAAGAGTGTTGAAGTCCCCAATAAAACACAAGGACCCCATACAGTGTACTTACATATGAATCATGGATACCAGGCATACATATAAGTTGTAATGAATAATAACTTAATGCCAAAAAGGAATTATAATGCAAAGTCTAATGTAAGCAATGCTACACACTGCACAGGCCAGCTTAGGAGGTGTAAGCAATGTGTAGGGCAGCTAACTTAATGTGCCCAGTGTTATATCCCTTTAAATAATGCCAATCATAGGTAAGCGGGTTTGCACATTGCTTAGCCTTTTCAAAACTGGCTAATCATGGAAAAGTGCTGGAAATTAGCCCTATTTAAACCCAAGAGGCAGGAATACATCTCATAACTGGTTGTAGCTTCCCCTTGCAGGCACAGTGGCAGTAAGGGGAGAAGGTGTGCCCTTCTGGGCGCAGCACTGGTGCATCCAGGAGTCCAAGGTCATGGCAGGACTCCTTGTCAAAGACCATGATCAGAGACTGCTACAGGGCCAGTAACAGGGCTCCCAATATAAGGTGGAGGACTGGGACCATCTTGCCCGCAACCTCACCAGTGCCACTGGCATACCCTGAACTGGTGAGCAAGTCAGGCATCACTATGATGACCTGAAGCAACATAAGGGGGACCTCTTGGAGGAGTGATTCCAAAAGGCTAGAGCTTCAGGGGATGTTCCAGTCATGTGTAAATATCACCCAACTATGTGTGTAATAATTGCCAGCTCAGGTATATCATGGATAGGTATGGCTAAATATTCCTCTTATGTTCCCCACAGCTGCAATGGAGTGGGCCGCGGACCAGGATGCTCACGTTATTTGCCTGGCGAGGTTGCAATGTGAGGCAGGTCAGTAATACTCTTGCAATTACTGTCATATGAAATAAAATGAAAAGTAGTAGTAAATTAATTGCCTGTATAAAACCTGTATAGTTCAAGGCAAGTACTGCATACACTAGAGATTATGGCAGGAAGAGTCTCATATTGTTTGTATGTCAATAAAAGTGTAATAGCCTGACAATAAAGGTCTAACTGCTGGACTGCATGTGTATACTCTGGTATCATATGGTAATGTAGATTAGCAATCATGTAATAGTACTGTAGTATTAAGCACTGTTACCCACATTGTGCACCATAAATTGAATGTGTAGGAATGCCTGTATATGACAGCTATAATCCCCAGAGGCCATTTAGTACAACTGTGAGACGCATAGACAGAAAATGGGGAAAATGCAGGCAACAAAACCTGAATAGCACATGCAACTGAGATGTGAACTATTGTTTTTTAGCACACACAGCCATGGTTTGAATCCTGCCAGTGGTAGTATTCTACATATAGAATCATACACCATAACTGTACAGAAATGTCCAGAATGTCCAGTAAAGTGGCCCATATCTGTTGCCTATCAACCTATCCCCCTGGAAAATCAGTGGGATGATCCCAGATGTATAGGCAGCAAACAGGCAATACAAGTGATTGACACACATCTATGAGAACAAAGCTGGCACACTAGCAACTCCACAATACCTTATGAGACTAAGAAGCCACGTATGTCCCATTTACACCACAACTTGTCAAGCTGTGGTCAGAGTGTGTACAGTAATAGAGTGAGATGTATGTGCATAATAGTAATGTGGAATCTGGTACTGTGTATGGGAACATTCAGGTAGTGCTAATAAACATTTTTCCCACAGGTTTGTCAAATACCAACATTGTGCCCAGAAATACAAGAATGATACCCAGTACTGGTACTGTTTACATTGGTATTGTATGGCAGTGCGACTGATGCAGTTGCTCTGAATAATGAGGTATTACACATCACTGTCACCCACAGTGTCCTACAACATATAACTGCCTAGGAAATCTGTATAAGAGTGTTGTAATACAAGATCAGAATGCAAAAGCACAGGGGATTAATAAGACAGAAAGCAGATAGGAGATCTACAGCAATATCTATATAGCAGACACAACTGTGATGGACAGTGTTTAAGTTGTAGCAGACACAGCCATGATCTGAATCCTGGGAGTGGATGTAGGCTGCATACAAAATCATACCCCACAACTGTACAGATGAGGCCAGAATGTCTGACCAGATGCCAATATATGGGCCCATATCTGCTGCCTGTCCCTCTGTCCCCCTAGTAAGTCTGTGGGATGATCCCAGATGTTTAGCCACCAAACAGAGAATACAAGTGATTGTCAAACACTTATGAGAACAAATCTGTCACTGTAGCAACCCCTGAAACTGTTAGAGAGTAATATGTCAAGTATGTCCTATCTACACTCCCATGTTGTCAAGCTGTGACCAAAGTGTGTACAGTAACAGAGTGAGATGTAGGTGCATAATGCTAATGTGTAATCTGGAAGTTTGTGTGGCAACAGTCAAGTAGTGCTAACAAACATTGCTCCCACATGTACGTTGGATACGAACACTGTGCTGAGAAATACAGACCATTATAACCTGTACTGGTACTGTTCACTCTGGTATTGTAGGGAATTGTGAGTGTTGCAGTTTCTCTGAATAGTAAAGTATTACTGATCACTGTCACCCACACTGTGCTACAAAATATAACTGTGTAGTAAAGCATGTATATGTGTGTGTGTGAGGTCACTAAAGGTGGAAGAGGGCAATATTCTAGATATGTCCCGGTACACCAGCATGTGGTCAACACATGGCCAGAGTCTGTGCAGAAAGAGTTGGATAGCTATGTGCACATCAACCTGGAATCTGGGAGTATGTGTAGAAACAGTTAGTTAGTGTTAACAAACATTCCCTCCACAGGTATACCAGGTAAGAGGTGTATACTGCAGGTAAAACCAGATCATGTGTAACGATGATGATAGCCATATCACTGTCCAAACTAAGCTAAAGGGTAGTGTAGTAAGACTTGTAATGTACAGATAACAGCACTGACTAAGAAAGTAATGTAGATTGCAGGAATATACTAGTTGTTAATTTACATCCCCCCCACCATATCTCCAACAATAATCAACATACCCACCCCAACTGGTATGTAATGTCACCTATGTTCTGATACTGTCCAATTATTTGATAAATATATTAATTGTTCCCATGCATGTGCTATATTGAATTATTCCAACATTGGTGGCATGGTTCCAACAATGCACCTGCATGCTGTTCTTATTACCACTCTGGTCCCATATATGCATGTGTTCTGTTTGCTATGCAACTGTTTCGTATCTGGTGACTGGTTTAATGGGAATATCTATGCATGCTGTTATACCTAACCCTGGAATATGTTGACTATTACTAACCCACATATGATGATGAAATCTAAACACTATAGCACGCTTGGGAAGGCCGGTACCAGTGGACCCACCAGTCCCACCTTCAGGTGGCCATGGCACCGGGCACCAGCATGTCTGGGGTCCAACCCGGGACCTCCCTGTCCATTGGTCCTGCACCACCTTTGGGTGGAACCGCCTCATGGGATGGGACTTGCTCCCCTGGGATTGGGCATGGACAGGCACCTGTCACCCATTGCCAGGTCGGGGTCGTAGTGCATAGAGAGATCAACCAGCAGTTTGGTGATCTTCTATGCCAGCTTGAGGGCCATGTGTCATGATTAGAGAGTCAGCCTGGCTCTGCGACTCAGCCCCCAACACAGCCACCTTCGGGGTTGTGAAGGTGCAGTGGTGACTGCCCATGGGTGAGGACCTCAGTCCCACTGTTTCCATTAGGGGGCTCATGGGCTTCCGATTTCCCACCACCCATCCCTATCAAGGTGTTTACCCCCCACATGTGTCATATACTGCCCCTGTATGCATCTTGTTTGTCTTGTCTGTTAACCTACCCAACCCACCTCCCGAAATATACCTACTACCCCTCCCCAGCATCCCACTCTCACCTGAAAAAAAGGGTAATTTGTTCCCACAAAAAAATCTCGCCCCATACATAGCTGTCTATTTCACACAGGTGTCCAATGGACACATGTAATCCAGTCTAATTGATATCACAACTTATTTTTGTTGTCCTCGCCCCCTCCCAGGGGTTGAGTGCCCAAATCTACATCCAAATTCAGTGTTTATGGACAGCTGTTGCTGTAGAAGAAATGGGCAGCTATGGTCCTTCCCCACACCCTTCCTGCACATCCCTGGCTATTTTCCTTACTGTCTATCCCTCTTTGTGCCCCTTTTTTCACCACTTTCCTATCAACCCCTTTTTCTTTTCTTTTAAAGAAATTAGCGTGGGGTTAAGCGGGAGTAAGCACTTTTAAGCAGCAGTAAGCGGGTTTAAGTCTGTTTGCACAGGGGTAAGCAATGTCTACACAGGTTAAGCAATTTAGAAGCTAACTGAGTATAAGAAACTGTAACCGGAAGTTAGCAGTGTTTACCTCAACGCAAATGCGCGCAAACCCACTTACAACTGCTTTAAAGTGCCTTTATCATTCTGTATCCAATGGCCCGTGTTCTGCCCAGCAACAAAATAAACAGCCTCTGCAAGGCTCAAACCCAGGACCCTTCACACCATAGCCAAAGTGATTTACCATTAAGCCATGTCAGATATACATAACCATGATGTTTACAAAAATATATCATCCAGCCCAGTCATTCAACAGTACAGAGAATGTATTCCAATATTTAGATGTATCTGTGTGTGTAAATATATATTAATATCTAATTAGATACAACATATCTATATATGTAGATATACACACACACACATATATATATATATATATATATATATATATATATATAAATATATACATATATATATAAATATATATGAACATATATACATGCAAATGCCTACCTCTATAGATATGTATGCCTACATCTATATGTCTAAATATATACGGCAGGTTATTTATATATATATATATATATATATATATATATATATATATATATATAGATAGATATATATGGGCATACATCTGTAGATAACAATGGGGAAATAACAAAAACATATATGTCCACATGCAACATTAATGGAGTTGAGAGGCCCCAAACAATATACGTCCTGTATAAATAGGTATACCCCCCACAGCCAAACATGCCCGCCCTGCAATACACTATCAAGTGTTGCAGATCCAGTAACTAGGACAAGACATGGCACGGGCATCCTTAGGATACATATACACAGACACATATATGCAGATACAGATATATATATGTATATATATATATATATATATATATATATATATATATATATATAAAACTATGCATACACATGCAGAGATATGTACAGTTACATATGTAGTATTTACACACAATATGGAACAGCCACTTTTTCTACAGTTACCACCTTACCAACTGGAGACTGTATGAGCCACCCATACAAATGACATTCATTGTCTGCAACATATACCCACAGAGATATCAAAGAACATAACACCACAAACAGGTGTGCATAAATGGGAAAGCTTTATTTGTGTACTATTACAGTTGTATATGCCATGTCATATAGCTTTTAGACATGGACATCCATATAAACTGCATAATGCAACTGTGAAACAGTTATACTAATACAGTAGTCTGGAAAAGTTAACAAATGTTGCTGTCCAGGCCAAGGCCATCAAGTAGTACAATAGTAAAGACAGACTGGGCCACAGGATACCAAACAATTAATGGTAAGTAATGCAGATGTATAGTTCAGCAACCTCTATCTACACTCTGCAGACAGTCCCTAGGGGTAAAGACCTCAGTTGACACAATGGGATGTAACTGTTACATAACAAGGCACAACTGACACCATCACAAGCACACTGACAAACAGAACAGTCTGCATGGCAAGTGACAGTAGGCCTGCATTTAAACAAGGTGGATTATATGGTAATGTAATCCATATACTTTAAGGTAGCTCACCCTTGATGGTCTTCAGGACTTTGGGCTTTCAGGATTCTGTAGCTCTCTCATATACATATATGTATATATAGATATATGTATACATAGATATACGTATATGTATATATAGATATATGTATATATAGCCATATATGTATGCACATCCTATGTGTACAGATATGCCTAGTTATGTTAGTATATATGTAGATATCAATAACTATATGTGCATACATATCTATTCTGATTTACCTACTACTGTCAATATATATGTAGATATCCATACGCTTATGTGCATATGTATCTCTATCTGTATATGTGTAGACATATATTGCTCCGTATATGTATATATCTGGGTGTTTATTTGTATATCTATGTACGTATACATATCCATCTATGTATGTCGATATGTATATTTGTATGTCTATATAGATATCGGGATAAATATATGTGCATATATCATCACCATATGTCCTGAACATGGAGTGTAGCCCTACCTCAGCACCTGTAGTCCCAATGTCATAGTGCAAGGGGATGTCAAGTATGTATAGCAGATATACTTGTAGAGTATTGCTACTGTAATAGGGATTGTCTTCACAGACATGGTGTGTTTGGGAGGTCACATCTGCTTTTAACATGTGTGCCATTGGCTACTGACAGACATCCTAATGACATCATAGTACAGTACCACTGCTAGCACATAATGCTCCTGTGGAGTACAGCAGAGATAATGGCCAGTATATGTGGACAGTCTGACACACTCTGGACAGTCCAGAGGTATACACATAACCTCTTAGTGCAAGACATGTGGACCATTCCTGACAAAGTGGATGTTAACAGCCATGTAGATGAGTATAACACGTAACTACTGGTATACATTTGCTCCCATAGGTTATGCATTCACACATCCCTGCCTGTTCTGCCACATAATAACCACTGATAAAGAGGGGTCATGGCCACATACCACCCACTAGATATTGACATACATCTGTACAGCATACCACTGCTCTGTCTGACATACATGACTGTTATGGTGGCCCAGCAGCAGTACATCTGGCAAGTAACTGGACATTATATTTCACTGGGTAAGTACACTAAGCTGCTAGGCATGTAACAAAGCACTGTGCAGGCTACAGGCAGACCGGCTCAACACTGGCCTACATTTCCTATGGGGGAATGCACATGCACCTGCACATAGCAGGCTCTACAGGTATGCCACAGCACAGAGAAGCATACACCTGTGTGTAAGTGCATCACCACTACCAATGTGAACACAGCCACAGCTACATATGGCATGCTAGCGTATTATTACAGTATATGGACTATCTGTTCAACACCAACCTCATATGTGCCACCCACACACTAACCCTACATATACTGGGCCACTACACAGTGTGGTCCACTGCCTGTCTGTGGTATGGGACATGTGCGTGTATGGCCCTACAAACATGTAAGCCAATAAGGTAACATACAGTGGAGCAGCATGTAACATCAGATAGAACAGGCCCAAGAACAATGACATCTACCACAGTCAGTACACAGGCCAAGGTACATATTAACAATACACACACTGCCAACAATCACCATAAGTACATAGACCTCAGTACTGTACACACAACCATAGAATGTGCAGTTTTTGTCATCAAATATAACCCCTACTATACATTACATGTGTAGCAGTCTGATATCTCACTGGCTTGTTCTCAGATATGCTGTCACTAATTATGGTGTACAGTACATATGCACCCCTTACTGCATGACATATGTACAAAGGTTGTCAGGGTTGTGGCTGGAGGCACATACACAGGGCCAATATTGACATGTTGCTGTGATAACCTCATACATTTACTGTTGTAACAGGGTTTGTTGCACCATATGTCCTATGAGGGATATGAAGTCAGTAACTCTCATGGCTGTCACCATCTACAGACTGCAAACCTCATACTACCTTCTGCAGCTCACAGATAGGTGTTCTGTGGGTAACACCTGAAAAAAAAGGCACCACACACTGGCCAGTCTGCCTATGGCCCTACAGATGGGTGTTCCCTCATTAACATAGCACTGACATGGCAGGTATGTAAAAATTTAGGACAGCCATATCCACACACACCCTGCCAAACCAACATTACCCCAAATGCAGTATATCAGCACTTACAGTCTGTAGTCAGGTCAGGCACATCCCCCTCCTGTGTGTTGGCCTGTTTCCACAGTGTATGTTGTTAAGAGTAAACCCCAATCCATCTGAGATGCTGTTTGCCAAACAACAGATCGAGTTTCTGCTCACAGTGAATGAACGGCCCACCACCAACATGATGTTCCTAGATATTGGTGTGTGTTTCTATGCAATTGGCTATGGGAATGTTACTACAGCTGTTCCACATGCAATCAGCTAGAGGAGGGCTGCAATTCGTGCAGAGACCATCAGCTGATCCTGAGCCTCACTTAAAATACACATACTGCTGCCTAAGCAAAGCAGGTGCAAGTTTCCACAACCACCAGAAAGGGAATAAGAGAGGCAGACGGAGGCACAGAAAAGCCAGGGAGGGGTGGGAGAGTAAAACTTATGCATGTTTGTGTCACACACCTACCAGTACAGGGTATCAAACCCCCGATGACTATGCAGTGCTATCACATGTCCATGCAGTTATTGGATGTGCCACAAAGGTTACATGTTGGGGAGCCCTCAGAATGTATATGTGATGGTGAGTGACATCTGCAACAGAGATATGGTAGCAATGTGGTAGGTGTAGTACACGTTCTGGCATGCATGAACAGGTGTCAGCGTCAACACAGCCACACTCTCACAGGGATGCACACACATCGCCACACTTAGCAGGGTCAGGAATACAACTCATCACTAGTGGGATGGCTATAACACAGTACTGTGCAGATATCGCATGCACCACAGGCGTTATATGGAGGTTAGATGTGCAAAGGGTATGTGGAGGTGTCTGATATCAGACAGCATGCTTCAGTATGCCAATGGGGGTTGTAGTGAGTGTGAATGTGGTCATACGCATGATACACCACACACACAAACATGGGTGCCACTACTGACATGCATGTGTGCACTGCTTCATGGGTGTGGTGTGGTTGATGGTGCCAGATGTCTATACAAGGCTAGGTGATGGGTATACCTTGGCATCAGGCCACATGACAATGGTCTGCATTGTGGCTCAGGGGTGTAGTGTCTGGAGTTGCCTACACAGGTGGGTATTGTATTCACCATCCAGTCAGCTGGGTGACTATTGCATGTGGCCAACGCTGTGCATTGCTTGCCATGTATGTGTCGCTTAGTCCATGATATGGACAGTGTCTGGGATGTGCACACCTCCCACATGCATTTACAGTGACATGTGGAACTGTACATGGGGTGTCTGGCCCATGTTGTGTACACAGACCATTATCATCAGATGTGCCAGTCCTGGCCTCATGTAGCAGGAACTGTTCATGGAATGCAGGTTTGCCCTGCACCTACAATGATAGCATGATACGACTATATGGTGTCAGTGGCATCTGCCCATACAGGACTTGTGTTTCAGGCATGTTATGTCCTTTGTGGGTCACATTTGATGGCACCACAGGTGTTGCAGGTGTCCAGTGGGGAACATGGTTGACATGCACTGTTGGGATGTACATGCCTATTGGACTGAAGGACAGGGTGCCATGCCCTCTGTAGCCCACTGCAATCACACCATGGTTACTATCAGTAGGCAATATGCAGGGTACTACCAACATAATGGCTGTTGCCTAGGCAAGTATGTGTGTTTATGAGACATGGGTTGAGAGTGTACCCTGGGTAATACAAGGGTTGCTAACATTGGTCAGCTGGCATTGATGTCACATTTAGGGGTATGGATTTGCACCATAGCCTCTTGAATTTTTCACATCTATTATCCCTGTACAGTGGACATTGTGATATATCGCCACAAGCTCACGACCAAAGATATCACCAGGAACCGGATAGTTTGTAAAAAACTCTACTTTAATTAAATGTAAATCCACAAGTAAAATGCTCACGAAAATTATTAAAAAACAAAATTCAGTCAAGCTTTTACTTGGGCTCTCCCAGGCTTTATCAAGACAATGTCATGCTCAATGTGCATTCAATTTATAACTTCATCACTCCTATAATCAATTATACAATTAATTATTTTAGTGCAATCTCATTAATACATAGTCTCCTGTTATTTAAAGGTACAGAATTATTATTGACAACAATAGCAGAAGCAGAAAATACAGCAGCAGCAGCAAAACAATCTGTAAAGAACTTCTTGAATATTTTTTGTCATCCTTGCATTTTATAGCATTTCATAGCATTTTAAGGGTTCCACTTATATCTAACTAAAAACTATTTTTTAAAATTCTTGTTAAAATTCTATTTTATTAAATACAATGAATACTAATATTAGATCATATAAATATAAATATTCTTATGTATTAAATGTTCAGCTTTTAAAAACTACTAAATGTTAATTAATCATAATGAATTTATAACTCACAATGTTAAACATAATGATCAAAAAATCTTATTTTCTAAATATAATTTAATTAAAACATAATTTAATTAAAACATCCATACTAATAAATATGATGCATTAAAATCTTACTTTTAAGCATTATGAATCTACTTCATTGGGACTGTGTTAAGCACTTTTTAAAATTGGATCATTCTACATTAGCTTCAATAACCACCCTTTAATAGATAAAAAGTTTGCGAAAAATACATTAATTTAAACCCAAGCATATATAATATGTGCCATAATCGTTTAATGATGCAATCAGTATTAACAGTGCTCTCAAGTTACGTAGGGCCAAATTATAGATGGTGTCTTAAACGATTATGGCACATATTATATATGCTTGGGTTTAAATTAATGTATTTTTCAAGAAACTTTTATCTATTAAAGGGTGGTTATTGAAGCTAATGTAGAATGATCCAATTTTAAAAAGTGCTTAACACAGTCCCAATGAAGTAGATTCATAATGCTTAAAAGTAAGATTTTAATGCATCATATTTATTAGTATGGATGTTTTAATTAAATTATGTTTTAATTAAATTATATTTAGAAAATAAGATTTTTTGATCATTATGTTTAACATTGTGAGTTATAAATTCATTATGATTAATTAACATTTAGTAGTTTTTAAAAGCTGAACATTTAATACATAAGAATATTTATATTTATATGATCTAATATTAGTATTCATTGTATTTAATAAAATAGAATTTTAACAAGAATTTTTAAAAATAGTTTTTAGTTAGATATAAGTGGGACCCTTAAAATGCTATGAAATGCTATAAAATGCAAGGATGACAAAAAATATTCAAGAAGTTCTTTACAGATTGTTTTGCTGCTGCTGTATTTTCTGCTTCTGCTATTGTTGTCAATAATAATTCTGTACCTTTAAATAACAGGAGACTATGTATTAATGAGATTGCACTAAAATAATTAATTGTATAATTGATTATAGGAGTGATGAAGTTATAAATTGAATGCACATTGAGCATGACATTGTCTTGATAAAGCCTGGGAGAGCCCGTAAAGCTTGACTGAATTTTGTTTTTTAATAATTTTCGTGAGCATTTTACTTGTGGATTTACATTTAATTAAAGTAGAGCTTTTTACAAACTATCCGGTTCCTGGTGATATCTTTGGTCGTGAGCTTGTGGCGTTGTTGCTGTTTTTGCCTTTGGTTCCAGGATTTACATTGTGATATATACTTGGCCCACCATATAAGACGTTGGCAAAACCCACTCCACATTGAGTCCAGTTGTTACACACTCACAACCACTGCCACACAGGATACAAATGACAAATGATGAATGACACAGACACACACACACACACACACACACACACACACACACACACACACACACAAATACACACACAATTGCCAAGTCTGGGATTAGAACTCCTACCTAACTAATTTATCCCACTACAGAAGTACGCAGTTAGAGGACGTGCTAAGAAGATTACTGGGCTACAACCTTCCCAGAGGTGTATTTCTAGGTGGATGACATCAGCAGCCTTGCCAAAGTACAGCATTTGAATTGTAGGGTGTGTGACTACCCTAAAAAGCATTGCTCTCTACACAGACAGAGTTGGACAGACACACACACACACACACACACACACACACACACACACACACACACACACACACACACACACACACACACAGACAAACACACACTTACCAAGTCTGGGATTAGAACTCCTACCTATTTTATCATACAGCAGTATGCATTTATGGCATGTGCTATGGAGATTACTGGGCTACAACCTTCACAGAGATGTATTTCTAGGTGGATGACATCAGCAGCCTTACCAAAGTCGAGCATTTGAGTTGTAGGGAGTGTGACTACCCTAAAAGGATTGTTTTCTACACAGACAGAGACAGACAGACAGTCACACAAACACAAACACCCACAGTTGTCATGTCCGGGATTGGAACTTCTACCTTACTAGTTTATCACACTACAGCAGTATGCAGTTATGGGATGCGCCACGGAGATTACTGGGCAACAGCTCTCCCAAAGGTGTATTTCACAGTGGATGACCTCGGCAGGCTTGTCATACTAGGGCTATGGGGAGAGCAGTGTGTGTGCATGGGCCATAACCCATTCATCTAGAGGTTGACACATCACATGCAGGCACACACGCGGTCAGATTTCACAGGTACATGTATACAGCTGCTAGATGATGACTTCTTGTACTGTCATGTTGCACAGCTAGCACATGCACCACATAGTCTGTAATGCCGACAGATACCAGTGGCTAGTATCTACAGTGAGTGACATCTGAACCTCATGTGGTTGTGGACCTTTGGCTGTGTGCTGGGTGGGACAGACCTGGGTGGCTTCTTGTCACAGTCACCATCTTCCACACATCTATGTACATCTACCTTTGGCTTATTATAGTGTGTTGTCCTTAGATATGTGTCTGTATTCCTATCCACTGTGTGTGCAAAGCATGTGTGGTGCATACTGAGGAGTGTCTGCACTAACATCTGTGACTGCCAGATGTGTCAGGTCCACTAGTGTTTGCAGACATGGCCTTCATCTGTTTAAGTGTGTGAGCATACCCAGTAGGACCTTTCAGTACGTTGTTGACTGACATTCCCTTCATTTATCTAAATGTGTGAGCATGCCCTGTATGTCCATCTGTATTGATTGTGTGAATCGAATCCAGGTAGTGTGTACTGCAGTGCTGATCTTTGTGTTGTACATCTGCAGGTAGCATACTGTTTCTGCAGGGTATCCTTCGATCATTTGGCATTGACTATTACTACATTTCTACATAGGATGGGGGCACACCTGACTATTTATACATTTCTACACAGGATTGGGGAGGGCACACCTGACTGTTACACATTTCTATGTATGATGGGGGGTGCACACCTGACTATTTCTACATTTCTACACAGGATTGGGGGTCACACCTGACTGTTATTACATTACTACGTAGGATGGGGGCACACCTGACACTTGTACACATTTGCTATGACTGTACTAGTATGTCAGGTACTCCATTTCATTCTATATTCTATCATGCTGGCTAGAGGCATACCAGTGTACTACAGATCTTAGCTTTGATTAACCTACATATTAGTTTCTGACTTCCTACCCTTCAGAACTCACATCCCACTACCTGACCTGCTGTAGTCTGTCTTTGTAGGCCTGGGGGGAGGTTACCCATAGGCATCATTCAGAGGCCATAGCACAACCTTTGTTTGTGTTTGTCTACACCTGTCCTGCTGGTTGTGACTGTTGTTGGGTAGGTGAACCCCCCCCTGACTGACATGTGTGAGTCACTTACCTTGTGGTGTCCCAGTATTGAGGGTGGTGCTACAGGGCTTCCTATGTCAGATGCACATAGTACAGTCTCTACACATGGTTGAGCACAAGTAGTGTAATGTTTGGCATCCTTTTTACTGTATGTGAGAGTCAGAGAGAGGTGTTATTCCCTGGGTCCCTCCTGTGTCAGTGTATGTGCTATGCATTGCCTCTTTTTCAAGGCCAGGGCATACTGGGCACACCTCCTTCTGCCTACTGGGGAAGGCTTAGGTTGTTTCTCCTCCGAGTCTCTCTGTGCCTGCACAGGCCTTGGCAATGGTGAGGGGCTGTGTGGCCCTGCCCCGTGCTGTTCCTGCTGCAGCTGTTTCTGAAGGATCATATTGTGTAGAATGACACATATGAGGACAATTTGGGTACATGTAGCTGGTGAGTACTGCAAGACTCCACCGGATGTGTCCAGGCACCAGAACCATGACTTGAGCATCCCAAACACATGCTCTACAATAATTCTGGTCTGTGCGTGTGCCTCGTTATGGAGTTCTTGTTCGGGTGTGTGTGCATTTCTGATGGGTGTCATCAGCCATGGCTCCAGTGCGTATCCAGCATCCTCCACTAAGTGACTGTGATGGATGTCCCCATTGGCATATCTCTGGTACAGCTGCATCAGATGCCATATGTGGGAATCGTGATAGCTTTCTGGGCAGCCAGCACACACATTCATTATTATGCCCTGAGCATCACACACAACCTGGCAGTTGATGGAGTGGAAGCCCTTGCAGTTGATGTAGACCCTACCCTGCTCACTGGGTGGTGCTCTGATGTGTATGTGCATGCAGTCTATAGCACTCACTACCTCATGGTATTCTGCTATTTGGTGGAACAGTTGTATATTGCTGGCCAACACTTCACTGGTGTTGGGGAAATATACATGCTCATCGACATGTGCTGGCATGGCAATCAGGAACTGGTGGAGTACCCTGGATGTTGATGCCTGTGAGTTCCCCATCATATCCCCAGTTGACCTTTGGAAGGTACCTGCAGCTAGTATTCTTAGGCCTACACATACCTTGGTATCCATTGGGATGGGTTCCCCTCTGTTAGTTCTGTGTGTGAGGTGTGGCTGGCACAGCTCAACAATTTGCTGTAGGAGGTCCCTGTCCACCCTATAGTGCTCCACTATCTCCAGCTCATGTAGCCTCTTGTAGGTTACCCTGGGTCTGTACACTTTTCTCTGTCTCCTCACTGTGGGTTGGTCGACAGCATTCACATCCTCACCACTCTCAGTCTCTTCCAAAAGTTGTTGTATGATAGCTATTGCAGCCCCTATAATTCTGCTGTTGTGAGTGTTAAAAGTTCCCCGCTTGTTTACACCGGTGGTGTAGAGTGTGGGAAAAACCAGGGTGGAAGGTGTTTGCATAGATTACAGTAGTGTTCTGGGCTGGGCTGGCCTGCTGCCTGTGTAACTGGTTGATTCTGATACATTTCCCCTGCTAGCTATGCTAGTTCTCCTAGATTACCTTTCTACTGCGGTTTTCCCTTCCCATTGCCTTCCTGTTTAAGCCGAGGGATGTGCCATGCAAACAGAGTGCTCAAATGTAAATAGAGCTGTTATTTCCTTGTTTAACTTTTTTTTTTTAAATGTTTAAAACCTGGTGCGCGGCGCACACACCCGCTTAAGCAATGTACAGAGTGCTAGGCAGAGTTCAGACACACCCCTTTGCTTAGTTGTGCTTAGCTAGGAGAAAACCTGAGCCACAGGGCTCCAATCTGCTTACAGTATGCCTGACCCCCCCCCCCCATGATGTCAGCTAACTCCTAGGCTTGCACCAAGCTATTCCTACTCTTACACTGTTGGAACCTGACTGACATGCTGGGGAAAACTGGGATTCACTATAATTCCCCTCATTTGCATAGGATTGCCTGCTAATGCATAGCTACATATCTCACACTGAGCCTCCCCTTCACAACCACTGCCATTGACTTGCATGGCAGAATAGTGATTTTAGTTAGAATGCTTATTTTAGGTTTATTTTGTTATTTCCTCCCGATCCCATTTGTGCGCCGCTGCTCTATGCTTAAACAGCCGAGATCGGCTAAAAAAAAATAAAAGTTGATTTTTTAAATTTTTTATGTTGTTTTCAATGCCAATGGCCTTATACTTTGCCATTGGCATGCTTCCTGACTGATATGCAGCCTTTAGTTGGAGCTGTCAAGGCTCCATTTTGGATTTTGCAGAAATGTAATCTGTTACTAACCGAGTACATTTCTGCAGATTGCACTAGTCCTGTATGGCTGGTTGCAAGTTTCCTGGATCGCAAATTCACCTCATTTGCATGGATTTCTCCTGCAAATGGGGTGATTTGCATACAGGGGCTTAGTCAGTGCAGGATTAGTGAGGAGCGCTCGTGCATGCCCTTGCAGGCTGTTCCTGGATCCCACAGCAGACATATTTCCTGCTAGAGCTCCTGCACTGATCCTGAACGCCATGTAAGGCATACAGAATCCAGGGGTATGTCTGTCTTTTATGAGTATGCCTGTCTTTTATGATCTTATATATTTGTGTGGGAGGGCTAGAGCATGGGTCATCCAACCTAAAAGTATTAAATGTTTATATATATATATATATATATATATATATATATATATATATATATATATAAGAAAATTGTAAGAAAAATAGTCAAAACAGTACATTTCCCTCATTGTTTCAAGTTATCATGTCCTGAGACAGAAAGTTTCATAATCTCATCTGTTCCTTATATACTATGTGTTTTTTGCTCAGCATTACAAATTAAAGTCTAAACAATACCTCATGCTGTCTTGGGGATTAGATGGCTAGTCAAACAAAACTTTCTACTCTATATTACTAACCGCTAGGAAATTGTATTAAAAAATGTACACTGTTTTATTATTCATTATTGTAAATATTATCTTGTAAAAATTTTGATCTGTAACTTAGAGCCTCCACTGAAAATGGGTTTCTAACCCAGTGGACTTTCTCGGTCAACAAATGTCAATAAATAAATAAATAAACAAATGCCTCACAGACAAAGAAATAGCATGCAGATACAGGAATATGTACAGTAGTATATAAAAGACAAGCCAATACCATCACATTAGCATATACAGAGTCATATCAACATTACAGAAAATTATTAGAACAAACAAACCATGACTGTAAAAAGAAAATGACACACAGTATAATACAACGAGTATAAACAGCACATTTCAGAGGTGGTAATTAGCTAGCACTGCGTACACTAAAGGTACTATCACAGCCATGAGGTCATAGCAATAGTGGGGATCACCTCAAGTAATAATTCCCTTATGGTACCTGTGCCTTGAGCCGGAAGGAGTTAGCAAAGAGAGCATTCTGCCACTCATTCTGATACAAATTGCCATATGGGTCCCATCCTTTACAACCTCTTAGCACACAAAACCTGGACAAAGACAAAAGTAAAGGGGTGACAAAGATGCCAAAATAGGGACAAATTTTAAATATTGCTCTTATAAACTTAGAAAGTTGCTAGAATAAAAGGTCTTGTATCACCATGCATTTTCTTATCTGAAACAGAAATGCCTATTATTATTTAATGAATTCAGTCACTGATTTACCACAAAAATCCATAAAGCCACATATTTAATGAGGAACAGACCAAACATATGAGGCAAAAAATCTGGACATTCTGCAAAAATCTGGACAGTTGAGATGTATGCATTTAAGAGCTGCTGCTGGACATAGCTCATTAGGCTTTCTATTCTGTTGAACCACTGATTTTTCTTTTAACTTCAAATCTGCTCCTTTGGTGAAATGTCTACCTTGGTGTAACTGAAATGGGATCCACTCTGATTACTTAACATTTTGCTTCTATTGCCACACAGATATATTTTGTATTGCTGACATTGATCTGTCTACATGCCCCTGCACACAGTAGTACTGTGAGTATGTTACACCCTTGCCTTGCACAGAACCTGCATTTCTAAATCTATAACTGTACTTACTTACCTGTAATAAAGTAGTACTGGAGAAAATAAAAATTTAAAATAAATTCTCGATCACACTCGGTCATGCTTACAATTCACACCACACTGGTAAACTCAGCTCAGACCTCCTGAGAACAAATCTTCACTCCACACTACTGGAAACTGCCAAATTCCCTCAAAATTGGATCCATGGCCACAACTTAGTCCAGGTGTACAACTACACTTGTCTCAATCTCTCCCTAAAGTGAAGATGACAATTGCACTCGACTAGGCATCCAAGTTGACCGGAAATCTCCGCTCCATCTCAAACCAACCAGTCATTAGCCATTTCAAATTTAATGCCAGTCTGATATGTGCACTGAGTGAACCTAATTGAGCACTTCAACCATACCACATCTGCTGCAGCTGTTTCCTCAAAAGGAAATAAAGCACCATATACAAGATTTTTGATGAAAATTGATTAAAATACAAAACAATTAACATATGGTCAGTAAATCCGGTTAAGCGATTTTGTCATAGAGGCATCCTCAGAACCATTGAATGATCACATTAGCATTTAAAGCCAATAAAAATAGCAGATAAATCAAACACCCCAAAGAATAAACCAATCACAGATAATAAAATTCAAATATTCATCAATACTGAATACTGAAAAATTAACCAGTGAAAGCATTGCAGTGTTAGCCAAGGAAAACATCAGCAAAAAACAATCAAATGGTAAAGCTCAATTGTCATCCAATAAAATAAAATACTTACACACACACCCAAAACGTGTACCAATCAATTAAAATGCATTCAGAACTTGAACCAATTAAAAAACATCAAAATACAAATATCAACCATATCAACACTATTTTTCATAACTACCTAACTTGAAAAATATTTAATATCAAAATGACCTGATAAAAGTGTGACACTGCCAGCCGGGCTCTCTGGAATTTTGTAAATAACCATATGTCATTTGTGAATATCAACATGATTCATATGCTTGTCTTACAAATGTAAGAAACTATGTTATATGTATATTAAACTACTGGTGTAGAAGTGTGTGTTGAACAGGGTTTTTACAGTACTGAGCTTCAAGGATATGTCCACAGTATACCCTACAGGAAAAGAACAGAAATGCATATAAACTATATACTTGTGCAAATGTATGTTTTAATAGCAGAAGCTGGAACATACAGAGTTAACTTACAAAACTTCAGGAAAATAAGTTGAAATTGTTTTACAATTGTGTTATCTCTCAGTTTCAGTGAAACAGACACAATGTCTAGAGCTAGGGGGTTTTCTATTGTCTTGAAGAGAAGTAATTACTAGGTCTAAAATGTAAAAGTGTTTAATTGTTTTACAACTTCCAGTTCTCAGCAAACATCTGAGAGATATGTATTTTAACACAGATGTTAGTTTATATTACCCTGGGAATTGAAGGCAGGTGACAAAGAATGGTGTCATCCTAGTTGACCCAGCAGTAATGTCTGATATTAATTTAAGAACTCTCTCAGTGAGAGATTTATCATTTTGTATTTGTCTTTGAATCTGACAACATCCACTCATCATCATAAACATCTGCACATCCCTTGCTAATAGTAAGTAACTAGAGAAAAGTCATTTATTTTAGATTTAGATAGGAATATAGTAAAACTTAGTTTAGATGTTTTCTGTATGTATTTGAGACTGTCCTGCAATGGCATTTTAAAATATTTCCTGTGATTCTTAACTTTGAAGTTACTGTGTTGATTGAGCATCATCTTGTTCTTTTATTATTTATTATTAAATATATTTATTTATTATTTATTTATTGCATTTCTTAACTGGGAAAGTCCATTGGGCCGGAAATGAGGCCATTTTCAGTGTAGACCCAGGGTGAAAAGCTCCACAAAGTTACAAACAAAGAAAATATAATCACATAAACAGAAAAAAATCATACTGTACAATTGCAATGCATGAAACTGGTAATAGAAGCAACAGTAGAAAAATACAATCATTGACATTTAGAAATAATAAATGGCATAGATTTCAGTGAAGATGATAGTGAATGATAATTACAATGGTGGGAATTATAGTAGGAGATAGAAGTATAGAGGGTGGAAAGGACAGGTGAAAGTGACAGGGAAGCATTAAGTAAGCAGAGTGAAGGAAATGATTGATAGAGGTATAGCACTGGGAGGAGAAATCAGGAGCTGGGGTTGCATGTTTGGGAACAGGAGCATAGCCATTTTGAGGAGAGATGCAGTTTGAGAGATTTTTTTAAGGGAGGCCAGGTTGCTGATTTTTCTGAGTGATGGGGGGAGCTTATTCCATGCCTTAGATACATTATAGGAATACAACATTTTGGCCAGCTGAAAGCTTGGGTTTCTCTACTGATAGTAACATTCTGTTTTCAGACCTAAGGAGCCAGACCTATCTTTGATTCTGATATTTGTGAGACATATTTAAGTTCTTAGAGTACTTGCAAATGTATTTGGTGACACTGTACAGGCCACTCCAATAGCCTAGCTTGGTCAAAATTACCATTTGGATAACAGTAACATTACACAGTAGGATTGGCCACCCTTTGTAAGAGCCTTATAGTAGCTGACAAAGAGGAGTTGGTGGCAGTGATAGCTAGTAAACCTGTGCCAGCCTTCCCCAGGAGTGTCTGTGCATTTGTGTATAAATCAAATCTCAAAGTGTGTTTGTGTCAGCTACTTTGGCAGGAACATGTAGCACTGGTTGGACAGAGAGGGTGCTGGAGGTCTTGGCCTGACCCCTCAACTGAGGTCTTAAACATATAGCTGTGCCAGTGGGGAGTCTTATTGGGGATCTGGAGAAAGAGGGAGAAACCAGCCCCAGACTGACTGTGATCACTGTGTGCTCGTAAGGGAAATTGCACTTTACTTGTGTGTGTGTACTTGTAATCCTCCCATTGTGTATGTCCCTCACTGTTGCCAGTGGTGAGGATTGAGGCTCATTGATTACTGGGTCAGTGGAGGGGCATCACAAAAAGCATGAATAAAAAATATGAGAAAATTCATACAAAACATTTTATACTTTAGAAGTTCTGTATTTCAGCTCACTGCTTATAGAAATCACATAATTCAATCCTGGATGCTTCATAGCATTCAAGCATATCTGCTAAACCATCTATCTGTGAAGTAGATGTTTTTTTCTAATCAGCCACTTGATCTAGCTGAACTTTTTCCAAAACACAAAATAAAAACTTGTCAAAACAGATGCAAACATTTGTGTGTCTTGCCTGAGCACTTTTTTATCATGTTTATTGATGCTGTACAAATATTGATACACTCTTTTATTAAGGGGGTTATTAGTTTTGCCCACATAGTAGGCTGGACAAGATGCACATCAGGCAAAGTTAACCACTCTGCTAGTATAACAATAAAAACTGGTACCCAGAAATGCAGTGAGTGCTGAGGGTGAGGCATGTGCAGTACCATATTAGAATGCCATAAGTGACACAGGTATGCATACAGGGGCATAGTTGTGCATGTAGGAATAGCAGACAACAAGGAAAAGTGCAATGTAAAATCAATTCTCTATGTCAAGTAACAACTGAAACATGAAAGCATGATGTCATGTATAACATTACTGTTGCCAGTATCTGTACTAACATATGCCACTGACAAAGAAGTACTACATATCACAAATTGAACGTAGTCATCTAGGTCAGATAAATGATCAGAATTATCCTGTGGCATCAAACATCTGAACAATTACATACAGATTAATTTGGCAGTAATCAGCATAGCAGTCATCATTATCACAGGGTCATAATGACACAACAGTACACACATTGGATCTCCTCTCAGTATTACTCTAATGCAGTCTAGGATGCCTACCCTAATGGCTCACACCATGGTCATGGCTGTCCCTGTCATGTCTGGAGACACTTGGCCTATAGTGCTCGATCAAGGAGCTGGATGTGGTGACATTAGCATGTGGAGACACAGTGTGGGTAGGAGAATGACTATAGTGTGGCTGTCTGGATGTGACTGCTTACTCATAGTTGAATAGCCAACAGCAGATGTGCATGCACACTGCAGCACAGACATTGAGGTCTGATAGCCATGTGTGGGTCTAATGAGAGGGGTCCTGCGTTTCCCTACTGGAGGTAATCTGCTTAGTACAATTAGGGCAAATAATACCTGGTTAGTACTATGGCACTTGACACTTGTCCCTCTCTAACATAAATGGCAGATAGGTGGGCTATTTTGTTTAGATGCTTTAATACATAAAAACACATCAAGATGGATAGCAGCATCATAAAATATAAACAAACTGATTAACAGACAGACCTTACATACATACATGCTTACATCTCAACAGCTTACTACAAAATGGCAGTCAGACTCATACATGCTCAGTGTTTATACACTTGTGCAAGCCCTTGGATAGCTTCTTAAAGATACATACACACACACATTGATTTACAGCATTGTTCTAGCACCACCATAACAAGTGTGCAACAGATAACACTCTGTCATGCTGTGCAGCCACTGCTGCCATGACCTCTCCATGTCTGCACTCCTGACCACCATGTAACACACACACACACACACACACACACACACACACACACACACACACACACACACACACACACACACACACACACACACACACACAGCTGGTGTACATACAAGATTGGTGGCATGGGTAAGTGCATGCACATCAGATCCAGGATGTCACTGTGAATGTTCATATGCCTGTAAGAGTAGGCGGACACCCTCTGACATGCATCCGTGCAGATTAGCTATACTCCCATGAGTAGTCTGATGGGCAGTATTGTTCCATTTTGAGGAAGAGTCAACATCATCATTACCAGACACTACATGAGACAGTGAGTCTCAGTCATCTTAACTGTAGTCTGATGTCCCCTCATCACCATAATGGCCAACTACATTATCCTCCATATCTGAGGATACAGTACGACCCAAATGGCTGTCCTCTTATGAGCTAGATGATAAAAACAGTTCAGTACCCTGTATACCACAGGCCGTGCTCTCATAGTGAGCTACATCACATCCTTCCTCAGGATCACTGGATGTGCTACCAGAGGAGGCAGACAGTGGGAGTGCTACAGGAAGAGACAGATGACACATGTCACATACCTTCACACAAATCAAATGATGCAGCTTAGTAATGAAATATGAGACAGCTATATGACTGCAATGGTAATGATGACATGAATTTACCAGGACATCATGGCAGTGGGTGGTTCAGGGACCCTATGTAACAAAGAGATGACACGTACATTACATATCAAACAAATCAAACAAATATGACAGGTGAGAGTAATAAAAATACTAAAACCTACCTGACATCTCCTCTTCTAACTCCACCACCAGAGGTGATAGCTAAAATGCAACTGTCGTGTCAAAACGTAGACACAAAAACATCAGCATTAAGCGCATAAGAAGCATTGTGTAGCATTCCAACAGAGGGATAACACACAGAAGATAATACAGACACATACCCAATGGGTGAGGCTGGTGAAGAACACAGTAGTTGTAAAGGGCAGAGATTGTATTATTAATAATGACATGTAGTAAACCTTTACAATGTCTTATCAGGTACATCCTCCCTATTTGAGGAATGTATCATCTGTCATAATTTGGATCCTGTAGTATAATATGGCACACAAACGTCAACATGTGAGTATGCTCCACAGTCATGCCTGCAGACTGAGCCACAGAAGATAATAACAGGATATGGTGGTACTTATGAGACAAATGGTGCACATGTCATCCAGATGTTCCTATGTATGGAATAAGGCAGTGTGAATATCATAAATTATAGGTGTGTTACAAAGTGCTGCTTCATATCAAGATGGACAACTATATCTGTTCTGTCTGTATGTGCAGATGCAAGGCTTATGTCTTGTAATGATGTATCTGTAGGTTAAAATTACAGGAAAACATCAACATGTGAGTACATTCTACAGTCATGACAGGAGGCAGAGGCATAGCAAACTATGCATCACAATAACAGTATATGGAGACACATGATGCAGGTGTTGATGGACCTATGCAATCAATAAACAAAAACATAACACATATTGTGTTATGTATGTATTGTGTTGATAAGATACTAGGTGGCATCAAATAAGTTGTGCATCCAGATCATGTGTTTCCATGTTCATGGCATAATTCTGCTGCTGAAACACAAATATAATAATGCATTAATATTTGTGAAATAAAGATCCTTGATTAGGAGGTGTGTATGCTGCATTGTTTTGAAAGTTAAGACATACCTGTATATCATGGAACACTTGCTTCAGTACCTCCCCCTGGTATCCAACAATCATGACTAGTAGTGTGATATGAGGCTAGGAACACCATTATCTCATCTGGGGAGGCAAAGGTGACACAACTTCCGTGGCATTCCTTGCCCTCTCACAGCAGCAGAGTCTATGGGCTGCATTGAGGATCATGTTAAAGCAACGTTGCTGACAGGCTGCCTTGGATTTATTGTGATCACCCACAGCACTGATCAAGTTTGTCAGATCTGTCCATACTTCATTCCTTCAGACAGTATTGCCTGTCTGTCCACCCAAAAAGGTTCAATTGTAATTTCATTCTCTCTGTATAAGACATTGTCTCTCCTACTATTGACTGACATCTGGAAGGCAGTGTGATATGCACATGTTCTACTTCATATGGGGGTTCACATATTGACATGATTATGTTACAAGCATATGTCAAGTGACTTGCTCACCTCTCATTTACAATGCAACACTATGTAAAACAATCAATTTCATATATATTGTTATGTATAAATAATCAGAATGGATGTGAAAAAAACATTGAATATGTAATACATAAAAAGTAACATAATCATTGCATGTAAAAATCCATTTAAAAAGTTGTATAGATCATATATGAGATTTTAACCTATAGCAGTTGATATCACAAGTAAAGAACAACCACAAAACCAATGTGCCACAAGACCACTACTAGTGCAATGCTGTTTCCAAAGTTACATGCACAGCCAAACAGAATGATGTGTACCCCAAAAATGCCCACCTGTCATATTCAGTTGCAGTCAGTGACACTCATCATAACAAATGTCACTTCATTATATGGTACATGACACACATAATGGAAGTTATAAGGAAACAGTGAAGAAAAAAGTCAGCATGATAAAATGAACTGTTGCACACTCATGGCTACATATCAACGTAATAAACAATGAATAGTAAAAGCCATCCTCATGTTGTCTGTATAAGAAGGAATGCACTAATTACTACTATATTACTAAGCATCATAGAGTATCTGTGAGCTAGTCAGTGATCATACAACTTATAGAAATCCTCAGAAGTTGTTGGTTTCCTTAAAAAGATCACAGATATTACAAGTTAGTCAGAAATAATGACATATATATTTTCATTCTGTCAGTATGTGTAGTTCACCAGGGTTGTTTCCTTTTTATCCATACAACTGCATGTGGGAAAAATCTCCTTGTTATTAGTGGTCATTTACCCATCTGTATGCATATACTACAGTCCCATCTTTATGCCACAGATGAATTGTAAAGCAGATAATTTACCAAAAAAAAAAAGACTGGCAACATATATAACTGATTTATACAGATTAATGATTATATAAGAATGTGATAATAGCAATATATTCCACCACAGCAATGACAGCAGGTGATAGCTTACCTTTGAAGTAGGCTGTACATACCTTAAAAGTGAAGATATAGAAACTGAAGTTGTGGATTAGTGAAGAAAATCCAACTCTGGTAACATCACAACATGATGGAACAGTGAATCCCCAAATTAAGGAGAAAAAGGTGGAATGGGAAGCATATGATCAGTTGCCACATGAAGATACTCTGGAGCCTTCAGTAGAAAACCAGTACAAAAGTTCAGTTGGAGTTGCACAGCATGGGAGGGAGCAGGAAATAGGGGCAACTCTGATGCTGTCAATATTGTGGAGTGATAGGCCAGTGAGTTCACATATGAAAGAGCAATGGATGATGCAGGATGCAGTTGAAGAGAATATGTCACATGAAGAAGTTCTGGAACTTTCTGTAGAATGACCACAGGAAACAGTATAAAGAATGTGCCCTTAGTTTAGAAGAAAAAGATCCAAGGGAAGAGTTGCTTTATTTAATAGAGATTGATAGACATAAGATGGATGAAAGAAACAGATTACAGAAAGTCAATAAGACCAAAAATTTTAGAAGTCTGATAAAAAAATGAACACAGTAATCAAGACTATTAACAAAAATTCACATGATATAAGATATGTAAATGGGATATATTATTGTGCAGCAAAAGTGATAACAGATAAAGTCTTACCACAAAAATATAGGGCAATAAGGGAAAGAAAGGGAAGAAATCAAATATCATCATGGAAGTATTGAACAGAGGAAACTATGAAGCAATTAAGATAAGAGGTGTTACTGTTAGAAGAGTATGAAGATAGAACAGATCAACAAAAATACTTAGAAAGATATATGTGATAAAAGCAATGTGCAATATTAGAACAGACCAGGATCTATCATGCACTATTTCAAATAATAAACTAAAAATATCAGCATGGGCAGAAAAACTTAGAGGATATGCAGAGAAATATGAAAGAAACATACAAAACAAGCAATTCATTGATGATCCAAAAAAGTTTTATAGACAATTGGGAAACAAATCAAAAGGAATAGAAACATCACCAAAAGAGAAGAAATAGTCACATTTTGGAGAAATATCCACGAAGACCATGCAGAACATAACAAAGATGCAGAATGGATAGAAGAAGGAAAAGAAACAGTCAGAAGTTCAAATGTACAGGATATGAAATGGAATTAAGTAACAGTCAGAGAAATTGAAACAAATTTAAGAAAAGCTTCTAACTTGAAAACCTCAGGCCTAGATGCAGTACCTAAGTTTTGGCTAAATGTATTAACATTTTTACACAAAGAATTAGCCCTGAGTAAGAACTACTTATATGCGCAGCCTGCTCACACCAACCTGTTTAAGAACAGGAAAAGCTATACTACTCCTTAAGAGTGAACCTGCAAACCATCTTAAAAATGATAGACCAATAACTTGCCTTCCAACAATATATAAGCTATATAATGAAATTGATGCTGAGAGACTTTATAGTCATTTAGAAGAAAACTCAATCAAGGCAATAGAACAAAAAGGTAACAAAAGAAAGTCTTGTTGAATAAAGTCATAATGGAGAATTGTAATAAATTGAAGAGTCTAAGTATCACATGCATGAATTGCAAAAAAGCATTTGACAGCATCCCACATTCAAGGATAAAGGAGTGCTTACAGATGTACAAGATACACTCTACATTGATCAAGTACATTACAGTGACAATGAGACATTGGCAAACCACTTTGCAGCTAAGCCATGATAAAGGACAAATTATTTTCTCAGGGATATGACAGAAACAAAGTGTAAAGATTTATCTTCTTTTTGTGGATGACTTATAGCAGTGCAGGTCGTCAGATGAGGAGCTGAAAGCATAACTGGAAGTGATCAAAATTTTCTCAGATGATATAAGAGTGTCATTTGGTAATGATAAATGTTAAAAGCAATGTTTAAAGCAGGAAAGCTGCAGCACCAAAAAATATCAGTCTGGATAGGAATGTGATATAAAGGAACTTGAGCAGGAGGGAGTGTATAGATATTTGTGAAATGCAGAAGGATCAACAATAAAACATGAACAAATGTGAACAAAACTCAATAAAGAATGTTTTAGAAGACTAAAATGAATACTGAAAACAGCCCTGACAACCAGGAACAAAGTCCAAGCTATAAACCAATTTACTCTTCCTGTTCTAACTTACAGTTTTGACTGACTGGTCTCAAAAAGTACTGGATGTGTTGGATGGCAAAACAAGAAAGTGCTTTATGCTTATCAAATGATATGTAAAAATCAGTGTATTCCAAGATCATATAGACCCTTGTTCTGAAGAAGGAAGAGAACAAATCTAAGATGACTTCCCTTCTTAGTTTAACAAAAGCATAGTGGTATCAAGCAGGAATAGAAACCCAACCAGATGTAGACAAAAATATGGCAGCAACTGAATATGACAAAAACAAAAGAAATAATATAAACAGACATATCAGAGGGCAAGGCAAGAAATGTGGAAAATGTATAAATATAGCTACAAGTACAGAAAACACCTGGAACAACCTCATATAATGCAAGAATGGTTAAGGAGAGGTGAATTTAAACCAAAAAATGAAAGGATAGCATCCCAGGGTAGTGGACTACATGCATGTTGATTTACAATGTCTGTTGAAAATGTGGGAGAAACAGACAAATGCAGGTTCTGTTAAACAGAACTGGAAAGAATCACATGTCTTGTTGCTGGGTGTGATACACTAATGCAAAACTCAGAACCTAATCACAAACTATACAAACCAAGGCACTGGGCAGCTAGATTGTGGTGCATTGCTAATTGGTAAAAAGTATCTTATTTTGGATGAGGGATTTTTAAATGGTTTTAATTGATTGTCTTATTTGATTCTGTAGAAGTCTGTGAATTATCTAGACAAGACTGCTTAATCCATTTGAATAAACTGCTGGTTTGGAGTGACAGTGCTGTTCAGTGCTTTGGTTCAGTTCATAAAGTTTGTGATACACTAATGGCAGAAGGCCTGCATACTTAAAGGCATAATAATGTGCCAAAAATATTGTATCAGGGATTGTGCAAATATTACAATACTGAAGTAGCTAAGAAGCATTGGAAACATGATCCACAAAGCATTATAGAGAATGATGAACTTTAAATCATGTGAGATCACCCATTATCAACAGTTAAAAAATACATGTGAGAAAACCAGATATAGCAGTCCATGAAAAGAAGACAAAAGTAGCATTGATCATTGAAGTTGCTACATCCAGTGATTATAGTGGCTTATATAAAGAGAGACACAAAGCCATAAAATACCAGAATTTTCAGGCAGAAATAAGGGCAATGTGGAAGAATGATACCCAGACCGTTCCAATAGTAGTAGGAGCAATGGGTCTCATAAAAAATAATTTACAGTCTTATCTTATTTAAATATTCTAGAGATACATGTAACTCTGTATGAACTGCAGAAGGAGCCAGTTCTGGGCACATTGTGGGTGCTGTAAAGATCAGTTTTGGCTAATATGAAAGATTGAAACAATACTAATTTCACAAACTTTAATCATACTTTGATTTAGGAGTGGGGTCCATTCCTGTCAAGATATTAGAAACCCGAAAGTTGGATGTGTGTGGCCATGATGGCAAATTGCTAACAGTACAAAGTGTTAGCTCTGCTTTATTTTCTTTTTTCTGACAGGATTTTATTGTACAAAGTTAACAAAAATATGTTGTTATACATTTTGAGTCTTTTAAACACACTTGGACAACTATTTGAAAGAAAAATCAAGTTTTTATGTTTTTTCTTTGATGTTTTCCTCTCAGAAATTTTACTGACTATTGTGAGAGAATGAGACACTCAAAAGTGAAATCTCAAGACAACTCAGTGAAAAAGGAACTACAGTCTCTAATGGGCATTATCCAGGAGCTTTTTGTTAGATCTGAAAAACTTGAGATCAGAATGGACGATATAAAAGAAGATTCCAAGAAACAAACAGAAATGTTAAAAGAGATCATAAAACAACAATCTGTTCAGAACTCAGCAATAGAAGACACATTAAATAACCTGGATAGCAGAATGGCAGAGAATGAGAATCACACAGAATTCCTGTTAAAACAAAATACATTGCTTATAGAAAAAAACTAGAGGACCAAGAAAGTAGATTTAGAAGAAATAATATTAAGATATATGGAATACCAGAAAAGGAAGAAGGAGAAAATATGTTGCAGTTTTCAACTAAATGGATGCCTACAATTCTAACTCTATCAGAAGCTCTCTATACATACTGAGAGAGCTCACAGACTTTATTCAACTTCTTCTTTGAATTAAAATCCTCTAGTCCCCATATCTAGTATTGTAAACATTCTCTCTAGCAAAGACCAGGACCTGGTACTGAATACTGCTTGGCTAATTCTCCCATAAAAATAAATAACAACACTATCAAGTTTGACAATGACTATATTGCATCTGTTATGATCAAAATGAAAGCATGTATTCCATTCATAAAAGACATAAAGAAGCTAAACATTAAACCTCAACAACTTTTCCAGCCAGAATTAGGATCTTTTTTTCAGAAGGTCAGAAAACTTTTAATTCACTAGAAGATGCGGAGGAATTTTCTCAGAAAAAGAAATGTTTTGATCAATCAAAAAATATGGATTGGACTCTTGTCAGGTTAAAGAGACAAGCAACAAGAAATAGCTGGTCTTCAAAAGACAAAAATAGTAAACAAATTAAAGAAAAGCAATGTTGTTCTCATTTTCTATTTTGCCTAAATAGCTTTCCTCACATGTATTCAATTTTGTCATCTATTACAATTCATCATCAAATATAAGGTAAAACAAACATACAAAAATATTATATTTTATCAAAATACCTTTTCTATGGTAGACTGCGGTGGTGATACTGCAGTAGCATTGTCGCTTCACAGTAAGACATTGTCCTGCTCGATTCTCAGCTAGAGTGTCTTCTGTGTGGAGACATGCATGAACGGGCGTACCTTCGTTGAAGGTTGTGCGTCAGGGCCGGCAACTCGGCACATAAAAATCTACTGCCAATCATTAGCGGACCGGAGTTCCGCTGTGGCGACCCCTAACTGGGAAAAGCCAAAAGGCGCAACAACCTTTTCTATGGTATCTGAAATAGTGTCTATATGTTATTCTTACTATTACTTATAAGTCCCTTTATTAAAATTCTCTCTAACATTATTTTCAAATATAGATAGTAGTGTGTATGTGTGTAGGGGGTGTATATTAACATGTTTAACTAATCCACTTAATTTATATATACTTTCTATACATAATTTTAAGTAATCTGTCTTTTATTTTTGGTTATTCTATCTGGTGAATGTAGGTGTATGTGATAATATTTATCTATGTGCAATGGGTGTTGTGTTGAGTGGTTTGGGCTGCATGAAAGTCATTTATATACCTTACTTCATTTTCTTTTAATAGGTTTAACATGTGTGTGGTTTGTTCATTACTTTGACTCTTATTTAAAGATTTTGAGATGCTAGTGACTGTTTTTTACAATAACTGCTTCTTTTCAGTCCATTTTTCCCACCTAGTGTTAGTTAAATTGCTTAAGAATGTTTTTATTTTCAACTTATAACAGTCTAGATTCTATGTTCAAGCTGCCTGCGCTGCAGGAAATGCATTTTGAACTTTAACCCTCATTTACAGGAAATAACCTTTTAGAATGTTAAAACAAGAAGCAGAAACACAAAACTAGAATATTTATAATTAATTTAGTTAATTTTAAAACATATCTATGTAGTTTTTATATGCATTATCTTTTAAAAAGTGGAATAATGAAAAGAAGAAATGGAAAGAATAAGAATGAAGTGGGAAGAAGAAAAAGAAGACATCTGCAAACTTAAAGACACCTGATACTAATCTCTTTTTAGTGACATCTTGTGGTCATCCTAATTATAGTTCAGTAAAAGTTGTATCTTTTATATGGGTCCACTTCTTAGGTTCATAGGTTCATAGGTTCATACTAGGCTATCTGCCCAAGGGCATTTATAAGCCTAGCCCATAGTTATGTGGCTTTCGCCACCCCTTTAGTTTGAATAAAAACTATGCCTATCATTTTGCTGTGCCTCTGTCAAGCAGTGACACTGAAATAATCCCTGGGGTATATCTGCAATCTCCCATCCATTGGTCAAGATTCCTCTTGAACAAGGCCAGAGAGGTGCTCTGCCTCACATGTACCGGGATTTTGTTCCACAGCATAGGGAGTCTCTGGGTGATGAATCTGTCCCTCCAGCACGTTCTATTTATAACCGTGTCAAGGTTTAAGTCTCCGCCCTTGTGGTTCTGAGGGATCTAGATTTTTGAGGTGAAGCATATTCATCAAATCTGGGTTTGACATGGCCTTATATGTCAGGCACAGGTCACCTCTGAGCAAGCGGTATGAGACTGAATAGAGCTGGAGTTCTTTCAGTCGGGCAGCATAAGACATATTTTGAGACCCTCTATCCTTTTGGTGAGGAACTTTTGGGGCCTTTCAAGCTGCAGCAGGTGTCTGGTCAGATACATTCCGAATGAGGCATTGTACTCAATCATAGGTCTAATGAGTGATGAGTACAGGGGACGATGACCTCCCTTGATCTAGATGTGAATCCCTTCATGATCAGGTGGGCGATATAGAAGGTTTTCCTAACTACTTTAGCAACATGAGTGTCAAACGAAAGGCTACTGTCAACCTGGGTCTCCAGATCCCTGATGACTTTTTCTGTGCTCAGTGGATTGCCACCTATATGGTAGCTAGGGGTAACCTTGTTTTTCCCGAAGGGTATGACTATGCATTTTTTGGCGTTTAACTTCAGGCCATGGCTCTGGCACCAGTTATCCGTTTCTGTGAGGCCCTTCTGGAGGATATCTGTGTCAGATGTGTTTTCGACTATGGTGCCCAGTTTGCAGTCATCTGCAAACTTTGTCAGCCATAACCCTCCTGTGTTTGCTTGTACTTCAGAAAAGTAGATGCCGAACAAGAGTGGACCCAGGACTGAGCCCTGTGGGACACCACTTGTGACAGGCTTTGAGTCTGACATGGCTCCAGCAACTCTGACCCTGTGGGTTCTGTCACTTAGCCAGTTTGCAACCCATCTTGTGATGTATGGGTTTACATTCAAGCTGATGAGTTTTTCGATGATACCTGAGTGGGGTATTGTGTTGAAGGCCTTTGCCAGGTCGAGGTAGGCTGTATGGACTGCCTTTCCTCATCAATGGCCTTGGTGACTGTCTCGAAAAAGTCAACCAAGTTTAAGAGGCAGGATCTGCCTTTGACAAAGCCAAACTGGGTTGGATCCAAAGTCTGCAAGTTCCCTATGTCTTTATTTATGAGTTCCATTATGATCCTCTCCATGGCTTTGCAGATAAGGCTTGTCAAGCTAATGGGGCGGTAATTTCCAGGGTCTGTGGAGGCACCGCCCTTATGAAGTGGGACCACAGTCGCCGGCGCCACTCCTTGGGTACGTTATCCTGAGGTGAGGCTAAGATTAAACAGCTGTCCTAACTGTGGGTTTAATTCCTCATTGAGTTCGTGAAGCACACAGCCGGGGACACCATCCGGTCCCATGGATGCTGTGTTTTTGCCTTAGTGAGGGCAGTTCTCACCTGGGCGTTGGAGATGTTTGGGGCTACAATCCTCTGGAATAGATATCTCTCCTTTTGGGGGAGGGAGTTTGCACTGAACCTGTCAGCCAGTATGTTGGCAATGTGTGTAGGTTCAGTAATTTTCACATCATTTTGAACTAATTCTGAGCATATCTGGGAGTTTCCTCCTAGGTTTCTAAAATAGCTAAAGAAGGCCTTATGATTCTCTTTAGAGTCCTTGGCGATTTTTCTCTCAAAATTTGCCTTGGATGATTTTATGAGAGCTCTTAGTTTTTTACTTATAATGATCAAAGGTGTCTTACCTTTCAAGGATTTTGCTCTATCTTGTAGTAGCTTCCTCCTTTTGTTGTAGAGCTTGTTTATGGCTGGGGTCCACCAGACTGGACGCTTGCCTTTGGTACAGAGAGTCTTAGTTTTGTTTGGGATTACCTGATCCATGCAGTCCTGTAGGTGCTGGTAGAAGGCATTTGTAAGTGATTCAGCGGTTTGAGTAATGTTTACCACTGGCTCAGGGGCCTTAAAGGAGACTACACTAGTTTTTAGAAGTGTGAAATCGGCTTTTGAGAAGTTTTTCACTGTGGTCTTTTTTGTTTCAGGTGGAGGCGGGATGAGGACCTCCAGCGAGATTAGTTTATGATCTGATCTCACCAGTGAGGAGTATACTTCCGGTGTTGAACATTTTGATCCCATGTTCGTGATGATGAGATCAAGTATGTTTTCTCCTCTTGTGGGGATGGTGACTAGTTGTTCCATGGCATTTGAGTTTATGAACTCCAGGAATCTTTGGGTTAGAGTGTTCAGGCTTGAGTAGTGTTCCCAGTCTATATTAGGGTAGTTGAAGTCACCTAGTATGATGGTGTTTGGAGATACATTTATCCCCTCCAATGTTTTCAGGAAGGCCATGTGAGGTTCTTGAGTTTGAGAGGGTGGCCTGTAACATGCTACAAATTGCAGAGCAGTCTTGCCTATGGTTAATTGCACCTGGATGGTCTCTGATGCATCGTGCGTTGCCACCAACCTTGAGGTGTGGGTGTCCTTCATGAATATGGACACCCCCCTCCTTTCTTGGTGTCTGGATTTTGGGGCCGGAACGCATGATATGAGGTGAAACCTGTTAGTGCTGGGGTGCTCTCAGGAGCCTTGAACCAGGTTTCTGTCACAGCACAGACATCGATGTTCTCCATATTGAGAAGGGCCTCGAGTGCGTGCATCTTGAGATTGAGACTTCTGGCATTGAGCAGCATTACCCTTAGTTTTTTTCCTTTTTGGTGTTCTAGGGTGGTAGGTTTAGAATTTGAGCCTTGCCTAAAAAGGCACTATGGGGGTGGCAAGAGCCTTTGCCAATATTCGGAAGCCCAGGGGTGACAGGTGCAAGCCGTCCCTTGCGAAGCAGCGTGGCTTGTCCAGCATGTCATCCCAGGCAGACAGACATTGGATCCCCTTTGAATGATACCAGAATTTAAGCCAATTATTAAAGCTGATCATCTTATCACTGTATTGTGGCATCATTCTAGGTGAAGGTAGGATACTGCTCAAGGTCAGGGTCATACCTGCCTGGGCTACATAATCAGAGAGCTCCTCGATGTCCCTTTTCATGTAGTCCAAGGAGGTACGTCTCAGGTCGTTGACACCAGCGTGGACAATGACTGAGTCGTACTTGTACCTGCTGTTGAGAGACCTGAGTGCTTGTGTTATGTGGCGGATTCTAGCGCCCGACAGGCAGCTTACTGTGACCTTCTCTTTACTCAGTCTGGTGAGCGGGACGTCAGTGTGTCTGACTATGGAATCACCAATGACAAGTGTGTCTGGCATTTTGTTTGGCCTTAAGGGCTGTGACTGTTTGACACTCTGACTGTGTGGTCTGTGTGTTGCATGTGTTGGGTTGTGAGGTGGTAGTTGTTTGGGTGTCTGCTTTGGTGACCTCTGCTGTTTTGGTAAATTTTTGATCAGAGTCTCCGAGTATGTCTTTGTGTGAGTATGTGTATGATTTGAAGTTGTGATGGTACCATGTGTGACTGGGTATGTATTGTGTGTGGTTACCTTCTCCTCCTGTCTGGTCTTGCCAGTCCTATGTTGAGAGAGCTCAGCCTCCAGTTTGGCCGTATAGTTGCATCTCTCGCATGTATTTGTGTTTTGTGGGAGAAGGAGAGGATTGTCTGTGTACATGAGGCAATTGTAACATTGCCTCAATATTCCCAGGTTCACCAGTTGAGCTGGAGAGGACACTAGCAACTGATCCCTCGACATACTAGAAGTAGTAGATAAAGAGACTTTCAAAAGACTCCGGGGGAAGTGGGTTTTAGGCTGGTGGGGTACTATCTATAATAAGAGTGCTTTATCAAGGTGCAAGTACTGTAGGAGTAAGTGCTAGGCTTTACAGATAGAGAATAGTCTACTTGGGAATCAAGTAGAGATGAACTTTCAGTTATAGGATATGCTGGTTAGATCAGCAGTACAGCTCGAGGAAGGTAGTTCTAAGGGAAAATTGGAAGAGTGGAATTTAGATGGCCCAAATAGTTTAACCTTGTTTAACTGCCGCTGCTCTTGTGTGCAACAGTGGTAACTCAGCTAAATCGCCACAGCGTTTAGCGTGTTTTATAGCAGGGGCTGAAAGGAGCTTGGATTTGGCCCTAAACGACCAATGGACTACTAGTTTCTGGCTGAAACTTCACCAAATCGGACAAAAAGGCCGCTCAGTGCTTCCAACTCCCACTGGTAAGCAAAGAAACTTCCCTCCTTCCTAATAAGGCAATGGATCAGTAACAGGAACTAAAAACAAAGCCCAGGGATCAGCAACTCTGAAACTGGACTACTCTAGTTCAGTAAGGTGGGAAAACAAGAGATTTTTTGTTTTATTACAGAGACAAGGAAAAAACAGACAGTAAATGCTATAAATGTCAGAATCGGCTAGCACTTTAGTGTGTAGCCTACAGAAACAATTTGCAACAATTAGTAACTTAAAGTGCAATAAACAGTGTAAAATGCAGAAATCACTTAAAGTAGCAGTAAAACAGGCGAAATGCAGTTGCTAGCTTAATAACAGTGGGAAAGCCACAAAAAATACTTATATCTGGTAGAAAGTCACTCTTTTAGCTCTCTGCTGCTTGGATCACTCTGCAGGCCACCACGAGGATCTGTGCTGAGTTGGTACAAGCTGGAAAACGCGTGTTTAGCGTGTTTTATAGCAGGGGGCTGAAAGGAGCTAGGAATTGGCCCAAAATGACCAATGGACTACTAGTTTCTGGCTGAAACTTCACCAAATCGGACAGAAAGGCTGCTCAGTCTTTTGTCTCTGTTACTGAGATTACACAATGTCCTATTCCCTTAATAATAATACTTACAACAGTGCAGCTATGCCCCCAGATGCATGCTGTTTTTGATTGTACTATATTATGCTTTGTTTCTTTATCATTGCCAGTCTGTGCATACCTCTCAATGCTTTAGCTCAGCAAATCTGAAGAATGCAGCTTGAAATACGTCTGTCATTTTTTCAGGGACTTCATTCCTCAATTACTTGCCAGAAAACTACAAATCTCATAAGAAAAAAAAGAGGTGAAAGTCTGGAAAATCTACATTCGGTAAAAATCTGAACAGTTGACAGGTACAACTCTATGTGACAAGAAATACAATGTGCTTCATTAGTAAGTATGGTAACTTTTTTCTTATAAGGGTATACCCAACAGCCATGAGGACTACTATAGATTCACTTACAAGCCACGTGTCCTGATTTTGGCAAGATAACAGTGTGACCTCACACTTTTCCATGCCATTCATGAGTGTTCAGCTTGTCATGTGGAGCCCTTCTGCATTTCTAGAATGTCTGTCACAGGGAGACCATTAAGTGATCTGTGAATGTAAACCCCTAAAGTGAATTAGTTAACACTCTGTAGCAACATTCATAACCTAATTATGGCAATGTGGAACAGCAGTGACTGTATTCTGAGATCTCCTGGATCACAAATATATGTACTTTCCTCTGTTAAGAGTGACTACCTCTATCATATGAACCAGCATTATGTCAATCATTTTTATCCACTACCTCTGAGAATTCCTTGCCTGCTTGGGAAAAATCCTATACTTTCCCCCACAGACTTCTCTTAAAGGTGCCATTACTTTTACTTTAAAACTCATCTGTATACTCTCCAGGTACATCTGCCATGTAAAGGTTGAGGATTCTAGACACATGGTACTTGGATTAATTTTCTATTACTAACACTGCAGCACACCAAAAGGGAACTACTTATTCCTGAGTGTGCCATTTTTCAGACGAGATGAGATGATATGTTATATTGAAGGTCACATCTCCCACAGTTGGTGATACTGGTGGATGCCAAGAGTAGGAGATTTTCCCAGATGCCCTGGTGAATTTTTCCATACTCACCAACCCATAGCTGCTGTAGAAAGTCTCATAACAGAAAAATGATTTTTGTTATCTTCAAATGTAGAAAGTCCTTTTATACAACCATGTTGTAATTGCCTGGTTTCACTGTTCAGCTGTAATAATGACTCATTTTTGAATGTATACAGTCTGCTATGTAATCACAACTCTCAACTGTACAGATTTTCACAGAACGTTCAGATTTTTGCTTCATATTTTTTGGTCTTTTTCTCATAAAAGTGTGTATTTTTTTTGGCAAACCATTGAGGAATGGAGTCAGAAAAATAATGACAGATATTTGAGTTGCAGATTTCATACCTTCAGAAAATCTATGTCAGTACAAAACCTGTTATTCTATCAACCTTCCTACTTTGTAAGAGCAATATTTAAAAAATATCCCTCTTTTTTTTGCCCTTTGTTCCCCCATTATTTCTGACTTTGTCCAGATTTCTTACTCCAGGAGGTTGAGATGTATGTATGCAATACAGGCAAATTCTTTCCCCATTACTGCTTCCTATGAATGAAACCTTCTTATTAAATAGGAAGACCAAAAGTACAGAAACCAACTGGGTTAAAGCAATTGCTAATATGAAATACTACTATTACTATAAGTGGGTGCACATTGAGAAACACAGTGTAACAATTACATAACAATTGCTTAGACAAAAAGGGAAGTAAAGACTTTCAGTTATACTTTCAAAAGCGAAGCTAAAGAGTTTTGTTGGAAATTACTATTTGAAAACTTTTAAGTGAAAATTCAACCAAATACATGAAGTTACTGCACAAAACCATGTTAAATAAATGATTTGATCACTGGTTTTACCACTCAGCTGACATTATTGCACTCTTTTTACAGTCTATGCATCTCTTCTATTGTCTCTGTAAAATTTGTTTGAAAATGCAATGTAATGCTTTCTGCAAAGTAAGAATTCATTGAAGTATTACACAACTGTTGGATGACAAATAATATCAGATAAAAAGGACCTAGGGAATAAATTATTTGATGCCATAAAAGTGAGTGCTACTCTCTAAAAACAGCAAAGACAAATTAGAATAATGAGATATTCATGCTGAAGGTTTGGCAGGAGAAAATGTGAAAAGTTTAATCCCTACAATATAAACACTTGAAAAGTATCACCTCATTAGGTGTGTACTTCTGAAGACATCAGCTTAATATAATAAACAAGTATAGTTATCCCAGAACTTATGCAGAGTATTTCTCGTGTATCAATCTGAACCAAAATGAAGATAGACTAAAAAGAGTTAATTTGTATAGCATTGAGAAAAGAGAGTGAGATTAGCAGGATATTTTTTATTACCTCAAGGAAATCTAAATAATGGAAATAGGCATCATACAAAAAGTTATTTGTACAAATAACAGGACAGTCAGATGCTACAAGGCATGCACATTGTGGTGTGGGATTAGAATGAAGATTTACTTCACTGAGAGTGCAATTAATGCATAATTCATGGATGTTGGACTACTCATAAATCTCAGGATTTGTCTAATGAAAGACCAAGAAAAAATGTGGCAGCATTCAATAACATATGGAATCTAAGTAAGGATCTTAACAACTGTAACCCTAAACATCATAAACAATAGATAAACCTCCATGTATTTGTGATACAAAAGGTTATGAATTTCAGTGAACCATTTAGATAAACAAATTATCAGCAATAATTCTTAACATGGCATAGGACTGTGCAACCTTGCTGTTATTAATACTGGTTTAGATCACTGTGGTAAATGTCCAATGCATTTAGTTCTGTGGGGGTTGTTTACTTATATAAGCATAAATAAATCAATAAATTAAGTATAGCCTGTGAGTGACCAATATTGCTGATGACTGTAAGTTGGGTGCTGTCACTGACTTCCCAAATGATGCAAGAGGGTCTCACAGCAACTAATGACTTCTGCCAAAGTCATGGCCTCAAGATAAACACAAAAAATGCATCATCATACCATCCGGCAGAAACATGGCTACTACGGATTACCACATCAACAGCAACCCCCTCAACATGCAGCCTGTGCTGAGAGGCCTGGGTACTCTGGTTGATAACAATCTCACATTCAACCATCATGTAATGGCAATGGTCAGAAAAGCCTTTTACTTGGCTCATCTCATAAGTAAAGGGATTGCATCCAGAAAAAAAGGACCAATAATTGAGTGTAATGCCCCATTTGGTATGTACCTCTCCAAAAATCTGCACCAACTGGAAAGGCCAAAGAAATACCTCACAAAGAGAATCCATGGCCTCCAAAACCTGTCCTATGCGGACAGGCTCAAATCACTATCACTCTGCTCTGTATCATACAGATTGCTCAGAGGTGATCTGTGTCTTGCCTACAAGGCAATCTTGGACCCTGCCCTACTAGAGATGCTCCATATTCATAAGACTAACTCCTCATGCATTAACTGCTCAAAAGACTTGAATCTAATATGCAACATCAACAAAAACTGCTGGAAAGACAGGTTTGTCTCCCAGAGGCTGTCCCATCCCATCTCTGGAATAGACTTCCCATACATGTCAAACAGAGTACCTTACTGACCCTCTTCAAGCACAACCTTGATAGTGGATGGGAAACCATAAATTTGTCCTAGAGGCTCCACCTGTGTCCCTCATTGAGAGGGGCTACAAGTGCTGACTGAGGTTTCTTTTTGTGGATAAACTCTTGTTTAGGCTTGTAAGGGCCCCAGGGCCATTAGCCTAGTAACCTCCTATGATCCTATGATAGGCTATATCTTAAAGAAGCACTACATCAGTTGCACAGTAGCAAACCCCACCTCAGCACTGCCCACTTCAGGCATAGCATATGATACTGACAGTCCAACAACTCTCCAACTGCCAACATCATCAAGAGAATAGTCCAATATAAATAAATGGAACACTAAAATGTGAAAATACAGAACTTTACTATGAACTAAGTGGAGGAAGTTAAAGGACTACTAGGCTCCCTTACAGGTACATGAATACATACATATACATGTCTTACTCCAGGTTGCTCTGTATCCTACAAACCAACTGACCAAGAAACTTTGAGACCCTAAGTGTTCTCTTCATGGACCACTGTGACGGTGTTAGCAAAATAGGCTAATGGGGACTGTTGTACAGTAGTTATTTTAGATTAAGTTGATAGAAACCTGAATTTGTCCAACTTTAGAACACATGTGCAGACATCCTCATCCTCATTATGAAGCCACTGATAAACACATACATTCATGATCACTAACCTCAAACAAAACAGGACTATTCTGAAAGTGCACAAAGTACAGACATATATACACACACAGAAACAAGCAAATACTCAGATAATTCCAACTTATCAGAAAACAAACTGATCCCCGTAAAGTACTTCAGTTTAAACAAATAAACACGAAATAAAAATAAGAAAAAAACGTGGAAAATCCTATCCAAGAGTAAATAACTACCCACCCACGTCAAAGTTAAAATAGGAAATGTGTGAAATAAACTAATAAATAAGACCAATATTACAAAGCACTACATTATAGTCAATAATACAAAACGTTAGTGTTTAGTCAAAAAAATCACTGCAGAAGTTCACTGAATGTAAAACTTGTGCATATTTTTTCTTCAACATGCATTGCTTTACAATCTGTGAAAAAATAAAAAAAATTGCACTTACTTGTAATACTCAGCAGCTGTCAGGTATATGCATGGTTTACACAGTTTTCTGGTAGTGGTCTTCTTCTACAGCCATGATAATTTCTAAATAATTTCGTCAAAAATGTAAGTGTATAGCAAATACCCATGTAACAAAATATGGCCATTATTCATTGCACATGGCTCGACAGGAGTATTTCTCCTTTTACATGAGAAACATAAAAAATATTACACTAAATTCTCTTCCAGGTTTTCAATCTCATGGTCTGTTCTTAACTGAGCTAAAAATCCTGCAGGAATTTCAAAGCACGCCGTACCTCCTACAGAGCCATACCACACCAATAATGGCTCTAGTGCCACTTTTCTTAAGCTGAAATTACAATCCCATAACTGTGAAGCATTGATAGAGTGGGAATCTGTCAGATCTGAAGAATATCTCTGCCTCTACTACCTTGTTAATGTGAATGGGGGCATTTTCATCTCTTTCAACTGTCTCTTTGAGAGGAAAGGAGAAGTTTTTACCTCCCTTCACACCTACTGTGGTATTGTCTTTGCCACTGAAGTTTTCTTTCAACTGAAGTTTCAAGTATCAAGTGATTAATGAACTCAAACAAAACTAAGAATAATGTGACCAAGTTTTCTCATAAAAACTCTAATAATATAATTTTCCTTAACCATACAGTATAACATTTCATGAGTCCACATTTATCCTAAAATTAATTTTAAAATGTTAGTCAAAATGTAGGTAATGACAAAAATTACAAAAATGGTGAATTTTGTGTGAAGAACAAGATGAAAACTGACAACAAATGTTTGAATTAGCACTGTATATGAGTAATGTTTGTGCAGACTGACTGCCAGCATCAGCAATTATCTGATCCATGCAGGCGACTGTACAGTCATTGTCCCTCAGAAACAAATGGCAATCAACAGAAACAAGAGTAAAATCATTCTTCTATAGTAACTGAGACATTCTGAACTAGATTTACTCTAGTTGTCACCTAATAGTTTACTAAAAGCATGCATACAAATTAATTTGTCAATATTTGGCTGCATTCCATAGTCACCTAATTAGGAGGGGTTGTGCCATAAAATGAATAGTTTATGTCAATATGAATTATTCAGTGTAATCAAACTACCACAAAACATATTAACACCCAAAGACTGGACACTTTTCATGCCCACAGTGTAACCTGTTACAGAACAGCATGTTACTGAGTGGTAGATCTGGGTATGGTTTCCTGCCTGGGCACAGCAAGTGGCTCATGGGTGACATCATGCTCTCCAACTCACAAGTCAAATGACCCAGTAGGAACACAGTCCAAGAAATCCAAGAGGTAACCTGTACATCCAGGAAGGCAAAAGACAAGGGGGGTGGAGGGATGAAGCAAATACTGCAACAGTGAAGGCAAGGACATGTATCATTATGGTAAAATTTTATACAACTGTACAATGTCCTTACATTCACTGCTGTAGTATTCTTAACTGATAGAAGAGTGGCAAAGCTCAAGAGGAAACTTGTAGTGTTGCCACATATCCATTTTTTTCCAGACTATCCAGAAATCAAACTGATTGTCTGGTAGTCCAGAAAATACTGTATAAATTCCGGTATTCTGTTTCAGAAAAAGTTAAATCTGTGTATTTACTATGCTTTTTTACAAAAAGCATATTAAATCCACAGAAAAAAAGGCATCATGAATGGAAAAAGAGGGAGTTCCCCTTAGGTGACATGATGATGATGTCACAAAATCGACGGAAAGTGGGTAGGGTTATACGATTTTCAAGGGGGCATGGCCTAAGTATGATTTTTGCTACAATGAAAGGTAGCAACCCTAGAAACTTGGGAGGGGGAAGGAGCAGAACAGCCCCCTATAAAGCCATGAAGAATGGCACCAGCAATACCAGCCTTAACTCTAGAGATACCATCCAACCTGTAGTGCTTGGTAAAGGTATGCACAGAAATCCAGGTAGCTGCTTCAGGAATAGAATTAGTATTTAAGCCCTTGAAAAAAGCTACAGCTCTAGTAGAATGAGCCTTAACTGAAGAAGGAAGGCTCTTGCCATGAAAAGTGTAACAAAAGGAAATAGCCTTAGAGATCCAAGAATAAATAGTTTGCTTGGATACAGCAATTCCCAAAGATCTAGAATGAAAATAAATAAATGACTGATCAGATTTTCTAATAGCCTTAGTCTTATCTAAATTTATTTATTTATTTATTTACATTTGTTTACTGGGAAAGTCCGACTGGACCAGAAGCCCATTTTCAGTGGATGCCCAGGGAGAAAAGCTCCACAGAAATACAAACAATATACAATAATTAGATAGTACAATAGTATACATAAAGTAAGATGCAGAATACATATCTTCTAGTTAGTCTATGCAAAGTAGTATTCAATACAGTTTACCAGTATATACAGATTCAAAAAGAAAAACACAATTATTTCAGTGAAGATCACTGTGAGAAAAAATAAAGTTAGTAGTGTGTGCATATTAAATAATAGTTATGACCAAATGACATTCCCTTGATATATATTTATTTTGAGTAGTAATAAACACTGAGGACAGGGAGAAAATGAGATAAGGAGTGGACAGTGTGTTGAGAGAGTTATAGATATCTTGTCAGTCAGGTTTGGCACAGGAGCAATGCCAGTTCTTGGATAGATGTTCAAATAGTAGTTGTTTGAAATTGGTAGATTCAGGAGTGTTTTAGAGGATGTGGGGTAGAGAGTTCCACAATTTGTCTATTTGATTTGAGAATAAGGCTTCACTATGAGTGTTGTTAGCTTTGTTTACTGTAAGAAAGTTTCTGTCTGCAGATCTTAGACTTTGTGGGCATGAATAGGGAACAACAAGTTCCTTGTGGGATGGACAATGATACTGTGTGTGAATTTAAGTTCGTAGAGATGAAGAAGGTTAGGTAGCTTGAACCAAAGTAATTTATGTTGAGCAATAAAATGGTGGGTTTAGTGGGGAAGGTTGGCTGCAAAGTGGGCTATTTTGTTGTAGTAAGTTTCCAATTTGGTTAAGTCTGATTTTTTTTAAGTTGGTAAAGAGGAGGAAAGCATATGGCAAAGAGGAGGAAAACATAAAGGAGATGAGGAAGGTTCTGGATATGGCTAGTCATGGCTAGGCTGATATTGTCAGTGAGAAATGGCTTGCATCTGTACAGTGAGCCAAGTTTGACATGAACTTTTATAACTACGATGGTTATGTGCTGGTCAAATCTGAGTTTATTGTTGATAGTCACACTGAGGAGTTTTGTATGCTCAACTGGTTGGATAAATGTGTTGTTTGCTGAGAGAATGGTGAAAGGAGGCATGGTAAGTGATTGCTTGCTACTGGTAAATAGCATTAACGGTATCTTTTGGGGTTGAGGATTAGTTGTGATATATTAGATATGTTTCGATATTATTAAAAGCTTGTTGGGTTACTATTTGGAGGCCTGGTAAGGTATCTGCTGAGCAAATTAAAGTTCAGTCTTCTGCATACTAAACTACATTAGTGTGTGTTGTGCATGGGGCTAGATCATTAGAGAATATGTTGAAAAGAAGGGGCACTAGCATGGATTCTTGGGTGACTGACTAAAGTGGTTCATAGGTTCATAGGTGTGTACTAGGCTAATGGCCCTGGAGCCTTCAGAAGCCTAGCCCATACAAGTGCCCTGGCATCGTGCTGCCCAACATTAGTTTCCAGTGCTTCTATCAAGTAGAGCCACTGGAGTGATATGCGGGGTGAACTTTCTATTTCCCATTCACTCATCAAGATTTCTCTTGAAGAGGGTCATTGAGGTGCCCTGCTTGACATGTATGGGAAGTCTATTCCAGAGAATGAGCAGTCTCTGGGTTCTGAACCTGTCTCTCCAGCATGTTCTGTTGATTGTGGTAATGAGGCTGAGGCCTCTGGAGCATGTGATGCAGAGGGACTGAGAGTTCAGATTTCAGTTGTACTACTTGTTGTCAAAAGATAGCTTAGGAACCAGGACAGGGAAGTCTTTGATAGGTTTAGTGAGGCAAGAGTATAAAGGACTTTCTGATGGGCAACAGTGTCGACCACTTTTGACATGTCTAGGAAGATTGATGCTACTTGAATTTCTAAGTTGGCTGATGATGTTAGAGAAATTAATTAGGGCTTTGTTGCTGCTGTGTTTTGGTTTGAAACTGTGTTGGGAGGGAGAGATAAGGTTGTGAGATAGCAGGTATTGTAGTAATTGACTGTGTGGGGGAAAGGATGGCTATGGGTCTGTAAGTGTTTAATTCTGTTGATGTTCCTCCTTTATGTAGAGGGGTGATATAGGAAATCTTCCATAATTTTGGGACATATTGTTCTGCTGTAGACCTATTTACCAGAATGGAGTGAGGCAGAGCTATGGCATCAGCTGACAGTTTGAGGTATTCATTGGGGAGTTGGTCAGCTGCTAAGGAAGAAGATTTCAGTTTTTTCAGCATCATTCTTATGGTGTTAGTTGAGACAGGAAAGAGTTGTTAGCTTCCACTTTAGGTGGAAGAGACAGTGAGGTGGAAATTGTTCCCTGTAACTAAGGAAAGGATGGTGTTTATAAAGTAGGTGTTGATTTGTGAGGCAATACTCATACTTTGATTATTGGTTGCTGGTTCAGGGATTGTGGCTTTACCTGGGTGGAGGAGAGAGTTAATTCCCTGCCAGAACATTTTGGGATTGTTTTCATATTCGTTTTGCATACATGTATAATATGTTTTTTTGTCTAGTTTGAGTTGTTTTTTTTTTTGTTTGTTTGATTGCAGAGCTGCTGGCATGCTAACAGAGTTTTATTGTCTTTTGTTTTCTGGAATTGAAATCAGGTTTTGTCCCTTAGTTTTTGAAGTCTAAAGGTTTCCTTTGATATCCAGGGCAATCTCTTATATTTAACACATGTACGAGTTGGTGCTAAGCTATTTAGAATAGCTAGAAATGTGTCATTGGAGTATGTTAGAGCCTGGTCGAGTTGGAGATGATAGAGTGGTGTCCAGTTACATTTATTGAGCATGTCTAAGAATGCTGTGTTGCAGAGGTTTTTGGTATTTTGTACAACTTTGTAAACTATGGTTCTGGCTGGGTTGAGCTGATGACGGATTAAGTAGGTAGGTTTATGGTCACTTAGATTATTTGGAAGCATACCTCTCAACCTCCTAGAGCAAAAAATCTGTACAAAGCCATAAATAGTGGGGGGGGGGGGACAAAGGCCCAAAAATAGGGACAATGTTTAAATATTGCTCTTATAAACTTAGAAAGTTGATAGAATGAAAGGGTTTCTATTAGCATGAATTTTCTGAAGAGTATGAAATCTGAAACTCAAATGCCTGTCATTATTTCCTTGCTTCCATCCTCAACAATTTGCCAGTCATTTGCCAGAAAACCAATACTTTATGAGGAACAGACCAAAAATATGAGGAATAAGTCTGGACATTCTGTGAAAATCTGGACAGTTGAGAGGTATGTTTGGAAGGCATCCAGAAAGATAGTTGTGGGTGATACTGTTAATAAGTGACCAGTTTAAGACAGATTCCCTTTTGCTGTGTTTATCTATTCACGTTGGAAACTGGATAGTTTGGGAGAAACCATTTCGATTCATGAAGGTGGAGGGGTATCACCAGTGCAAGTTTCCATTGTAAGTTGAAGTCACCTGTGATAATGATTTCATGGGTGTAGGTTGAGGCTGTCCAGGCTATGAGTTCCTCAATGGCACTGGGAGCATTGTTGAGAGGTATGTAAGTGGCTATTATGGTAATATTTTTCTTTGGGTTGATTCTGAGCCGTGTTACTAGGACTTCAAAGTTGTTATCACAAGGGTATTTGATGGGTAGGTAGTCTATGCTTAGGTTATCTTTGTAGAAGATTCCAACTCCACCTCCCTTCTTCCTGGTCCTGTCTAACCTGTGTACGCAATAACTTTGTGGGAGTATGGCTGGGTCTCTTATATGGGGTTTTAGCCAAGTTTCTCATCAAATAAACCTGGAACTCACTCCCCAGTGACCTGACCTTGTTTTCCTCAATAACACTATTCAAAAACAAACTGAAACTTTACCTTAAAACACATTGGTTATGCCCTTGTGCTAACCCTGACTAAAGTTAGTCAGGGTTAGCACAAGGGCATAACCAATGTGTTTTAAGGTAAAGTTTCAGTTTGTTTTTGAATAGTGTTATTGAGGAAAACAAGGTCAGGTCACTGGGGAGTGAATTCCAGGTTTTGCCCACGGTAGTAGAGAACAAAGAGTCATCAGCCATATTGTTGGTTTTACCTATATGTACAAGTAGTTTATTTGACGAGCGTAGGGTCTTAAGGTTATTGCAGGGGGTGATAAGGTTGGTAAGTATTGCGGTATTAGTAGGTTGATACAGGATCTTGTGGGCGACTGTTAATTGGTTAAATAGTAGTAAGTTTGGCAATTCTAGCCATCCTAGTTGTTCAAGAGTATGACAATGATGGGTTCTGAAGGCAGAGCCAGTGGCAAATCTGGCAATATTGTTGTAGGAGATAGCCAGCTTGTTAAGGTTGTTTTTACACAGATTAGTGTATATATAGGGGAGACATAGAGGAGAGGAGAGATTAAGTGGGTACGGGCAATAGTAGTCCTGGCTAATGGAGTCAGAAAGGGTTTGATCCTATAAAGGGAGCCTAGTTTTTTGTTGACTGTTTTTTTAGTACTGTTAATATGAGTATCAAAGTTAAGGTTGTTATCAATTAATACCCCTAGAAGTTTGGTAGTGGGATCAGGAGATATAATAGTACCATTGTTTGATATAACAGTAAAGTTACGTGGGGAGGCCCTAGGGGAGGGATTGAATAGTAAGAGTCATTTTTTGGGGGGAGAGGTTCAAGATGAGGCAACAGTGTAGAAACCATTTTCAACTGTATTAAACACATTTTAGGTAAGGGCCTGTACGTCAGATGGAGAAGTGGATGAGCATATTAATGTGGAATCGTCTGCATATTGAATACAGGTAGCTTGAGGTATTACAGAATGTAAGTCATTAATAAAAATAGAAAATAGGAGAGGGTCTAATATGGAGCCTTGAGGGACACCAAGGGCAATGGGGAGGTGGGTAGATACATTGTTCTCCCATAGTACATCCTGCTCTTTATTGTTTAGGTAGGATTGGAATCTTTGTATAGCCAGTGCATCTAGTGAAAGGTTTTTGAGTATGTTTATGAGTAGTTGGTGGTTAACCATATCGAAAGCTTTAGAGAGATCAATAAAGAGGGCTGGAGAAAGAGTGTTATTATTGCAATTTTTGTTAATACAGTCAGAGAAGGATAAGAGGGCAGAGGTGGTGCTGTGGAATGGCCTAAAACTATGTTGACAGTTAGCTAGTAAGTTGTTTTGGATTAGGTAGTTAACAGTTGTCTATGAATGTATTTCTCCATGATTTTTGCCAGAGGAGATAATACAGCTATGGGTCTATAGTTTGATAATTCATTAAAGTTACAACCTTTATGCAGGGGGATAATATGTGAAATTTTCCAGATAGATGGGATTGTTCCTTCAGTTGTATTTCTATTAATCAGGATGGAAATGGTATAGACTATAGCTTTTGCAGCTTTTTGCAAATATTCTGCAGGTAGTAGATCAGCTGAGGGGGTGGTTGGTTTATGTTTTTGAATAAGGGTACAAACAAGGGATGTAGGAACAGGTTGAAGGTGAAATCAGGGGGGTGAGCTGGATATAGAAGTAGTCAGAGATGAGCTGTCAGGAGATAGTTGATTGGCAAGAGATTGAGTGGTCTCTGTAAAGAAAGTGTTAAAGGTATTGGCAATTTGTTTGGGATTATTGTGGTCAGTGCCTAATGGGGTTGGTGTGACAGAACGACCTGGGTGTAAGAGTTTGTTAATGCCTGCCCAGAACTTTTGAGGTTTGTTTTGATGGGTTTGTTGGAGTTGATAGTAAAATTTTCTTTTATCCAACAGTATGGCTTTTTTTGTATCATTTCTTAGCTGTCTACATTTGAATTGATCTGCAGGGCTTTTAGTAGTAAGCCACTTGGTCCAGACCTTATTTCTAAGGAGGATTTTTTGTTTGGTTGCTTTTGAGAGCCATGGGGCAGGTTTAATCCTAGTTATAATTGTACATGTTGGCACATGGTAGTCTAAAATGGCTAAGAATTTAGTATTAAAGTATTTTACTGCTTCCTCCTGAGGTAGGTGTTTCAGGGCTGACCAATCACATGCCCTAAGTTCATTTTGGAAGATGTCAGGATTAACATTTTTGTTGCTCCTTATTGTCCTATAGGTGGTTGGGCTAGGAATGTCAATCTTATATCTGATTATGAAGGTGAGTGAGTGGTCGCTTACATCATTGGGGAGGGTCCCTATCTTGTAAGTTTGGTGATGACTATTTATGAGAATCCAGTCTAAGGTGCTTTCCTTGTTATTGAGTTTGTTGGTCCTTGTGGGGGAGGTAATGGTTTGAGTAAAACCATATAGGTTAATATGAGTAGTAGGCTGTTCAGTGGTACAGCTCCTCCAGTTGATATTAAAGTCACCAAGTACTTTGGTTTCTTGTGGATAGTTAGTGGATAATCAGCTAAGGATATCTTCAAGGGTGTTAGAGTTATTGCCTGGGGGAAGATAAACACAGATGATATAAATGGATTTACATTTATTGAGCTGAATCTTGGAAATAAGGATTTCAGCATTGCTAATTAGAGGTGGTTTAGGGTCTACAGAAGTCACTTGTAATCCAGATTTGTATAAGATAGCTACCCCCCCCCACCCTTCTTAGCTTTACGGTCTAGTCTTAAGATATTGTATCTGGGTGGAATAACTTCATTATCTTGTGTTGCTGGTTTGAGACATGTTTCAGTGAGATATAGGATGCCAAATGAATGTACATCCAAGAGAGCATGTAGGTGGGCAACCTTATTATTTATGCTCCAAATGTTGAGATGGGCTATCAAGAGTGAGTTAGGGGGTCTGGTGAGGTGTTGTGTGTTAGAGGGAGTTGGGGTATGGAGCTCTGTGGTCTTGATTGAATTTGGGCCGGCGTTTGGATATATACCTCCATCTATTAAGGAGTGGAATTGTATATATATATATATATATATATATATATATATATATATATATATATATATATATATATATATATATATATATATATATATTGCAACACAGTAGAGCTGACGCCCTGTACAAACAGTAATGTAAAGTTTCTTCCAATGATCTCTAATGGCTCTAATTCTGATTTAGTCCTTTGGTCTGGAGAACAGGTATTATATGTCACTGATCCATTTAGCAGCATTTTATTTTATTAATTTAATAATATTTCTTTACAGGTGTATTGCACTGATCTTAAGAGACCATTTGCAAGTATAGCCCAGGTGAATAGGAAAACATAAGAAATGAACAAAACATATTTACAGATATAAGGTAAAATGGGAGTGCTACAGAATCCTGAAAGCCAAAAATCCTGAAGACCAAAATCCTGAGATCAAAATCCTTAAAACTCAAAATCCTGAAAACACACAGGATACCAACACTTACTATATGCCAGCACAAGTACATGCAGAAACATATTACCCTTCAACTATATGCAGGGGAGCAAGCTCCTCTGAAACCCCCATGTGGGGGGCTACATCCCCCACACCCCCTGCTACTTAAATATAACAACTCCGAGATTGCACTTCAGTACACTAAGTGCAATCTCGCAGTTGATATATTTAAGTAGCAGGGGATGTGGGGGGTTGCAGGGATGCTTGCCCCCTGCTTATATTTGGAGAAGAGTAATATGGTTTCTGTTTTATTTATTTCTGTATGTACTTGTGCTGGAATATAGTAAGTCTTGGTATCCTGTGTGTTTTCAGGATTTTGAGTTTTTAGGATTTTGGTCTTTCAGGATTCTGTAGCGCTCCCGCTAAAATATATACATATTTACAGATGTAAGAATACACAACAATGTTTAATTCAAGAAGCAGTTTACAGTATGAATACATGGATGGAAAAATGGAAACATTCTAACAGAGCTTTTAGGATGAGATGTAGCCATAATGACTGAGATGGCTTATGCTATGGGGATAGCAGCATATCACTATATACAGAAGTATGAAGACATTAGAAAAGCTGAGTATGAATTGTCACAGGAAAAGATACCATGAGGAGAAGAGAGACAAATGGTAAGAAAAACTTGCAGAGGGAAGAGGAGTAGAAAGGAGAGATGTGAAAAGAAGAAGGAGGTAGGATGAATAAGAGGCACTAACTCAGGTGATGACAAGATGATATAAGGATGAAACAGGCATAAAGGGATGTGAGAGAACTGCAGAGTTCATGTAATATGACCTGTCTGAGTGTAACTGCATGTTGTTTGAGTGAAGAGATGTTCCTTGAACAGTTGTCTGACATCCGAGTACTTTTGGATGTCTCTGATTGAGAGAGAGGAATGGGTTCTCATAGTTTAGGTTGCTAGGATGGAGAATGCATGGTCAGTGCAATGAAGTTTAGTTTTTGGAGTTAGTAGGGTGGTTTGAGAGTGTGGGATACTCATGAAATTATATGTGGAGGTTTTGGTGAAAATTCTGAGTGAGAGGGAAGATGTTTCAAGAGAAAGAGCTTTGTGAATTAGAGAGCTTAGTAGGAGATTGTCTCTCAAATGTACTGGGAGTCATTTGGCTTTTGCAAGAATTAGGCAGTGATGTTCTTTTATGGGTAAATTGACAGTTTGTTGTTGTCATCTCAGTAAATTCAGTTTAGGGTAAGTGGTCTTTCAATCATTAGAAGTAGTATATGTATATGTGTCTTCTTCTTCTTTTGGCTGTTCCTGTTAGGGGTCACCACAGCGGATCATCTGTTTCCATTTCTTCCTGTCCTCTGCATCTTGCTCTGTCACACCAACCACCTGCCTGTTCTCTCTCACCACATCCATAAACCTTATCTTAGGCTTTCCTCTTTACCTCTTACCTGGCAGCTCCATTCTTAGTATCCTTTTCCCAAAATACCCAGCATCCCTCCTCAGCACATGTCCAAACCAATGCAATTTCACCTCTCTGGCTTTGTCTCCAAACTGTCCAACCTGAGCTGACCTTCTAATATATTGATTCCTAATCCTGTCCATCCTCCTCACATCCAATGCAAATCTTAACATGTTTAATTCTGCCACTTCCAGCTCTGACTCCTGCCTTTTTGTCAATGCCACCATCTCCAACCCATATAACATAGCTGGTCTCACTACCCTCTTGTATACCTTCCCTTTCACTCTTACTGGTACCCATCTGTCACAAATCACTCCTGGCACTCTTCTCCTCCCACTCCACCCTACCTGTACTCTCTTCTTCACCTCTCATCCATACTCACCATTACTCTGAACTGTTGATCCTGAGTATTTAAACTCATCCACATTTGCCAAGTCTACTCCCTGCATTCTCACCATTCCTTTATCATCCCTGTCATTCACGCACATATATTCTGTCTTAGTCCTGCTGACCTTTATTGCTCTCCTCTATGGAGTATATCTTTACCTTTCCAGGGTCTCCCCAACCAGTTCCCTACTCTCATTGCAGATCACAATGTCATCCACAAACATCATTGTCCATGGGGACTCCTGTCTGATCTTGTCTGACAACCTGTCCCATCATCATTGCAAATAAGCAGAGCTGATCCTTGATGTAATCCCACCTCCATCTTAAACTATACGTGTGTGTGAGTGTGTGTGTGTGTGTGTGTGTGTGTGTGTGTGTGTGTGTGTGTGTGTGTGTGTGTGTGTGTATATATATATATATATATATATATATATATATATATATATATATATGTGTGTGTGTGTGTGTGTGTGTGTGTATAGCTAGATGGATAGATATAGATGGATATATAGATACATGTATATATACATATGCATACACACACATGTATACACATGTATATAAAACATAATTTTAATGCTGCATACACTGGTAAATAGCAAACCATGTTAGAGCATCTTCATAGGTTCATAGGTTCATACTAGGCTATCTGCCCTAGGGCATTTATAAGCCTAGCCAGAGTGTGTTTGGCTTTCACCATCCATTTTAAAATAATTTTGCTATGCCCTTTTTCGAGGTTAGTATACTGTGCCTCTGTCTAACAGTGACACAGAAGTGATACCCAGGGTAAACCTATGATCTCCCATCCCCTCATCAAGATTCCTCTTGAAGAGAGTCAATGAGGGACTCTGCCTAACCTGGACTGGGATTTTATTCCAGAGTGAAGGGAGCCTCTGGGTTATGAATCTGTCCCTCCAGCATGTCCTATTTATTTCAGTGCTGAGTTTCAAGTGTCTCGAGCGTAGCTCGATGGGATTTGGATTTTCTGAGGTGCAGCATGTCCATTAATTCTGGGTTGGACATGGCTTTATACGTCAGGCACAGATCGCCTCTGAGCAGGCAGTATGCCACTGAGTAGAGCTGGAGTTTCTTTAACCGGGCAGCATATGGCATCTGTTTGAGCCCTTTGATCCTCTTGGTGAGGTACTTTTTGGGTCTTTCCAGTTGCTACAGGTGTCTGGTGAGGTACATCCCAAAAGGGGCATTGTACTCAATTATGGGCCTGATGAGGGATGAGTAAAGAGGCACGATGACCTCCCCTGATCTAGATGTGAATCCCTTCATGATTAGATGGGCTATATAAAATGTTTTTCTAACCACTTTGGCCATGTGGTTGTCAAATGAGAGATTGCTATCAACTTGGGTCCCCAGGTCCCTAATTACTTCTTCTGTACTTAATGGATTACCACCTATGTGGTAATTTGTGGCACTGTTTTTGCCAAAGGGGATGACTGTACACTTTTTGGTGTTTAGCTTGAGGCCATGGCTCTGGCACCAGTTGTCTGTTTCTATGAGGCCCTTTTGGAGGATGCTTGTGTCGGCTGGAGAGTCGATTATGGGGCCCAGTTTGCAGTCATCTGCGAACTTGGTCAGCCACAGTCCTTCCGTGTTGGCCTGTACCTCTGAGAAATATATACCGAACAACAGAGGTCCCAGGACTGTGCCTTGTGGGACACCACTTGTAACTGGTTTGGAGTCTGACATGGCTCCAGCAATTCTAACCATGTGAGTTCTGTCCTTGAGCCAGTTTGCAACCCATCTAGTGACATAGGGGTTTATATTTAAGCTGGTGAGCTTATCTATAATGCCCGAGTGGGGTATTGTATCGAAGGCTTTTGTGAGGTCCAGGTAGGCTGTGTGGACCACCTTCCCCTCGTCAATGGCCTTGGTGACTGTTTCAAAGAAATCAACCAGGTTTAAGAGAACAAAGCCGAACTGGGTAGGATCCAGTGTCTGTAGGTCCCCAATATCTTTATGTATGAGGTCCATGATGATCCTTTCCATAGCTTTGCAAACCAAGCTAGTCAGGCTTATGGGGCGATAGTTTCCAGGATCTGTTGAGGCACCACCTTTGTGGAGAGGGACCACTGTTGGGTACATATCCTGTAGTAAGGCTGAGATTGAACAGTAGTGTTTATGTTTGGGTTTAGCTCTTCTTGAGTTCATGAGCCTAGGACACCGTCTGGTCCCATTGATGCTGTGTTTTTTGCTTTGGAGAGGGTGGCTCTTACCTGAGCATCTGAGATGTCAGGGGGGGCAGCACACTGCTGGGATAGATATTTGCCCTTTTGGTGGGGAGGGGGGGGAGAAATTTGAGCTGAACCTGTCAGCTAGGATGTTGGCAATGTCTGTGGGTTTGGTGTATTTTTTGTCATTTTGGACTAATTCTGAGCATATCTGGGAATTCCCACCCAGGCTCCTGACATAACTAAAGAAAGCCTTGTGATTATCCTTAGTGTCCTGTGCAATTTGTCTCTCTAAGCTGGCCTTAGACAATTTTATGAGTGCCCATAGTTTTTTGCTAATACTGATCAGAGATGCCTTCCCTTTTTGGGATTTTGCTCTATCATGTAGTAGCTTCCTCCTTGGTCATGGCTGGGGTCCACCAGACAGGACGTCTGCCTTTGGAGGATTGGGTCTTGGTTTTATTTGGGATTGCATGATCCATGCATTCCTGAAGGTGTTCATAGACTGCGTTTATAAAGGATTCTGTGGTCTGGGCCGTATTTTCCAAAGGCCCGGGGTCTTTGAAGGATTCCACCTCAGTTTTGAGGAGTGTGAAATTTGCTTTAGAGAAGTTTTTCACTGTGGTTTTCTGGGCAGGGGGTGGGGTCGGGATGTGAATATCTGGTGAGATTAGTTTATGGTCTGATCTTACCAGTGAGGGATACACTTCTGGTCTGGAGCATAGAGTCCCCATGTTGGTGAAGATCAGGTCCAGTATGTTTTCCCCTCTTGTGGGAGTGGTAACAAGTTGTTCCATAGCATTTGAGTTTATAAATTCTAGGAACCTTTGGGCTAGGGTGCTGGAGCTAGAGTAATGCTCCCAGTCTATCTTTGGGTAGTTGAAGTCACCCAATATAATGGTGTTTGGAGAGACCTTCATATTTTCCAGTCTTCTCAGTAAGGCTGAGTGGGGTTCCTGGGTTTGGGAGGGTGGTCTGTAGCAGGCTATAAACTGGAAGGCAGTTTTACCCCCTGTTAGTTGCACATGGATAGTCTCTGATGCTTCGTGCTGTGCCACTAACCTGGAGGTGTGGGTATCTTTGACGAATATTGATACTCCCCCTCCTTTTGTGGTTCGGTCCAAAGTTTTGGGGCCAAAAAGCATGGTATGAGGTATAACCTGGTAGTGCTGGGGTGCTCTCGGGAGCCTTGAACCAGGTTTCTGTTAGTGCACAGATATCGATGTTCTCCATGCTAAGGAGAGTTTCGAGTGCATGCATCTTGAGGTTTAGACTTCTGGCGTTGAGTAGCATTACTCTTAGTTTCTTATCCCTTGTGATACCTATGGAGGTGGGTTTATCTTTTGAGCCTTGCCTAAAAAAGGCACTATGGAGATGGCAAGAGCCTTTGCCAATATGTGAAAGCCCAGGGGTGACAGGTGCAAGCCATCCCTAGCGAAGCATCATGGCTTGTCGAGCATGTCATCCCAGGCTGACAGGCATTGGATCCCCTTTGAATGACACCAATACTTAAGCCAATTGTTGAAATTGATCATCTTGTCTTCATATTGTGGCATCATGTTCTTTTGAAAAGTTGATTAACAGCTCTTGGATTGCAGTGCTAGCTTTGACACATCTGCAAGAGTGTTGGAGAGGGTTTGCCAGTGCTCTATACATAGGACTACAAAATGACAATCCTTACAAAAACCTGGAATTTATCTATTTTCAGTGGCTGGAGCTGAAAAATTGCTGTGAATGGCTTATAACAGGCTCTAAAAAATGTGTATGAGTGTCATTCAGGAAAACAGTGCAAGCACTTTTGCTACAAAAGGTTTTTAAGATGTGACTTACACTGCTAGCATTTTATATCAGTGGAGCAGGAAGGCAATATCACTTCTGTATGCCTAACATAACTCATATAAAGGGGGCATGAAATGGATTCTGGGAAGGGGACAAGAAAGCACTAACACAAGATCATGTTAATATGCCAGGTATGTATTGACCATTTTGTGGAAAAAACTATTAACATTTTTATAAGAAGCGTCTAGAATGATTTTGGTCTATATCACTTCATCAAATCACTAATGAGCAAATACCCATTTGTCAAACCTCATTTCATCAAAATTACTAATCATCACTCTTTTAATTGAAATTTTAACTAGGGCAAACCAATGGTAGGACAACCAAGTAACCATGAAAAATATCATAAAATTTAAAACCTATGTCCCCCCCAACTAAATATATCAACTCTGAGATTGCAGTACAGAGGGGAAAAGGGCAAATTCCAGAAGGTAGCCAACTGTTGGTTTGCCTAGGAAAAGTTTAGTGTTCAATAATTAGCAGCTTTGATTAAAAGAGGTTCAACAAATGGGTATTCGCTCATTAGTGATTTGACAAAGTGACATAGACCCCAGTGATGTTAATGCATTACAATGGCTGAGGAAACAAACATACAATGAAAAAAACATGTTTTTTTTTTGAGTTCCAAGTTGGAGTTTTCGTTTAATCAAAAGAACACTCATTTTTGTTAATCCACCCTTTCTAAAATAGTTGTACAGACTCCTTGTATTTTTATTGTTACAAGCTATTATGTTTAAGTCATCCTACACAGGACTTCATAATGAAAAAATCTCATTGAAAATCATTGCTTCTTTCATGATAATAGTTGCTTTTAGCAAGGTCTGCAAATTATTCAGTTCAGTTAATGGTATTTAATGAAGGACAGCATATTTTATATGTACTAGATCTTCAGGTAGTTCAAGTGTTATACCACGAGGGTGCATGGGTTCTGAAAATCATTTCAACAATTTGCTGTACTCAGAAAAGAAAATGAATGCCTTCATGTCTGTAAACACACATTTCTAAAGGGCTGACCAGCTATATTGCTTTTTCCTTTTATAGTACTATAAAAATTTGCAAGGCAGAGTCAGCACATTCCACTAGGGCAGCGGCAACTTCAGGAGCTTTTTTTCAGGAATGTTTCAGCTTTAAGATATTTTGCAAATTGGCACATGGAGAGCTATCTACACATTTATTTCAACATACTTTTGAGCAAAAATATCAAACTCATCCACTTATTTTCAAACATTCAGGATAACAACAACAACAACATTCTTACTGTTACATACACTGGTGAGTAGCAGGTCAGCCATTTTGATATTTGTGTTTAGAGACAGAAAAGCCTTATTTTCCTTTGCTGAATAAGACAAAATTTGAGGCACATTGTAAGAGTATAACAGGATTTGGCATGGCTGTGCTACAGGGGATTCTGTAACTATCCACTTCCCACAAGCAAAAAAAGTACTGCTTTTGGATTCTAGGGGATTGACCTAATGGTTAAAGTTAAGTTGTTGACTTCACAGACAAAAGATACAGGGGTTGACTCTAACTACTGGTTATTGGCTAAGCGTATAATAGTCTGGAGACTGATAGCCTAGTATTTACTTATGAACCTACCTAAATGTTATGATTTAGTATTACATCAACCCTCCCAAAGAAAAGAAAAGAGAATTATGTAAGTTACTTGCAGTAACAGTAGATCTTCAGGGATGGGTCTCTGGAACAGTAAACGTGCCTCACTCCATTCCCCAAAGGAAGGTTTGTACAGTTTTATTGTAACTATTTCTTTATGAAGTGTATATCATTTCTGCCACAAAAGGAAATATTGTCAGCCTAGCTATCTGGAATTTTGTAAATAATTATATGTCATTTGTGAATATTAATATGGTTTATATAGGCTCACAGGTTTATAGGATGATATTAGGCTATTGGCCTGGAGGCCCTTATAAACCTAGCCAAGAATTTCTCCCATGTTTCCTCAAAGTCGCCACCTGCTTTTCCTGACTAGGAGGGTCATATGTGGGATCCTGGGGTTTATTTTCTGTTTCCCATCCAGTCATCCAGGTTCCTCTTAAAGAGGGCTGGAGAGGTACTCTGCTTGACATGAAGAGGGTGTCTGTTCCACAGAAGGGGGAGTCTTTGGGACACAAATCTATCCTGCCAACAAGTTCATTATTAATTTCACAGACCAGGTTAAAGCCTTGCATGTGGGTTACGTGAGTGGAGTTTGACTTATGGATATGCAACAACTCCATCAAAGCTGAGTCTAAGATGGCCTTGTATGCCAGACACAGGTCACCTCTGAGCAGTCTGTATGAGATTGAGTAGAGAGACAGGGTTTTTATCCTATCTGTATAGGATAGATGTTTGAGACCCTGGCTATTCCTGGCCAGGAACCTCTGTGGTCTCTCCAGCTCCTGCATGTGCTTGGCAAGGTATATGTCGAAGGGGGCATTGTACTCAATAATGTGTCTGATAAGGGAGGAGTACAGGAATGTTATGACCTCCTTGTTCTGGATGAAATACCCTTATTTATGAGGTTGGCCATGTAGAAAGCCTTCTGTACAATGGAGGCAATGTGGTGGTCAAAACTGATTGCGTGCTTAGTACGTTGTTTCTAATGTGATAATTAGTGGAGGTGCCATTTTCTCCAAAGGGGAGAATTTTGTAATTGATTATGTGTCATTTGTAGATATCAACAGGATTTATATGCTTGTGTTACAAATGTATTAGAAATGTATGTCATATAAGATGGTTTGTACAGACGTGCTGAAGAGATATGTTGTAGAGTACTCAGCTTAAAGAGTATTGACAATGTACCCTACTGGAAAAGAACAGAAATGTATACAAACTATTGTAACAGTGTAAATGTATATAGTATAACAGTGGGAACTGGCACATAGAAGGTTAACTTGCAAAACTTCAGAAAAGTAGTTAAAATTAAATTATTTTATAACTGTGCCATAAAAGATGGTTTCAGTGCAACAGGAGACATAATGTCTAGAACTAGATTTTTTGTATTGTCTTTAAATGTGGAGAAATGTAAATTATTTTACGACTTCCACCATTTTCCAAAAGATCTAAGGTCTATGTGTTTTCACAGGTAGATGCTAAAATCAATGCTTGTGAGCCTGGGAACTGATAGATAACAAGAAGTGATGTCATGCTGCCAGCTACCTCAGCAGTAATATTAGAAATATTAATTTAAGAACTCTCTGAGAGAGAGGGACTGAGCATTTTGTATTTTCTCTCTGACCTGACAGCATCAGTTTGAAAACCCACTCACCACATCTGTCTTGTCCTGTTCTGCAAGTAAGTTAACTAGGGTACAGTAAATTCTCTTAGATTCAGACAGGAATATAGTGAAGTATAGCTTAGGTGTTTTCCTTATTTATTTGAGACTGTCTTGCCATGTTGTTTTAAATATTTCCTGTGATTTTGAACTCTGAAGTAACTTATTATTCACTGAGTATTTTCTTCTTTTATTATTTATTATTAAATATACTTAAACCTTTCATTGTGGCTGATATATGTGAGATATATTTAAATTCTTGGAGTACTTGCATACTTATTTGATGACAATGTGTGGGCACTCCTAATAACCTTGCTCCTGGTCAAACTACCATTTGGATTAATAGTAACCTTACACAGTAAGATTGGACACCCTTTGTTAAGGGCCTTAAAGTAGCTGATAAAGAGTGGTTGGCACAGTCAAAACTGCCTTATAGTCTGGGCAAAAGGGGGCATAGCTAGTAAACATGTGCCAGCCTTTCCCAGGTGTGTGTGTGTGTGTTTGTGTATAAATCAAATCTCAAACAGTGTGAGTGTCAACTACTTGGGTAGGGACATGAAGCACTGGTTGGACAGAGAGGGTGTTGGAGGTCTTGGCTTGGCCACTCAACTGAGATCTCAACTCTATAGCTGTGCCATTGGGGAGTTTTAAAGGGAATCTGGTGAAAGAGGGAGAAATCAGCCCCAGACTGACTGTGGTCTCTGTGAGCTCTTAAGGGAAATTGCACTTTACTGTTTGTGTACTTGCCATCCTCCCAGTGTGTACATCCCCCACTGTTGCCAGTGGTGAGGACTGAGGCTCCTTGATTACTGGTCCACTGCTGGGGTGTCACATATTAATATGTGGTAGTGGTGGGATATCCACATATTAGGATTCAGTGGTGTGGATATTGAACTACTGTAGCCTGTAAACAGTGGTAAGAAAGGTGTTTGTACTGTCAATTAGCCACACAGTGAACTTTCTGTGTTTCATATCACAATAGTTTTATTTATTTTTTTGTTAGCTTAGTTAGTCAGGGAGAGCAGCCAAGGATGTCACCAGTGGAGTACGGCAAGCTGACAAGGAGCCAGTTGGCTGAGATTTGCCAAGCCAAAGAACTGGGACATGCCAACCTGACTAAAGCAGAGATGATTGAGGCCTTAGTCACAGCTGCATCACAGACCAGCAACAAGGAAGAGAGTCAGACTGGCCCTGGGGAGGTACAACTCTCAGAAAATAGACAGTTCAACCTTTCCACAGAGGACTTAAAAATCCATCTGGAGTTAAAGAGAATTGAACTGTCGGTCAACCATTTGGAAATAGACTCATCAGAAATACTGAGCTTTCTGGAAGCTGAGGAGAATGAGAGGCAGAGGCAAAATGAAAAGGAGATGGTGACTCTTCACCAGGGTCATGGAGGTAATGGGGAAGGGAGTAACTGAATCCCAGAAGCAACAAAGGTCAGTAAATTTATTCCACAATTTACAGAAGGGGATAATTTTGATAGTTTCATTTAGATGTTTGAAAGGGTATGTAAATAAGGGAGTAACTGCACCCCAGAAGAAACAAAGGTCAGTAAATTTTTTCCACAATTTACAGAGGGGGATAATTTGATAGTTTCATTCAGATGTTTTAAAGGGTATGTAAACAGTATAATGCTGACCAAGGGTCAATGGTTTCTGACCTCCTCAATCCATGCTAAAGCTGTAACTGCTATTTCCAAATTATCTGATACTGATTGCTTAGATTATAATACTGATAAAATTGTCTGTTAGAGTGTTTTAAGCTAACACCTAAAGCTTATAGGAAAAAGTTTTGTGATCATAGATGCAAGGCAAATGAAATTGTGTTTGAATATATTGCTGAGTTAAGCACTTATTTTCATAGATGGGTGAGAGGGTATCATGTGACCACTTTTGAAGGGCTGGCAGGCCATTTGATGAGGGAACAACCCCTTAGCACTCTACCCGAAGACATGAGAATCTGGTTAGCAGTTAGACACTGCACTACTACAGATAAGATGGGAAGAAGTGAGACATATACATAACAAGCAGGGTATCACTGCACAGGAAAAGGATACCCAGTGCTGCTCATGGGTCTAATGGAACCCATGGTGGGCACACTAAACCACTCCAAGAGACTCCACCAGTATCAGGAGAAGCCATTAGTCCAGGTAAACATCCAGGCCAAAGGATTAAATGTTTTAAAAGCAACCAGTGGGGCCATGTAGCATATAGATGTCCATGTATGTAAAGTGGGGAACAAAAGTTGGGACAGCCAGTATGTGGGAATAACAGAATGTCAGCAGTAAGTTGTCTGGAGACAGCAAGGGTACCAACTACCACAAGAGGTTATATCCTATCTTAATAAACTGAAACAGGCTAATGCTAAGAGAGACACAGCCTGTGACCTAACGATTGTGAACCCTGCAATGGGCAAAGAGGAGCACTACTTGCTTGAGCAGTCAACTCCAGTCAGGGCTTTAGGAGGGACACCATTCCAAATGCCTTTGGCTATGGTTTACCTTGACTGGGAGGATGGAAAATGAAGCCAGCAAGTGTTTGAAGATATCCCTGCAGATGTAAATAGGGAATAATTCTGATAATGCAGTACCTTGTGTGCATGCAGTGACATGCAGTCAGGCTTGGAGACAAGCATGTGGGTCTGCTACCCTTGTGGGGACCCAGACAGACTAAAACAAAGACAAATGGCAGCTTGACTGGAAACAAAATCCACAAACTTTAATGAAGCACTTTTCGTCCAATAATTCGTTGAACTTCATCAGATACTAACACTCATAGAAAAAAAATGTTTAAATAAGGATGAATACAATCAGCTGATCTCTCCACCTTAAAAATTTAAAGATATGGTAATTAAAAGCAACATTATAAAAGCAATATACATTTTTTTCAAATTCATTTCTCTAATCTCTAAATACTACCTTATCTAATAAGCAAATAGCAGCAGTATACTAAAAGTCACATTCCTAAATTTAAAATTTAAAATTTCCAAGTTACTTGACATAGAAGAGGCAAATAGTAAGTATATACCTATAGGGTTATTACCACATTATTTAATCTCATTAAGCTTTTCAGTTTTAAACAACATAATAAATAAATGATAGAGCACATGTTATTTAATCCTGGAAAATTGTAAGCATTGAGATGAATTTGCCATTCTAACTCCAGCATTTCTAAAAGAAGAGTAAGTGGACCCCCTCTTGGATTACTATCTACTTGATCAAGTATCCAAAATTTGAATGTGTGTTCGGGATATTGGTTTATATGCTTTGCTAAAGCATTGTCCAGTTTATGTTTATTAATGCAATATATATGTTCATATATTTGATCTCTCATTCTATGTTCGGTTTTACTGACGTAGAATGATTCTGAACATTGACACTTTGCTACATATACATTCATTTTGGAATTACAGTTGACTTTTCTCCTGTTACTCAGATGCATATTATTGATGCGTATTTCCATAGTGAGTGCCAGTTTTTGAAAAAAACTATTTATCAAAAGAGCATACCCTAGTACACTGATTGATAATTTAATAGAAGAAGTTAGTAATAAAAGAGCTAATCGTGTGTATACACCTATTCTGAATACACAACATCCTATTTTGTTGAATGATACTCTGTTGAATGATATCTATGAAGAAAGGGAAAACCTGGACAAGCACTTGAATATCAGGTCAGACATGAACCAAACTGACTTCACAACTAGTTTTGTCACAACATTTAACCTTGATTATTGGTATATAAAAAATATATTGATAAAAAATTTAAATATTTTATTGGAGGACAAATCAATAGTGGCAAAACTAGGGACAGAACCAAAATTCATTACTAGGAAAGGTAGAACCCTTAAGAATTTATTTGAATGTGAGTGTAGAATGCAACTACATGCAGTAGGGATGAAGCAATGTGGCAGTTGTCCATATTGCAAATACATTTTAGTAAGTACATCATTGTACATCAATAATATGCATCTGAGTATACAGTCCATGTATACACAAGTATCCCATACAGTATAGTCACACACCTTGGTAATGTAATGAAAGCACATAGAGGGATGTCATGTAAAGTAAATCATATACACTTACTAAATAAAGTAATTATTCTGCTATTTGTAAACATTAAAAGTGAGCAATGATTAGCAGTGCTCAGCTATGCTTAGCTGGTTTAATCACTGCTTAGATGAGAATGCTAAGCAGCAGTAACCTCAGCTAAGTGGGTTTGCACACTGTTAAGCAGTGCTCAACAAATTCCACTTTAAACATTGCTAAAATCAGCTTACGGGGTTTGCGCACCACTAAGCTGTGCTCAACATTTTCAAAATCAACCAATGATGGCAAGGGGTGGGAATATGGCCTTATTTAAACCACACAGGTGGGAAAACAGCCAGTACCTGTTATAGTTCAACCTGTGCAGAAACCATGGCTGGAGTAGGTGAGGGTTCACACTTTAGGGTGCAGAGCTGGGGCATCCTGGCATCCAGGGTCATGGCTGGACTCCTCATAAGTAACCATGATGAGAAACTGCTGCAGGGCCAGTACCAGGGCTCACAATATAAAGCAGAGGCCTGGAACCATCTCGCCCATGATCTCACCAGTGCTACTGGCATCTCCCGAACTGGTGAGCAGGTCTGGCACCACTATCCGACCTAAAGTGGAGGAAGGGGGAACTCTTGGACCAGTGGATACAAGATGCCAGGGACAACTGTGCTCCAGCAGTTCGTAAGTATCACAGATATAGGTGTACCAAATTCTAGCCTGAGGATGTGATAGACAGATATGCATAATGTTTGTTTTTCTCCCCTACAGCTGCAGCAGAGAGGGCTAGTAACATCAAAGTCCATGCCAACAGACTGCTGAGGCTGCACTGACAGGCTGGTGAGTAAAAATCTATTTTGCAGTATATTGTGCAAATAACTAAGAAGGAGTATATTATTTACTACTAGTAGGTATACTGTTACTGTAACTGAATAAATAAAGTTTGTCTGACTAATATTGATCTGTAATAAACATCTATAACACAAACTGTTTTGTTTATTCTGGTATGTTGTTGTAGACTTAGAATGGAGCTGTAAAACAAGATATAAATGAAATGTGAAATATATACTGCACTAAGCTCTGAACCCTGAATAGTAATGTGTAATGTATCAAAGTGTGTTCCATGCAGCATTGCCCTGTGTTAATCTTTGCTTTCTAGATTGTAGTAATGCAAAGGATTAATGCACTGTACACTATCTGTCATGCATGCATCACAGGATTACAAGTTCAGATGATCTAACCAAGAGACTATTAGGCAGAAACCAGTGAAACAAGAAATAGTAGTTCCCCAGTAGCTCAGTGTGATGAGAAATAGCTCAGTTGTTATTTTGCACACCCAGACACAGTTCAAATCCAGAGAGTGGTTCTAAGATGTGTGCATATCTACACACAAGAAATCATGAATATATGTAAAAACAGTCAGGTAGTGTTAACATATATTTTCTCCACAGGTTTTACAGGTAAGGAAATGTTGGTAGTAGCTGTATGAAGTGTATACTAACAAACTGTGTGCAACTGTTCAACTGTCCCACCACATGCCTGCAAATGACAGCAGGATAAGTACATACAACATGCACTCTTCCCAATACATGTTTCTCAAGTGTCACTCTGTCATGGTTAGGGTCACAACTGCCAATAACCCTGGACACATATAGGAACTCAGTTGAAGTATGCCAGTAGGACATTCACATAACAGCACTTCAGGGTACCCCTTCTGTGCCAGATATGTAACCCTGACATGTACAAGTCTCCTTTAGTCATGCACCCAGAGTTGTTACAGTTTGCCCCATACCATTCCAGGCTGACAGTTTAGTAGGTATGTTTTTGCTACAGAAGCTATGGGCCATAGGTAGATATAAAGTGAGAGCAGACCCATAGAGTATTGAGCAGTACTGCTGTGGAAAATAGAAGCATAAACAATTGTTAATGGACTTGTTGTCTCTCACCCCCCACCCCTTATCTGGATCAATACAATAATTAATATATTACGGGTATGTTGTTCTCCAAACCTAATGTTGGGACATGTGTTCTATTATTGTTCATATATATGATTGGTTGTATGTTAACATACCTTATTCAAATACCATTGTAAGATAGCCTGTTGCCGTCAATTGTACTGGCATGCTGTTATGATGCATAATGTTGTTCCATTCATGCATGTGTTCTGTTTGTTATGCAACTGTTTCAAATCTGTTTTATGGGGCAAATTGGAACACCCATGCATGCAACATACCTCTCCACCATCTGAGCGGTAGGAATTTGCAATGTTTTAACAAACATATCATGCACAATAGTCATTTAACATAAGGGAAAATTATATAGCCGTAGTACTTTTATATACATATGTATGTATATATAGATATATAGATACCAATATATATATATATATATATATATATATATATATATATATATATATATATATATATATATATATATATATATGTGTGTGTGTGTGTATGTATCTATATGCGGTGGTGGTGCTGTGGTAGCGTTGTCGCCTCACAGTTAGACGTTGCCCGTTCAATTCTCAGTTAGAGTGTCTTCTGTGTGTCGACATGCGTGAATGGGTGTTCCTTCGTTGAAGGTTGTGCGTTAGGCCCGGCAAGCCAGCACGTAAAAATCTACTGCCAATGGTGACCCTAAACCGGGAAAAGCCGAAAGACACAAACAATATATATATATATATAATTTATACATAGGTAAATATATAGATAACCAAACTCTTACTGCAAGACATCTGCAAAAAGCCCAACACAGTGGGATAAAGGGGAAACAATAGTGACATATTTGAAATATGGCTGTCATACAAGGAGAAGTTTGCTAAAGGGGCATGGTTTGCTTTCACATAAAATTCCAGATAGATTTTAGGTCTGAAACACAAATGAATGTCATTATTTACTCATGTCAATGCTCACATCATCTCAGTGATTTGTCAGAAACCCACAACTGTTATGGGAAACAGACCAAACATATGAGCCACGCATCTGGACAGTGTCTAGACATTTGGACAATGGAGAGGTATGACTTCAGTCATGTAACAGAATAGAAAAACCCATGACAGCTGCCAACCATGATACCCAGCACCTTCTGAAACAAAGTAAGACCAACACGACACTACCCCGATTCGGCTATGGGGAGTTAGCCATGTATATCCAAGTATATCATGCACTACAGGGATGGAACTGTAGGGGAAAGCAGATATTGGTGCAAAAATGTCCACCCATGACCATTTGCACCACAGTCACAGCAACATTCTCGTACCCCAAATGAACTTTACAGTAGAACGACTGTTTGAACATACATACCCTGATTAACAGTCACACACTACACCAACATATACTGGCTATTGGCCCAACTCCCAGTCTACTGGGAATCCTGAGGTGCTACAGCACATTTCTCAGTCTGCCCCTACAAAATATACACCTGATCAACCACCAGCAACAGTAGTAGCATGCTCAGTCAGATAGAAAAAGGATCTGTGGCACTCACATCTACTATTCTCCCTACTCAGCCCAACAAACATTTACACACAGCACTGCTACACAATCTTGGCAGTCTAACAATGGCCAGACATACATAACTCTCATATGTACAGCTTTCCACAGAATGTCCATGGTGTGGGACTTTATTCATGGCCACTGCCGCATACCACTTACAGGATTCTGCTAAGTCACTGGGATGATACCAGGAGTGTAGTCACTAAATAATGATATACCATACCTCTGAGCCTCTTACTTCAAGACATCTGGACAAAGCATGACATACTTGGGGGACGGGGTTGGAAAGAGGGCCATATCTCACACAATGGTGTTACAAACTGAAACAGTTGCTGGTGTTACAGAATTTGTTGTAACATAACATACCTGAAGGATATGATGTCTGAAACACCAATGGATGTCAACAGTTACTGACTACAATCCTGACATTATCCTACTGATTCCACAAAAACAGACATCTGAGGAACAGACTACACATAACAGGCAAACCTCTGGGCAGTCTGTGGACATCAGGACAGTCGAGAGGTATGTCAGAAACATATCACGGTTAGAAGTCAAGTCATGCAGAAAATGCATGTCCAGACAAACTCTGTTAATCTACCTACCCTCTATGTACATAACAGCAATACAGACTTACAATCTGTACCCAATTCTGGAACTTTGTCCTCCATGCTTTTGGGCTGTCTCCACATGTCCTGTCCTGAGAGGTATTCCCACCTACTGTCTGTGAAGCTGTAGCCCCCACACCTCTATAATGTCCTCCACACAGGCAAGGAAAAGGGGCAAGGCCCACATGAAGGATGTAATTATAGCACTGTGTTGCTATGGCATTGGCTAATGGAAAGACAACACAACTGCTCTGGATGCAGGTAGCAAGTGGGAGACACCAATTAGTGCACAGGCCATCACCTGCTCATGAGCAGAACCTACAAAAGGCAAGCTACTGCCTATGCAACACAGGTCTCAACCCATCTATACAAAGACAGACTGTGACTACAATGTAAGCATGTAATGGAATGCAGTAGGGGGGGATGCAGTGGTGTTAAATGGGACATTAAATACTAGGCTGCAACAAGACCTGCCAGACACACATGCTGCTGTCTGGCACCTATGGCCATTCCCGCTTGCCCTGTCTGCATTGACATGGAGCACATCTGTGGCCCCTGGGTCACCTCAGCAAAGGTCAGCTCATGTATGACTACTACTGGTGTGTCTGTCGTCCAATACTGAGCATGTCACTGCTAGGCCAGCTACCTGGAATGTTGTAATTATTCATATGTCACCTGTGAATGCTACTCTGATACATATGCTTGTCTTACAAATGTAATAGACTTATAATGGGTATGTGCATAGTACACAACAGGTGCAGATAGGTGTGTTGAATTGTATGTAATAAACTGAGTCCATACCTGACAACTGTGCAGAGTTTTGCAGACTGACCACATGTCTGCCTCATATTTGTAGTCAATGCTTCATACAGTTGTGTATTGTCTGGCACATCACTGGCAACTCATTAAAGACTGAAGTCATAACATATTAGCATACATTTGATAGTCAAATGTCATTTCCTGCAGAGTAGACCTATGAATGTGACACTGTCTTTGCTGGCAACTAAGTGTGTTTCAGCTAGATTTATAAAGTGACACAATTTACTGGCCTTTGCCCAACACTGATGTGTACCTTTGTGCAGATGTCTTGCTCTAACAGGAGCTAGTTGTCTTACCCTGAAACCCATGTCAATGCAAGTGTACCTTGTCCTGTAGGATGCTGACATTTGTGCATTCACTGACACCTGCTTTGTAGCTAGGAAGAGCACACCAACCGTGCCAGGTCATTCATCCCATGATAAGTTTAGACCCCAAATGGAGGCCTGCAAAGCCACAGGAGGTGGAGTGATGAACCTTAGCATACACATACACACGTCCAGGCTGGCCAAACAGTATGAAGCACAGGAGACATCCCCTGTGCAGTTAACAGTTGACAAAACACCTACTCAAATCATAGCTAGCTACAGGCCTCCAATCATGATTATGGACACCCACCACACCTACTGGGACTTACTGGAATCTGTCAGGATTCAATCATCTATCCTGCTCCTGGGTGATTTCAAATACCCAACCATAGTGTGCATGACCTATGCCACCTGAACATGAACGCACATAGATTCCTCGGCTTAGTCAATGGCAATACAGTGGATCAGCCAGTCAACACTCCTATGACAGGTGGAAATACCCTATACCTGTTCCAAACCAACATGAGTAGCCACTGTAGCACTCCTACAGTACCATCATAATTGGTAATATCTTACCACATAGCCATCACTGTTCAGGTCACCATCTCCCCTGCCCACTCCCCCCTTTACAGTGTCAAACAGAATTAACTGTACACAGATGACTATAAAGCCCCTCAGAGCAGGTAGAGGTAGCTGTACAGCCAATGTCCCATTTGTTGGAACCAGCAGCAGTCTCCATGCCCACACCACAATACTATGTGGGCACCTACATAGCTGCATGGACTCAACAATACCTGACAGGACATCATCATCTCCCTCAAGGTAGGGTAAATGCCCATGGTGGACAGCAGCAATGCACAAATACCATAATAGGTGAAAATAATTGCTAAACGAGCCAAGAAACAACATGTGCCTCATTGGAAGCTATGTCTCCTTAGTCTGCACAAGCAAATAAGATCACAGGTGATTTACCCTAAGGCTGTCTTTGAGTGCAAATTGGACACATCCACCAAGGCCAATCACTAGGCCTTCCACGCATATGTCTGTCATTCCAGAGGCAACACACAGTTCTGCTCTGTAGTGGTGGTCAATAACACCACAAACATATATGGTATAGCTATAGGCAACCACCTGCAGACAAGTGAGGTATAAGCATCATCCCCTGTCCCTCCATTGGTACACATGTGAATTCACAGCACCTGCCCCCCTCCCCTCATCATCAGGAAGCAGGTCCATAATGCTCTCTCAAAGGCAACAGACAGAGGTCTCCATAGGCCTGATAAAATCCCTGGCTGCATCCTACATGAACACAGGCATGGGCTCCCAGATCCATTCCACACTGTAGTCAACCAGAGGACGGCCACTGTCATCCCTATACACAAAGGCGGAGCAATCAACCGACACAGCCACTCATATGCACATCAGCCTAACTAGCCTGCTCTACAAGGGCATGGAAGGCAATATCAAGGACATTATGAACAGGGACATTGGCAACATCAAAATGCCTGAGCCCATGCAGCATGGTATTGTCAAAGGGAGATTAGGCCTGTTAAACCTGGTCAACCTCTCTGAAGTGATCAACAAACACAAGAATGAGGGGAAGATTGTGAAAATGCCTACCTTCTCCTAGCCCAATTCTCTCACAATAATCACCAGTCCGCTAGGATATGCCTACACAGCTAGGCACCAACATGTAGGTTACCAGATGGGTAGCTAACTGGCCCAATGATAGTACCCACTCAGTCAAAGTAGTGGAACCCACCTCTAGTAGTAGATTCTTCCAAAGCAGTGCACCCCAAGATCAGTCTGGGGGCCTCTACTGTTTGAGATATACATATCTGAGGTACAGCACAAAAGCAGTGATCTGTGGCTGACCAGGTGTACAGATGCTTGCAAGCTGGCTACTGTCTTACATTCCCCAACTGATGTGAGCATCCCCCAAGAGGCACTCACCCAATTAATGACTGGTGCAAGAAGTATTACTGCAAACTGAATGCCAGGAGAGGCATCATTCCACCTGCTGTAGCAGATGTCATCCACACTAAGTATGACAGTAATAATGTACTGAGCATGCACTCAGGTATGAGGTAACTTGTGCACCAAGGTTGGTAGCAACCTGACAGTTTCCCATCATGTAGGCACCATTGTACGGAAGGCTGTCTACATGGTCCACCTCACAAATATAGGTATGTCATCCAGGAACCAGGAGGCCACAACATCCCTATACTCCACCCTTATCAGATGCATTACCAAATACAATGGCTCCTTTGGCATGTACCTTGCCAAACAAATGCAGCAGTTGCAGAGACTACAAAGGTTCCTGACCAGGCAATTCCAGGGTCTGCAACACCCACCCTATGCAGGTCGGCTGAAAGCCCTGTCCCTGTATGCAGTCTCATACAGACTGATCATATGTGACCTGTGTCTGGCATACAGGACCATTCCAAAACCAGCTTTGATGGCATTTCTGCATATCTGTAAGACAAATTGCACTCATGCATACCACACACAAGGCCCTCACCTGGTCTGTGACATGCATAGTACTTGTCCCACACAATACACTATCTGCAAAATACACTGCCTCCCCATGTCTAGCAGACTACATGTATAGTGCTCTGGAAAATGAAGCTGGATGACTGCATGGGAAATGGATGAGACGGCCCTGGGATCCTGCGTGTGTCCCAGATGGACAGGAGAAACAGATGCTAGTTTGGAATGGGCATGGGTGAAAGTCTGGGCCAGGCTTATGACGGCATCAGGGCCAATAGCCTGGTATTATCTTATGAAACTATGGACTAGTACTTTACATGTGTCCTGTATGTATTGCAGACTGTCCAGCAATGCTGCGTGAAATTAATCCCTGTGAGTCTGAACTGTGAATGTACCAGTGATAGTAGGTAGTCCTGTTCCCTCATCAGTTATCATCACATATTGTTACACCTTATCAGTGTGTGTGGTCTGCATAGCAGTAAGTCAGCTCTTATAGTACATGCATATGCACCTGGTGACGCTGTATATCTCACTCCAATAGCCTTGGTCTTGGCCACAATTACAATCATCACACAGTAGGATTTGTCACCCTTTGTTGTGGACCAGACAGTAGCAGTGATAGAGATGGATTGCTGCAGGCAGAACTACCATAAGGTCTGCCCCCTGAAGGGCCCATAGGTGTCACAGTTGTGCCAGACTGGACCAGGAGTGTGTGTGTGTGTGTGTGTGTGTGTGTGTGTGTGTGTGTGTGTGTGTGTGTGTGTGTGTGTGTATATATCTCAGCAAACATAATACTGCAGGGTATTACTTTACATATGTTATGTTCCCCCTGCAGGTGAACACAGGGGTTGGTGTCCCTCCCCTCACAACCTGATATCAGTGACTTAGCAGACTCCCATGATGATGGTGGTCATAGTGAGGCACAGGTGGGGTCATCGGTGTCTGGACCCATGCCATTGTTTTGCATCCCTCTCTCCCCCGCCATGTCCCCGCACACAGTATGCCCACACATGCCCAATCTCCAGTAACCATGGAAAGTGGACAGGGTAAGGGTGGTGGCATGGAAAGGCTAGTGTGTTGAGTATGGCAAGTGATAGTGCAGACACCAGCCATAGGCAGAAGGCAGGTGAGGTCACACACAGGCAGATGGACAAGCGTGCTCAACAGAGGACTGCTGCCCATCAAGCCCCTGTCACAAGTGCCACGACAGGTGTCACCAGATGCATGTTATGGTCCATCATGAAGGCACAGGCAGGTACTGACTGCAACACCAGACAGATGCTCAGGGTCATGCATGCAGTGCTCCCTGCCATGCGTGGCAACCTTCACGGTAGTTTTGATGCCATACGTCATCCTGCCAATGTTGCGGATAAACAGCGAGGGGAGACATTGTCATTGCCTGACCATGCACTGTCTGTGCTCGAGCATGTGGTGGGAGTAGGGCATTGGCCAGGTGGCTGTAGGTCAGTGAAATGATCAACTGTGAGCCCACGTGGCCATGCACATTCACAGTCCCATAGTGGCAATACCAACTGCACTACTGAAGGGTCAGTGGTGTCCACACCACACCAGAGCAGGCCATACGCACATTGTCCAGGCCAGTCCCATCGGGGATACAGGTCCAGAAGACAACAGTCACCATCAGGGAGTAGTATTGCATCTGTCCTTGGGCCTGGCGATGCCAGCGATACTCCTTTCAGAACCAGTTACAGCATCTCTGCCAGGAGACAGTGAACCATACATCCTGCCATATATGGTCCACAGTTGTCCAACATAGACCTGTGTTGGGCATCCAAATTGCTTGCAGGCATGCAGACGGAACACTCACACATCCCTATCCCAGGCCAGTCACCACCAGACATGCACAGCTCCCCTGCACAGGCCAGGTGAACATCACCCCTCCAGACACACACACACACACACACACACACACACACACACACACACACACACACACACACACACACACACACACACACACACACACACACAATGTCAGCCATATGGCCCAGCATAGGCCTATGCATGTGATGATACTTGTGCCACAACCCTGTTATCCATATCATTGATGCACAGACATGCTCATATGGGTCTGATGCACAGGGTGACCATGGTACAGTGTAGCAATGTCATGCTGTATAAGGTTCTGTGTAAGGTTCTGTCTGCTGGCAGTAGTTGTGCGTACACATTGAGGTGTATGTACCTTGTTAGCCATGATGCACTATTGCTGTTAGTACTGCTGACTGACTGTAGTGTCATGTACGGTATTCTGGTAGTGTTGCAGGTGTCTGTGTATCTGCAGGCAGTGTGTCTGTTCACAGTAACAATGTTTGGTAAGGTGGGCTGGTAACACAGTCACCTTATCATAGGCAAGGTACAGCTGTACATGTACATGTTTACCTGGTGTGTTTACATGCAACAGTGTGTGAGGGGCAATTGCGGCAGACAGTGTGACCTTGCATACATACCCTTGACACAGACAGCTAGCCCGCATACATGTCACCTGGATGTTCCGTAGGCCCGCAGGCCCACACATACAGAGGAGGTTACCTGAGTACTGGCACTAGGTCCTTCACCAGGCTACCTATTACAGTCACTGCAACAGATTCATCTATCAGCACCTGTTGCGCTGCCATTTCTGTCACATCCACTCGACCGTCATGCAATTTATGATGGTTTGCCTGGTACTGTGTATGACAGGTTTGGGGTATGTATTCCTGGCACAAGTCAGCCAGTGTTAGTCTAACCTGCCAATCACCAGCATGTGTGTCTGCTATCTCATATGCATGTCTGGCCTCTCATGCTGATAGTGCACACAGAGTCATAGTCCTGTACATGAGGCAGCTGATGAAGGGCTGGGCAAGCCCCTACATGCACAGTCTTATGAACGATAGTGCTAGATACATAACACAGATAGCACAGCGGTACTGTAGTTTGGAAATGTCTGCCACTGTTATTGAAGTGAGTGACAATTGCAGCCATTGTTAGGATTGACAATAATGGGTTCAGAGGCCCTTAACATGTTAGAGCCATCACACACACACACACACACACACACACACACACACACACACACACACACACACACACACATGCACACCACTGCATGGGGACATGCATTGCAACACACATGCACATGGAGGTGACACTTAGAGTGGATGACCTACCCATCTATTGATGTACAATACACAGTGATATAACCGTTCTATCACAGTGGCTTGGTGTTAGAAACTGTGTAGCTGTGCTTGTACAGGGGATGATATCTGTATGGGCTGACACCAGTTTGCCAGTGGGGGAGTTCACAGGGTAGAAGAGGCACACAAAATGGTTTAGCCATCACATACATACACTGAGGACAGCCACAGGGGCTGTGCATATGAAAACACATACACAGTTGCCAATAGACATATTAGTAACCCTATGTATTCACTTGTATGTACTATAGTGCTGCATACACATGCCATGCTCCACATACATTATATGCCTGGGACATAACACACATCCTCTTACAACAGGTAATCTTGTAAATGCGTTCATGGATGGTGGGATAACTCACCAGACATAGTGATTGGTCTGGTCTACTGCTTCTACATACATGCACATGTGATAGTGTGACTGACTTTGTATCAGCATGATGTGTCAGTCAGATACAATGTCTGATGCTGACATGTGTGTCAGTGCAGTAACTGTGACATGTTTGGGAATGATATCACAGGAATGCTCATTTTCAGGGGGGACACAGACAACATATAGGTTGCAAAGACATGGATATCCCATGTACATCTGTACAGATGACTGATATGGGCTGTATAGTGTTACATGATGCATGTGAAGCAGATGCCATTAATAGGATCTTTAAAGTAGTGTCATGGGTAGGGGGTCCACAGGACTTAAAATGGTATAACCTACACACACAACAGCCACAGGGGATAAGCTTCACACACTACTATAGCTGTCGGTATTGAGATTAGAACTCCTAACTTTTTAACTATTTCCACTATAGTACTACACAATTATTGCACAGAGCTTACAGGGCTGACAAGTGTATACAGGTACATCTAGGATGAATGACATCAGCAGGCCTTGTAAAGTATGGCAATGGGATGTGTACTGGGTGGTACATGCCTCAAAATGGTATAACCCACACCCCCAGAGGATATGGTCTCCCCCAAACATACACACACTGATGTGAGTCTTACACACAGTTTCACAGTTGCCAGTACTGAGATTAGCACCCCCACTTATTTAGTTATATATATTACAGTGTTATGCAGTTTTCACATGTGCCACAGAGCTTATAGTACTTAGTGTCACAAGGTATGTCTAAGGTGATTAAATCAAGAGCCCTTGTAAAGTAGGGCAATGGGAAATGTATTGGGTGAGATTAGCACCCCCACTTATTTAGTTATATATATTACAGTGTTATGCAGTTTTCACATGTGCCACAGAGCTTATAGTACTTAGTGTCACAAGGTATGTCTAAGGTGATTAAATCAAGAGCCCTTGTAAAGTAGGGCAATGGGAAATGTATTGGGTGAGAAAGGCATTAAAATACATTACCCTACCAACATACACACGTACAAACACCTTCACACACATTTGCCACAAGTGAGTGTAGAACCCCTGCCTATCTAGTTATCTGTACTATACTGTTACATAGTTATTGTGTGCCACAGAGCTTATATGGCTCAGTGCTGTCCAAAGGTACTTCTAAGGTCAATGACATCAACAGGACTGCTAAAGTAGGGCACTGGGAAGTGTTGTGGGTGGGAAAGTCCTCAAAATTCTTCATCCTACAAACATAGACACTTACCAACTCTTACACATACACTTATACACGCACACATTTGCCAGCTCTGAGAGTAGAACCCCTGCCTATCTAGTTATTTGTACTATAGAGTTACTCAGTTATCGCATGAGCTACAGAGTTTACAGGGCTGGGAATTGCCCAAAGGTGTTTCTAAGGGGAATGGCATTGGCAGGACTGCTAAAGTAGGGCACTGTGTAGGTAAGTCCTCAAAATACTTCATCCTACAAACATACCCACTTACAAACACTTGCACATACATTTATACACACACATTTGCCAGACCTACACTTAGAACCCCTGCCTATCTAGTTATTGCCAGACTTGCGAGTAGAACCCCTGCCTATCTAGTTATTTGTACTACAGTGTTACACAGTTATTGTACTCACTAGAGAGCTTACAGGGCTGACAACTGCCCAAAATGCTTCTAAGAGGGGATGGCATCAGCAGGACTGCTAAAGTAGGGCACTGGGTGGGTGAGTCCTCAAAATACTTCATCCTACAAACATACAGACTTACAAACACTTGCACATACACTTATACATGCACTCATTTGCCAAACCTGAGAGTAGAACCCCTGTCTATGTAGTTATTTATACTATAGTGTTATGCAGTTATCACATGAGCTACAGAGCTTACAGGGCCAACAACTGCTCAAAGGTGCTTCTAATGGGAGTGACATCAGCAGGACTGCTAAAGTAGGGCACTGGAAAATGCTGTGGGTTGGAAGGTCCTCAAAATACATCAGCCTATAACATACACACTTACACACACTTGTACACACACACACACACACACACACACACACACACACACACACACACACACACACACACACACACACACACACACACACACACACACACATCTCCCAGAACTGGGAATGGAACACCTGCCTATCTAGTTATTTGTGCTATACTGTTACATAGTTATTGCACACACCGCAAAGCTTATAGGGCTGGTGCTGTGCAAAGGTACTTCTAAGGGGAATGGCATCAGCAGGACTGCTAAAGTTGGGCACTGAGAAGAGTTGTGGGTTGGAATGGCCTAAAACTGTTTCACTTACAAACAAACACACACTCCCTCACTCTCACTTGCACACTCACATTTGGCAGGACTGAGATTAGAACCCCTACCTATCTAGTTATTTGCACTATAGTTTTACACAGTTATCACACATACTACAGAACTTATAGGGCTGATAGGTGTCCAATGGTACTTCTAAGGTGAATGACAGCAGCAGATTTTGTACAGTAGGGCAATGGCAAGTGTACTGAGAGGGAACAGTCTCCTAATACTTAGACCTACACACACACACACACACACACACACACACACACACACACACACACACACACACACACACACACACAGGCAGGTGATGTGATAATATAACCCCCACCTCAGTACTATTACACAATGGGGCTCACCATTTATGCTGGCATGTGCGACTGGTTACAACCAGTATGCCACTGTCCACAGCAGAACATTACTCTATGCCATTTAGGGTATCCGTTTGTGTGACTCACTCTGTGTGTGTCCCCCTGTGTGTGTCTCTCTGTATCACTTTCTCTCACTTCATCACATCTATGTTGATGCATGCTTGACATATTGTTATCTGTTGCCCGTATATATGTCTGTGTATGACACTTAATGGATGCAGATATATCACATCTAGGCCACCTACAGGTAGCAGAGGATAATAGGTTCATAGATAAGTACTAGCCTAACTGTCCTTATGGGCCATTTTAAGCCTAGCCAATTACCCCATGTGAGAATCAAACCCTGCACTTTAGGTCTACAAGGATAACACCTTAACCATTATGTCAATAAGAGTTCCCTGTACCTCTTGCATCCTGTCTGATGGGTGTGTGTAGTCCAATGTAGGTTCCAATATGGCATGTGATTCTCTAAAGTGTAGGAGCATGCACAGTGTGACCTTCTATAGTGATAGTGGGACTCCATTACAAAGATAGGTGTACTCTGGTCCTGAGTTTTGTGTGCTACAATCATACCTCTCAGGAGTAAACAGGACTTCCTTAGGGGTACTGGGTTTGTTTAGCAGATATTTTTTGACATATCTGTAGTCTGACATTGCAATGTATTTTGTAATTACCTAGTGCAAGACATCCGCAGATCATCACAGTGCTTTACCAGAGCAATACAATATGTATGATGCAGCGACTACTATTATGATCCCAGCTATGTACATTCTTGTCCAGCAAGGCCAGTTGGAAGGTGTGGCTACAGCCAGTTGACTGATGACACTGTGTAAACAGTCCAGAAACTTGGTGATATACTGGCTGGGGATTTCCTGCTTCTGTGGTATCTTTCTTACCTGTGATATCATATTCCTGTGCGTCCATATCTCTCAACTGTACATTTTTTTGGCAGATTGGCCAGGCATTTGTCTAGAAGTTTCATCCAGTCTACATAAACTTGTGTTTCTATGGCAAGTTAGTTGCATATGATTGAAGACTGATGTTACAAAATCTTGACAGACATTACTGTTTCAGACTACATAACCTTCAGACAATTCCCGCTAATGCAAATCCCTCATTCTGCCAACTTTCTCAGTATGTAAGGGCAATATTTACAACACATGTCTATCATTGTGCATTTGTCCCACTTTTATTTCTGACCTTGTCCAGATGTCTTGCTGTCAGAGGTTAGGAGGTATGGGTGTGGATACAGAGTGCATTTTACTGTGCAGACATGTCCATTATCTGTGTAGTATATTCCACACAGCACTGTAACTTATAGGTATGCCAGTGGCAGAGCAGTAGGTGTAGCTGACATTTTATTTTATTTTACATTTGTTGACTGGGCTAATCTAACTGGATATATGCCCATTTTCAGTAGAGGCCCGGGGAGATAAGCTCCGTGAGAACAAATATACAAAAACAAACAACTCATATACACAAGATTCATAAACAACTATTAACAGGTACAATGAACTTTGAAGGAATAGTTCAGACATTATCATATAAGGTAGACAATCCATTCATAAAACAGAGTAATGCGGTTAAAATCACAGATCACAGGTTGTTACATAATAAAAGAAAAAAAGGCATGTTAAACAATAAACCTTACTATATGGAGGGTTTGTTAAACTTTACATGTAATCTGAAGCATAAACATGAATACATAAATTGTGAACTAGACTTTGATATCATCTCTGTGTGTCAGTGTCTAAAGAACATTAACCACAAAGAAAATTAAATTAAATATAACAGAATATAAATATATATACATATATATATATATATATATATATATATATATGATGTGTATATGTGATATGTAGAGTGTATTCTAGTATAGTAATAATGTATATATATAGAGAATAATATAAAGATATGTGTATGTAACAAATATATGAGTATATTGTATGTGTATAATATATAAAACATGTAGATGTATAAATATATATGTGTATAAGTAATATTAAAAATTATTAAAAATTATTAATTGTTAGAAATTATTATTAAAACTAGTATGTATATATAAAAATGTGTATTGTAAATATGAATGGATAAATAAATGTTAAATAAATATTATAAATATAATAAATATATGAATTCATATTATATGGTGTATAACATTAAAATGAAATATATATATTTTGTTGGTGTGCTATGTTTGATAAATAAACTAAATGTATAAATGCCAACTGTAAGAATAGATCTTAAATGTTTCTATATGTGATCATACTAGTGTGTATCGTATATGAGGCTATATATGTATTGGGTCATAACTTCCTATTAATGGTTTAATAAATCTTGCAATATATAAGTTTGTTGTGTATCAAGCATAAAGGACCTTATATATATATAATATAATGTAAGAAATATATACAGAGATAATTATATCTACAAGAAGGTGAAAGTATTATTGAATAAATAAATAAATAAATAAATGAATGAATAAATGTTATTTAATATGTCTTCTTTGTTTAAGGTATGGTTTGATTGATGCCCTCTCGTTCAAACCATGTCCTCTATCAGCTCTTAATAAAATAATCCAACCACTCTCCTTGTTTTCAGTGTGACACCTTATATCTCCTCCTCTTGGATTTGGTGTTATAACCTCTAAGACTCTAAAGGTGAAAGTGTGTTGTGCACCTGCTTCCTTTACATGTTTTGCTAGGGCATTATTAGTATTCAGCTTCCTGATATTATAGCAGTGCTCCCTCATCCTATCACGTAGGCACCTGTTAGTTTTGCCCACATAGAAGGATGAGCATGTTGAACACACTGCTAAATAAACTACGTGACATGTCATGCAGTTAGCATTAGCATTTATAATAAATTCTCTGTTAGAGTCAGGATGTAGGAAAATAGGCTCTGTGTTGATTAGTTTGCAGAAATTGCATTTGCCACAAGGTGTTGTGGTATTTATGGTATCTGAATCTTTTTTATATGTATTATAGCACAGCATCCTTTTCAAATTCATCTTGTTCCTATATAGGAATGAGGGTCTCTCACCAACTATGCTTTTTATGTCTTCGTCAATAGTTAAAATGTCCCAATATTTATTTATAATGAGTCTAATTTCATCATTGTCTCTAGTATAGAACGCTGGGAACTTGACTTTATTTAGACCTCCAGTTCTGTCCATGTTAATTAAATTTGCTGGTCCAAAATATGGTGCACCTCTGGTTGCCCTTATTTCAGGTGTTATTTCTAGGTGTTCTTTAATTTCGTTCGATTTATAACCTCTTTCTATTAGTTGATTACTTAGTTCATTCAAGTCCCTTTCTAATCCTAATGTGTTAGAGTTCATCCTAGACATCCTGAGAGCTTGTCCTTTCATAACATTCTTAAAAACATATGTAGGATGCATGCTAGTTCTGAACAAAAGCATATTCCTGTGACAATTCTTTCTATAAATCCCAGTGTTTATCAAACCACATGGCAATTTTTCAATGAATAGGTCTAAAAACTCAATTCTAGTCTCATTAAATTGTGTTGTGAATTTAAGGCACTCTGTTAGATCATTAATTGTTACAAAGAAGTCTTTCAGGGCGGTTGTACTACCTTTCCATAGAATAAATAAATCATCCACAAAGCGCCTATAAAATATTACATTGGATTTGAATAATGTATGGTCAAACAATGTTGTCTCTTCCCAGTAGGCTAGGAACATATTAGCGTAGCTATTTGCACATGGAGTGCCCATAGCTACGCCTTCACATTGTCTGTAAACATTTTATTAAACATAAAACATTATTATCCAAGATCAATTCAAGAAAGTGTGTTATCAAATCAATGAGAACTTCAGAATAATCACTGTGTTTTTAAGATAGCATGTTACATAGTGTAGACCCAATTCATTCGGGATTATTGTAAATAGTGATTGAATATCTAGCGTGACTAGTATCAATTTATCTATAGCTGTACAGTCTTTTAAAGCTTCATAAAGATCTGTTAAAAAATGTTTTGAATCTTTTAAAACATACTGGTTGTGATTTAAAATACATCTCAGATGTTTCTCTATAAAAACAGAAATATGCTCTGTCACCCATCCTTTCCCAGATACGATTGGTCGCATCGGTGGGTCAGTGTGGTTTTATGGATTTTAGGTAGGCCCTGTATAATGGGAATGGTGGGTGAGGGTATATACAAATACTCATATAGATTTTTGTCAATAAGTCCACTTTTAAAGATATCAGTTAATACATTATGTACATAGATACACATATCATTTATAGAGTTCATACATTCATTCTTATAAAACTTGTCATGTAACATTGTATTCATTTTGTATACATAATATTCTGTATCTAAAATCACTATTCCAGAGCCTTTGTCAGCCGGTCTAATAGTGATATTGTTATCGTTTTTTAGTTTGTTCAAACTAACTCTCTCATTATAGGTTAAATTATTAAATCTTCTCCTCTTATTTGGATTGGATTCATTATTAATGTAGAACTTATGAAGCTCATTTTCTGTTAATTTAAAGTAAGTCTCTACCAAGGGGTGATTATTTGGTACAAAATCACTTAGGTTCTTGAAATGAAACTGTTTCTTCACATTAACAGATGTATTCATTATTTCAGGGTTAGTATCTGATTTGAATAAATATTTCAGCATCAAGTTGCGACAGAATACCTTAAGATCCCTCACTGTGTCTATCACATTACTATTAGCATGTGGGATGAAGTTTAAACCCTTATTCAACAGTTTGACTTCATCATTTGTCAAGTCTATGCTGGATAAATTAAGAATTAATCCTTGTGGTTGTTGTTCCACATTTTCTTTATAGTCGTATGGTAAAGAGGCTCCCCTGATGGTTTTCTTTTCTGCCTCCCCCTGCTCATTGATCTGGACCTCCTTTGCTCTTTGGCTTGGCGTATGGCTAAAGGGAATGACAGATCAATGGATATTGGCATTTTCTTGTGTTTTAGGTTTTACAGTAGGAATAGTTGTAGACTTATCCTTACTTCTTGTATTGGTAATGTTAACATTTGGATATAAATTAGTGTTATTACCAGCCCCATCATGTGTTATATGTATAACGTCAGATGAGTCATTACAATTTATGATTACATCATTCTCAATTGTTATGTTATTATCCATGTCAGCTGAAACATTACTAATAATATTATGTGAGTTGGCATCATTTTTCTTGTGTGCCGCTTTATTTTCTGTTGTATGCACAGTTTTAGGTTTGTCTGTTGGGATATTATCATTTGTGAATATTATTTCCCTTTGAGTGTTATTATTTCTTAGGTTTCTACCACTAGTTGTTTGTTGATTTTCATTAATTTCATAGGAATTAGCTATATTGTTACTTGTCCTTACATTTGTATGTGGTATTGTATTATTGTCCCTAACAGAATTGCCATTATAGGGGATGTTTCTAGGCCAAGTGAAGACATTCCCTGATCTAAAATCCTAAAATCTCGGGAAACTTTTGTCCGTTTCTGCTGGTATAGTTTATGTTCATATGCTGATACACAATCTAGCATATTATCAAATAAAACATTGACAATGTTGTCAGGAAAATCATTAAACAATTCAGAGTGTTTAGCATTTAAACTATCAGCCAATATTTTTCTTCTGGTAGAAAAAAGTCAATCAATAGCCTTAGGTACTTACGGCTTGTCTCAATGTTAATCCGTTGCCATAACGCCAGCAGCTCAGGGTAGTCTTTTCCTTGACTAGGCATGGAAAAGACTCTTAAACCCCGATGGTATGATATTATTATGCAGACAGAATTCAAAATGAGCTCTTTGTGCTTGTAAACGTTTGAGTTTGTAAAAATCTTTTTCTATATTATCAAGTAGCCTGTGTAATCTGTCCATGTCCACTGCTGCTGCTGAAATGTCACTAATTCCATCAGTTTCTTCAATAAACCAGGTTGATGCATTGGTACCTTTTAAATGTTTAATAAAGCGTGTTGTTAAATCATTCATGCTTCGGTATTCATCTCCAGTTCTCCGTGCATTCTCTGAGCCCTGATTTTCATCTCCGGGTGTTGACATCATCCCAATAGTATCCTCGCCTCGGTCTTCACCTCTCGGCCGGTACGGGAGTTCAATCTGCGCCATGTCGTTCTATTTCTTTAACGTAAGGTGTCTTCTTTAAAGCTCACGTAATATTCGTAGCAGTCAAGCTTGTATGTTTGGTCAAAGACCGCAGCCAATGTAGCTTAAAATGCACACGCTACAACCGTTGATGAATACAAATGTTAAAAATATATACTGTTTATTCAGCCACCAACCTCTTGTTCACGTAATATTCGTAGCAGTCAAGCTTGTATGTTTGGTCAAAGACCGCAGCCAATATAGCTTAAAATGCACTCGCTACAACCGTTGATGAGTGCAAATGTTAAAATTATATACTATTTACTCAGCCACCAACCTCTTGTTGTACGTGAATATAGACTGTAATTTCAGCCTTATATCGCTGATTCAGTTCCTTTGTAAAAATTTCACAGTCCACCCTCCGTTTGAACTGTTAGAAGTAAGAAATCATAAAAAACAGATTAACGATTCAACGGATAAACGCACCAAGTACCTGGCATAAAAATATAGTTCAAGCAAAAGCGATTGGGCACTTGTGGAGTGGAGCGGTTTCAATGTAGTGGTGTATGGTAAATCCAAACTACAATTCAAATGCAGTCATACAATTCTTCGGTCAAGAAACTTCTCCGATATAAATCCAAAATGTTTATTTGACATAAACAGACAGAACAGAGAACAAAGATGAGCGCTTTCACTAATGTTAGCTTCTTCAGATCATTACATTTTCATTTCACCTTAGTAATTTATATCACCTTTCATTAATTGTTAAGTGAATAATTCGTAATGATGGAATAATTACAAAAAAGAGTGGGAAAATCAATTATTTAAACATTTAAAGAAGCATCATCACATTATGTCTTATACATACTAAATCTCAATATTTTACATTACATAAAAATGCTCAAGTACATAAAACATGCTCGAGTATATGAGAAAAATATATATATAAAAATTTTTATATATATAAAAATTATATAAAAACATTTAAAACATATTGAACATCTTAGAGAATATATATATATATATGTATATTAAAAAACATAAACCTTACTATATGGAGGGTTTGTTAAACTTTACATGTAATCTGAAGCATAAACATGAATACATAAATTGTGAACTAGACTTTGATATCATCTCTGTGTGTCAGTGTCTAAAGAACATTAACCACAAAGAAAATTAAATTAAATAGAATATAAATATATATACATATATATATATATATATATATATATATATATATGATGTGTATATGTGATATGTAAAGTGTATTCTAGTATAGTAATAATGTATATATATAGAGAATAATATAAAGATATGTGTATGTAACAAATATATGAGTATATTGTATGTGTATAATATGTAAAACATGTAGATGTATAAATATATATGTGTATAAGTAATATTAAAAATATTAAAAATTATTAATTGTTAGAAATTATTATTAAAACTAGTATGTGTATATATAAATGTGTATTGTAAATATGAATGGATAAATAAATGTTAAATAAATATTATAAATATAATAAATATATGAATTCATATTATATGGTGTATAACATTAAAATGAAATATATATATTTTGTTGGTGTGCTATGTTTGATAAATAAACTAAATGTATAAATGTGAATCGTTAATCTACAAAGGAACTGAATCAGCGATATAAGGCTGAAATTACAGTCTATATTCACGTACAACAAGAGGTTGGTGGCTGAGTAAATAGTATATAATTTTAACATTTGCACTCATCAACGGTTGTAGCGAGTGCATTTTAAGCTATATTGGCTACGGTCTTTGACCAAACATACAAGCTTGACTGCTACGAATATTACGTGAACAAGAGGTTGGTGGCTGAATAAACATTATATATTTTTAACATTTGTACTCATCAACGGTTGTAGCGTGTGCATTTTAAGCTACATTGGCTGCGGTCTTTGACCAAACATACAAGCTTGACTGCTACGAATATTACGTGAGCTTCAAAGAAGACACCTTACGTTAAAGAAATAGAACGACATGGCGCAGATTGAACTCCCCGCATCGCCGAGAGGTGAAGACCGAGGCGAGGATACTATTGGGATGATGTCAACACCCGGAGATGAAAATCAGGGCTCAGAGAATGCACAGAGAACTGGAGATGAATACCGAAGCATGAATGATTTAACAACACGCTTTATTAAACATTTAAAAGGTACCAATGCATCAACCTGGTTTATTGAAGAAACTGATGGAATTAGTGACATTTCAGCAGCAGCAGTGGACATGGACAGATTACACAGGCTACTTGATAATATAGAAAAAGATTTTTACAAACTCAAACGTTTACAAGCACAAAGAGCTCATTTTGAATTCTGTCTGCATAATAATATCATACCACGGGGTTTAAGAGTCTTTTCCATGCCTAGTCAAGGAAAAGACTACCCTGAGCTGCTGGCGTTATGGCAACGGATTAACATTGAGACAAGCCGTAAGTACCTAAGGCTATTGATTGACTTTTTTCTACCAGAAGAAAAATATTGGCTGATAGTTTAAATGCTAAACACTCTGAATTGTTTAATGATTTTCCTGACAACATTGTCAATGTTTTATTTGATAATATGCTAGATTGTGTATCAGCATATGAACATAAACTATACCAGCAGAAACGGACAAAAGTTTCCGAGATTTTAGGGATTTTAGATCAGGGAATGTCTTCACTTGGCCTAGAAACATCCCCTATAATGGCAATTCTGTTAGGGACAATAATACAATACCACATACAAATGTAAGGACAAGTAACAATATAGCTAATTCCTATGAAATTAATGAAAATCAACAAACAACTAGTGGTAGAAACCTAAGAAATAATAACACTCAAAGGGAAATAATATTCACAAATGATAATATCCCAACAGACAAACCTAAAACTGTGCATACAACAGAAAATAAAGCGGCACACAAGAAAAATGATGCCAACTCACATAATATTATTAGTAATGTTTCAGCTGACATGGATAATAACATAACAATTGAGAATGATGTAATCATAAATTGTAATGACTCATCTGACGTTATACATATAACACATGATGGGGCTGGTAATAACACTAATTTATATCCAAATGTTAACATTACCAATACAAGAAGTAAGGATAAGTCTACAACTATTCCTACTGTAAAACCTAAAACACAAGAAAATGCCAATATCGCAGGCACACGCATTGATCTGTCATTCCCTTTAGCCATACGCCAAGCCAAAGAGCAAAGGAGGTCCAGATCAATGAGCAGGGGGAGGCAGAAAAGAAAACCATCAGGGGAGCCTCTTTACCATACGACTATAAAGAAAATGTGGAACAACAACCACAAGGATTAATTCTTAATTTATCCAGCATAGACTTGACAAATGATGAAGTCAAACTGTTGAATAAGGGTTTAAACTTCATCCCACATGCTAATAGTAATGTGATAGACACAGTGAGGGATCTTAAGGTATTCTGTCGCAACTTGATGCTGAAATATTTATTCAAATCAGATACTAACCCTGAAATAATGAATACATCTGTTAATGTGAAGAAACAGTTTCATTTCAAGAACCTAAGTGATTTTGCACCAAATAATCACCCCTTGGTAGAGACTTACTTTAAATTAACAGAAAATGAGCTTCATAAATTCTACATTAATAATGAATCCAATTCAAATAAGAGGAGAAGATTTAATAATTTAACCTATAATGAGAGAGTTAGTTTGAACAAACTAAAAAACGATAACAATATCACTATTAGACCGGCTGACAAAGGCTCTGGAATAGTGATTTTAGATACAGAATATTATGTATACAAAATGAATACAATGCTACATGACAAGTTTTATAAGAATGAATGTATGAACTCTATAAATGATATGTGTATCTATGTACATAATGTATTAACTGATATCTTTAAAAGTGGACTTATTGACAAAAATCTATATGAGTATTTGTATATACCCTCACCCACCATTCCCATTATACAGGGCCTACCTAAAATCCATAAAACCACACTGACCCACCGATGCGACCAATCGTATCTGGGAAAGGATGGGTGACAGAGCATATTTCTGTTTTTATAGAGAAACATCTGAGATGTATTTTAAATCACAACCAGTATGTTTTAAAAGATTCAAAACATTTTTTAACAGATCTTTATGAAGCTTTAAAAGACTGTACAGCTATAGATAAATTGATACTAGTCACGCTAGATATTCAATCACTATTTACAATAATCCCGAATGAATTGGGTCTACACTATGTAACATGCTATCTTAAAAAACACAGTGATTATTCTGAAGTTCTCATTGATTTGATAACACACTTTCTTGAATTGATCTTGGATAATAATGTTTTTATGTTTAATAAAAATGTTTACAGACAATGTGAAGGCGTAGCTATGGGCACTCCATGTGCAAATAGCTACGCTAATATGTTCCTAGCCTACTGGGAAGAGACAACATTGTTTGACCATACATTATTCAAATCCAATGTAATATTTTATAGGCGCTTTGTGGATGATTTATTTATTCTATGGAAAGGTAGTACAACCGCCCTGAAAGACTTCTTTGTAACAATTAATGATCTAACAGAGTGCCTTAAATTCACAACACAATTTAATGAGACTAGAATTGAGTTTTTAGACCTATTCATTGAAAAATTGCCATGTGGTTTGATAAACACTGGGATTTATAGAAAGAATTGTCACAGGAATATGCTTTTGTTCAGAACTAGCATGCATCCTACATATGTTTTTAAGAATGTTATGAAAGGACAAGCTCTCAGGATGTCTAGGATGAACTCTAACACATTAGGATTAGAAAGGGACTTGAATGAACTAAGTAATCAACTAATAGAAAGAGGTTATAAATAGCGAAATTAAAGAACACCTAGAAATAACACCTGAAATAAGGGCAACCAGAGGTGCACCATATTTTGGACCAGCAAATTTAATTAACATGGACAGAACTGGAGGTCTAAATAAAGTCAAGTTCCCAGCGTTCTATACTAGAGACAATGATGAAATTAGACTCATTATAAATAAATATTGGGACATTTTAACTATTGACGAAGACATAAAAAGCATAGTTGGTGAGAGACCCTCATTCCTATATAGGAACAAGATGAATTTGAAAAGGATGCTGTGCTATAATACATATAAAAAAGATTCAGATACCATAAATACCACAACACCTTGTGGCAAATGCAATTTCTGCAAACTAATCAACACAGAGCCTATTTTCCTACATCCTGACTCTAACAGAGAATTTATTATAAATGCTAATGCTAACTGCATGACATGTCACGTAGTTTATTTAGCAGTGTGTTCAACATGCTCATCCTTCTATGTGGGCAAAACTAACAGGTGCCTACGTGATAGGATGAGGGAGCACTGCTATAATATCAGGAAGCTGAACACTAATAATGCCCTAGCAAAACATGTAAAGGAAGCAGGTGCACAACACACTTTCACCTTTAGAGTCTTAGAGGTTATAACACCAAATCCAAGGGGAGGAGATATAAGGTGTCACACTGAAAACAAGGAGAGTGGTTGGATTATTTTATTAAGAGCTGATAGAGGACATGGTTTGAACGAGAGGGCATCAATCAAACCATACCTTAAACAAAGAAGACATATTAAATAACATTTATTCATTCATTTATTTATTTATTTATTTATTCAATAATACTTTCACCTTCTTGTAGATATAATTATCTCTGTATATATTTCTTACATATAAGGTATTCCTTATATATAAGGTCCTTTATGCTTGATACACAACAAACTTATATATTGCAAGATTTATTAAACCATTAATAGGAAGTTATGACCCAATACATATATAGCCTCATATACTCTATACGATACACACTAGTATGATCACATATAGAAACATTTAAGATCTATTCTTACAGTTGGCATTTATACATTTAGTTTATTTATCAAACATAGCACACCAACAAAATATATATATTTCATTTTAATGTTATACACCATATAATATGAATTCATATATTTATTATATTTATAATATTTATTTAACATTTATTTATCCATTCATATTTACAATACACATTTTTATATATACATACTAGTTTTAATAATAATTTCTAACAATTAATAATAATTTTTAATATATTTTTTAATATTACTTATACACATATATATTTATACATCTACATGTTTTATATATTATACACATACAATATACTCATATATTTGTTACATACACATATCTTTATATTATTCTCTATATATATACATTATTACTATACTAGAATACACTCTACATATCACATATACACATCATATATATATATATATATATATATATATATATATGTATATATATTTATATTCTGTTATATTTAATTTAATTTTCTTTGTGGTTAATGTTCTTTAGACACTGACACACAGAGATGATATCAAAGTCTAGTTCACAATTTATGTATTCATGTTTATGCTTCAGATTACATGTAAAGTTTAACAAACCCTCCATATAGTAAGGTTTATGTTTTAATATACATATATATATATATATATTCTCTAAGATGTTCAATATGTTTTAAATGTTTTTATATATTTTTTATATATATAAAAATTTTTTATATATATATCTTTCTCATATATTCGAGCATGTTTTATGTACTTGAGCATTTTTATGTAATGTAAAATATTGAGATTTAGTATGTATAAGACATAATGTGATGATGCTTCTTTAAATGTTTAAATAATTGACTTTCCCACTCTTTTTTGTAATTATTCCATCATTACGATTTATTCACTTAACAATTAATGAGAAGTGATATAAACTACTAAGGTGAAATGAAAATGTAATGATCTGAAGAAGCTAACATTAGTGAAAGCGCTCATCTTTGCTCTCTGTTCTGTCTGTTTATGTCAAATAAACATTTTGGATTTATATCGGAGAAGTTTCTTGACCGAAGAATTGTATGACTGCATTTGAATTGTAGTTTGGATTTACCATACACCACTACATTGAAACCGCTCCACTCCACGCACAAGTGCCCAATCGTTTTTGCTTGAACTATATTTTTATTCCAGGTACTTGGTGCGTTTATCCGTTGAATCGTTAATCTGTTTTTTATGTTAAACAATAGTTATTATAGTAAAAGGTAGTCTCAATGATCTTAAGCTTCCAGAAGATGTAAATAAGGGTGTATAGTAGAACAAGGGTATGTTGTATTCAAGGAGAGTAGGACTTGATAGAGAGAAGAAGAGGATAGGCAGAGGCAAGATAGAAAAGACATGCATTTATCTGCACATGACCCTGTCAAAGACAGCACTGTACCTAGGCCACTACAACACAACAGCTGGGAGTAAGTGCTGGCCAGATCCTGACAGTATTAATCACACATGCACATAGCTTATTGACCCCTGCATATTGTGGACATGCAACATGTTTTCATGTGTATTGGGACAGGCCTGGCAATATGTGTGTTCTGCTGCTATTTCCCTGCAAACATAGATGTTACTGCAGTTTGGTGGGGATATGTGGGGGGCACACCTGTCAACTGTACACATTTGCACAGACTGTGCTGATATTTGCTTTACATTTTAGTTCCATACAGCATAGTATTGTGCCATGTCTTGGAGACTTCAGGCATATCACTACAGTCCATAGGTCAGACTGTAATGGCATACATTTGAGTTTCAGACTTCTTACCCTTCAGAGCCTTACTGAAACTGCAAGACCTGCTATGCTATTACTGTGTAAGTCTACAGGGGGTATTCCATCATTGTCCCCATGTGAGGGCCTTTGCCAGATATTTCCTTATGGTTTTCTATGGCTGACTTGCTGGGTGAGGCTGAGGGGTGAGTATGGGACCCACACATTGACATCCTTGCATGTGACCAATGATCCCCCATTTGTTATCCCCCCACATATGCTGCATTAAGAATTGTCACCTAGAGGGCTACTGCATTTTCTGGGGAAGCCAGTATTGGAAAGACATTTCCTGGTATCAGTTGTCTGCTGCTATCCCAGTAGGCCACCCCATTCCCTTGCATGCATGCAGCAATGCCATAGATATCCTAACAGAACATACTAATCCATTCATTTATTGTTAAGAAGACTGAGTTACCTTGTGCATGCAGCAGTTGTGAGGATGGTGCTTGAGGGCTGCCTATGTTGAATGCACACAATATACTGCCTATACATGGTAAGTTACAGGTAGTGTGATGTGTGTGTCATCCATTTTACTGTGTGCAATTCATAGATAGAGGTTTCAGTCCCTGGGTCCCTACAGTATCAGTGTGTGTGTGCTATGCATTGCCTCTTTGCCAAGGCCAGGGCATATTGGGCATGCCTATATCTGCCTACAGGAGCTGGCTCAGTGGGTTCCTCCTCCAAGTCCCTCTGTGCCTGTGGGGGCCTTGGCAATCATAATGTGGGCTGTGTGGCCCTTCTGCGTGCTGTTCCTGCTGTGGCTGTTTCCACAGGATCATATTCTGTAGCATGGCACATACTATGAACATGTGTGCACATGTGACTGGAGGATACTGCAAGGCTCCATAAGATATGTCAAGGCAGCGGAACCGTGACTTAAGCATCCCAAACATATGCGATATAATGATCCTGGTTTCCGCATGTGCCTCATTATGGTATTCTTGATTAGGTGCATGTGCATTTCCGATAGGTGTCATGATCCACGGCTCCAGTGCGTAGCCAGCATCCCCCCACCAGATGGCCATACAGGATGTCCCCACTGGCAAATGTCTGGTACAGCTCTGATGAATGCCAGATGTGGGAGTCGTGATAGCTTCCAGGGCTGCCAGCACACGCATTCATGATAATGCCCTGGGCATTGCACATGACCTGGCAGTTGATAGAGGGGAAGCCCTTGCAGTTTATGTAGACCCTACCCTGTTCATCTGGTGGTGCTTTTATGTGGATGTGCGTGCAGTCTATCGCACCCAGTACCTCCGAGTAGTCTGCTACATGGTGGAAGAGATGCATATTGCTGGTCCTCTCCTCATGGGTGTTGGGGAAGCAAATGTGCTCACTGGCATGTGGTAGCATGGTATCCAGGAACTGGTGGAGTACCTTGGATGCAGATGCCTGTGAGACCCCCATGATGTCCCTAGTATGTCTTTGGAAAGTACCTGTAGCTAGTATTATTAAGGTTACACATACCTTGATACCCATTGGGATGGGTTCCCCTCTGTTGTCTCTGGGTCTGAGTTGAGGCTGGCACAGCTTGATGATTTGTTGAAGTATGCCTCTGTCCACCCTGTAGTGCTCTACTATCTCCAGACCATGTAGCCCCTGGTAGGTTACCCTGGATCTGAACACTCTCCTCCTCCTCCTCATTCTGGAAAAGTTGTCAGAATTATCCTCCTCACCACCCTCAGCCGCTAGCACATACTGATGTATCAAAGCAATGGCAGCCCCTAACATTTTTTTGGATAAAATCCCCCCGCATATGTACACCAATGGTACAGGGTTTGTGGGAAAAAACAGACTGATGGGTGTTTGCATTGTTTACACTGTTGTGCTGCAGATTCTGCCTGTATGATTGGCTGACTATGATGCATTCCACATGCCAGCTATGTTATTTGTACTTGATTGCTTTTATTCTGCTATTTCTTTTTTTTTTTATTTTCTTTGCTTCCCATTTTCACTCCTTTTAAGCCCCAAGGTGCACTGTGAAAACCTGGTGCCCAAATGTAAACAGTCTTGCTATTTCTGGTTTTTTTTTTTTTTTTTTTTGTTTTAGACCCGGTGCACGCTGAGCAAACCCGTTTAGATACAGTAAACATTTTGCAGTATAAATGACCCTCCCTGGACATGAATGTGCTCTTCCTTTCATTGAATAAGTCAATACAGCCTCAGACACACCCCTTGCTTAGCTGTGCTTAGCAAAGCTAAAATGGGTGCTGTGGAGTTCCAATGTACTTAAACCAAACATGACACACCCCCTTTTCATGTCAGCTGCTTCTCCTACTTACACCACTGCCATATAGCTCCTACACAGGTGCAGCCAGAGAATGGCCTCCCCTTTAGTGATTGAGTAAAGTTTATTCATTTGCATACCCCACTTACTTAGTCCCTGGTTATGCCACTATACCACAGCCTTCCTCCTTAGCAACCAGTGTTACCCATTATTATTTTGATTCTGCATGCTATAGATTATAATGGAAAAATGCAGATTTCACTAAAAATTGCCTTTTCACATTTTTTTTATTTTCTGCATGATCATATTTGCACACCACTGCCCTATGCTTAAATGGCTGAAATTGGCCAAAAAAAAAATTAAACTTTGATTTTTATAATTTTGCAAAACTTTTCCATGCCAATGGCCATATATTTGACCATTGGTGTGCCTAAGGATTATAATACATGCTTTAATTTGAGCTGTCATGCCTCCATTTTGACTTTTGCAGAAATGTATTCGGCTAGTAGCCGAATACATTTCTGCAACAGACACTGTTTTTGCACAGATGCCTGCCAGCTTACTGAATCACTAATTCACCTCATTTGCATGGCATGGTTTTCACCAGCAAATGAGGTAATTAGCAGTATTCAGTGGTGTCTGTGCAAGAATAGTGCTGGCAGGCTCATGCACACTCCCAACTTTGTTTATTGGATCGCTCGGTGGCCATAGTCCATGCAGAAGTTGCCACACTATTCCTGCAGGGAGAAAACAGGTTATTGAATCCTGGGGAATGTCTAGAACTAGAATTTTTTGCTTTGTCTTTAAATGTGGAGAAATGTAAATTATTTTACAATTTCCACCATTTACCAAAAGATCTAAGGGCTATGTGTTTTCTCAGGTAGATACTAAAATCAGTAGTTGTGAGCCTGTGAACTGATACTCAGATGACAAGAAGTGATGTCATGCTACCAGCTACCCCAGCAGTAATATTAATTTAAGAACTCTCTGAGAGAGAGACAGAGAGAGAGAGAGAGAGACTAGGCATTTTATATTTTGTCTTTGACCTGACAGTATCAGCTGTAAAACCAAATCCCCCATCTGTTTTGCCTGTTGTGTAAGTAAGTTAACTAGGGTACAGTAAGTTCTCTTAGATTCAGACAGGAATATAGTGAATATAGCTTAGATGCTATCCTTATTTATTTGAGACTGTCCTGCAATGTTGCCTTCAATGATATGCACCTAACTTGCCCTTTGTTAAGGGCATTAAAGTAGCTGATAAAGAGTGGCTGGTGGCAGTCAAAACTACCTTATAGTCTGGGCAAAAGGGGGCATAGCTAGTAAACCTGTGCAAGCCTTTCCAAGGTGCGTGCATGTGTGTTTGTGTATAACTCAAATCTATTTTGTATTCAGCATTTTCGTTCAAGGTTTTGAATTGATTTTTTTTTAAATTTTGAGATTTTGATAGTAATTCTCAAAGGCGGTGTATACAACAGTTTACTATTTGCAATGCCTTGGATTGCCAGCTACTGCAAGAAAGCTAAGTTATATTAGTAGCTGTTCTGCCCTGGTAGATTCTCAATGGAGTAAGAAGAGCAAAAGCTAATGACCTAGAAATAAATTGCAGCTCTTGCCCTCCAAACTCCATTTATGCCCTCAGAAACTACAGAGAACATGTAAAAAAATATCTACAACATATTTCTCATGCAAGGTCCATGTAGAGTTGATATTTAAGAAAATCACACAAACCAACAATTTGTGGATAAATAAAATAATATTTTTAAAAAGTCTCTCCAATAAAGGATACAGTAACACATTTGTAAACAAATGGTCCAGTGGAAAACAGCAGAGAAGAAACAGATTAGATTGGATTACTCCATGCATAGCTACAAACCTCCCCCAAATACTTGCTTTTCCAAAGCCTATAAATTAATTTACATGTTTTGTTAATTGTTGCAGTTCTACTAAATGCAAAACAACTTACTTTTGGCTTCATGAAGAGCAATTGATACATATATTTTACTATACATCATGTTTAGGTTTGAAATGCATTGTTAGTCTTCCTGTAATCTTTTGGTCTGTGTCATAAATTTCATAAAATCTGTGGCTTTTTGTAAATCACAGAGGACTGAAGTCATTAAATAATGATATACATTAGAGTGTCAGACTTTATATCCTCAGAAAATACATACCCTGCTATTATTTTAGGCTTTGTTTGGATTTCTTGTGGTAAGAGGTTGAGAGGAACATTTAGGGAGAACATCACCATACATACTCACAATCACACTTGTGTATAATCGTATACTCGCATGCTCGCATGTTAGCACATTCATATTCTCTATCTCCATGTCAACAGACATCCACCCCTACACACACACACACACACACACACACACACACACACACACACACACACACACACACACACACACACACTTATCTGACATTGCTGCAGTTGCTGAACATTGCATTCCATAATCAAAACAGCTCAGTATTTTTTTGTAAAGAATGCTTGCTCAGCGACCCATTTTTCCTATAAGTTTTCATTTGCAAATGACACCTTGCAAAAAAAAAAAAAAAAAAAAAAAGCAAAGCAAAATAAATAAAATAAATACAAAGGATCACTGAGCAGCATTCTGCTACATACTCTTTATACAGCTAGGCAGGATTCTAATAAAGCAGATTGTAGAACAAAATAAAAACAAATAATTGCTTCCCATATGGAAGCTAAACTTTAACGGAAAGGTATATTCTCAGTAAGCTGATAGTGGAAGGAGGGGCTCTATGATGACACAACAAAGTGGGTGTGCTGATAAGGACATTGTCACTTCCTCTTTAGAAAAGACTTTGGACCCAATTTTTAAATCCTGGGATTGTCCCTTTAAGGTATAGTAGTTTCTAGGAGTTGAGGATGGCAGTCGATTTGTGGTTATGTTTAGAGATCCAAGTAAGTTTGTAGTATTTCAGGATTTTGGGTAGGAATGTGATTTTTAATGTTTTTGGAGGAGTAGGTTAGGGTAGGTAGGTGAGGTGTGTGTGTATACATATAGAGTGGTGATTGTTTTACATGTGTTGTGTGTGCTTCTCATGGGTGTAAGTAAATGTGTAATGTGAGTGTTTGACATGTAGAAGCAGGTGTGTTGCTGTTTTTGTGTTAGTGTGACCTTGGAGTTGGTATATTTAAATAGTGTGGGGGTGGGGTACAGGGGGCATGCCCCCAAGCTTAAATGCAGAATAGTTTTATGTGTTTTTTTGTATCAGGGAGGGGTTGGGTATTTCTTTTGTTTTGTAGTTTTTGATTTTTTGAATATCAGTGTTTTGTTTTTTTTTGTGTGTTTGTGGATTCTAAGGTCTTCTGGTCTCAAGATACTGAAATTCGCTATTTCAGTATTTCAAGATTCAGAAGTGGACCCCCTTTATATAAGTACATTGTAAATATAATATACTCATGCATTAGATCATCACAGTCCAAGAGGAATATGTCATATATAGTGATGAAAATAATTGTTTAAAACAGTATTACTGATGTTAATGTGTCATGAAAGTAGCTGAAAAAACTAATATAACTTTAATAAAAATGAATTAGACAGTTACTGCTATGCAAAATACTTCTGATAAACAAAGAAGTACCTATTACAGTAGTAAAATTTCTTCTACAGTTTCTGTAGTTCTGAAACATGCTACTTATACTTTTGTGAATTCTTACTGGATACCTGGAATTGGAGCCAAAGTTGGTAAGAAATATATGAATAGTATAACCTTATATACCAAAGGTGAATTGATTATTGCTTGAGATTTTAACTGTATTCTTTCTTGTAAGGACACAACTACTGATAAGGTTCCTAAGCTAGCCTCAGTAGCTAAACACTAAGATCATTTTATTAATTCTCAACATTTGAGAGATACTTATGATATTACATTATCTAACTCTCTTAACTTTACACATTATTCTTACAGATTTGGCACCCAGACAAACATTAATAAAGTTTTTACTTCTAATAGTTTATTTACTAAAATGGAAACTATATTGATAACTTCATGTCCTTTATCTGATCACAATGCTATTACATTTATGTTAACATTAAAGCCAAGTAATTTGATTTACTATCATAGAATCATTATTAATATGATTTTTAAAAATGGATGTTAATCACATGACATGTTTTGAAAGGGTATTTAAATGAGGGGAAATGATGTTTCAAATTGTATCTAACGAAGTTCCGTTTTGTATGTGATGAATTAAAGGAACTAAAGCGCTCATACAGGCTTTCTTGGAATACTGGATAACTTTTGTGTGGCTACCTTACTTTAGAAGTACTCCTGGTGCTTATTTTCTATAATTACTGGACATTTTGCTTGTGTTTTGTTGTTACTCAATAATCCCCAAAAGCTTGCACTAATTCTCTTTTATTAAATTTAGCTCTTTTCATTTTAGCTCGTACAAAATATTAAAAGTTACAAAATAGGGTTGACCCTTGTCACCTCTATTATTTGCTGTAAAAATTGAACCCTTTGCAAACTTTATTAGATCTAATAGCAAAATTCAGGGATTCATAATAGATGAAAGTTATTCCTGTAAAATTCAGTTATTTGCAGATGACATTTTAATAACAAGTGGTGATGTTGAAGCTTCAATAGAAAATTTAACTAAGTCTATTAATTACTTTGAAAAAGTGTCATGTTTAATGTTTTACCCTAATAAAACAGTTTGTTTTATTATTAATAAAAAAGTGAATAATTGTTTAAAAACTATAAGAATTTTTTTGGGACAATTCTCAAATTAATTTTCTTGGAGTACAATTAAATCACTGTTAATAAAATAATTATTAATTGGAGCATGTTTTTACAATGGAAGATAGACTTACTTTATTAAAAACTGATAATCCTACCAAAAATATTTTTCTATCTACAATCACTAATTACTCTCCCTCCTAAAAATATTTAAGAATTTAATTTTTACTCTTCTTAATTTTCTGTAGTCCCTCAATAAAAGAAGAATATCATTTGAATGGCATGTTAAAAGTTGACAGGAAGGTGGATTACATTTTCCAAATGTTGAATTATATGCCAAATCCATAATTCTCAATTTAATATTTCTATGGTTAAATTGCACTTACCAATCCACTTGGAAATTCATTCATGGAATATTAATAAATAATAACATCTATGTTGTATAATCTTTCTCTAAATTTGGAATTAACAAATTTTACTGGATCTTGAAAGACATGTTTCAATGAAAATAAAAAAATACTATTCCTCTCTCTTCACTGATTACATCATTAGAATTTTTAAAAGATTGCTGAATTCTAATTATATAGTTAAAGATTAATTGTTTTTATTGTTCCCTATATCAAACACTGTGTGTTTGTTGGGAACTTTTAATATAAGCAAATTACTAGACTTTAGAGATGCACATTAAATCTTTTGGCATCAATTCTTAATCAGAAATAAATCACATAATACAGATTATCTTCTTGTGAGACATTGTTTAGAAAATAATAATCGGTTGACTGTACAATCTTGTAAAAATACGTTAGTGATAAAATCAAAATCTCCATGGATTTTCAAACAAAACATATTCCAAAGATACTTGAATTTTTTTCAGAATCAATAGTAACTCAAATAATACTAAATCATAAATATATCAATGATTTATAAAATAATAAGAGAAGAGTTTGGTTCCACAGATTCATTATTTTGGAATAATACAACTAAGATTAATGAAAAGGCCTTTTCTGATGAAGATAAATGCTTAATTCTTAAATCTGTGGGAAAATCTACTTCTCTTTATTGGAAAATATATATATGGAGATTTCTCTACAGAGCTTTTTTCACTCCACATAAAGCAGCTTTAATATATAACTATGGGAAAATTATTTGTTGGAGATGTAATGAAGTCTTTAATGCAGACTGGTTTCATAAGATATCTGATTGCAAAATAGTAACTCCTTTTTGGGTTGAATTTAGAAAGTTTTCCCAACTTTTGTGGACAGATAATTGCATCATTTCTAACTCCTTGATCTTATTTAATGATCCAGTTCCAGATTCTGTTCCTAGGGTGCAGGTGCCACTCCTTTGGTCCATTTTAGCTATAGCAAGAAAAAATAGTTACAAAGAATTAAAAATGTAAAACTACTCTTTCTTTCATCGAATTCATTAATTTAGCAAACACTGTCTGTAAAAAAAGAATTGCCAACTGCCAAAATGCGAACTTTTAATATTACTCATCAGTTTAGATTTTGGTCAGAATTAAATGATTTTCCTGATAAATGTTAATGATTTAGTTTTCTATGTTTGGTTTGTTGTGGACATCTGTAAATAGCTATGTTTTTGTTCTATTTATCTTTAAATAGTTTGTACAACCTTTGTTTAAAAGTTCATAAAAAGTTAAAAAAAGAAACCCCAAAGACTTGGAGAAATTAAACTGTGAGTTTAGATATATGCACACTGCTTTTAAATACAATTTGTGCAATACATAAACAATGAGGTTCATTAACAAAAGATAATACAAAACCTGATAAATTGGAAGTTCTGTTTTATGGATATGGATAGCAAGATACAAGCAGTGAAAATGTTTTTAGTCCCTTTATTTTTATACAGTGTTCAGGCATAATTTTATCAACTATTAGAGAAGTTGTGGATAATAATTAATAAAGAGTTGATAGATATTATCTGGGAGGGTAAGATAGTAAGAATCAAGGGGGATGTATTTATCTTTCCAATAGAACAAAGTGGTTTTGGATCACCTCATTTGATGGGGGTGTTTCAGGGATACACAGTTATGACTGCAATGCATACACAAGCAGAAATATATAATTCAAGGTGGAAAGAGATGATGAAATGAGGGAAAGCTCAAGAAATATGAAGACCCTGGGATTTTGGATGCAGATTCTTAAGGAGAGTAACAATAACAATACAAAATATTATATTCATAAAGTAGATGAAAATATTTTAAGAACTCTGCCAACAGAGGAATGGAGAAAGGATATTGTGTTGATAGGGATGATTGCAATTATGGGTACAGAGAATAAGCAAGAGTGGGTTGGAATTTACTGGAGAAAACTGGCAGAGGAACCAATGTATTGGGAACAAATAGTTAGGCAGGGAAAGGTAACAGAATGTGAAGAAGACTATACTTAATTTGGCTTACAGGCTAGAGATTGCCTTTCCTATCCAAGACTGATAACAGAATATAGGCAAAGAGAAAGGAATAGGGGAATCTTAAATGATAGACCAGCACTGGTAAAGATTTCAGTACAACTTAGAACAGAAGCTGCTGTTAAAAAAGGGAAAATTAGTAAGGCATATAAAGTATAGCATGATAACTATAGGAATCAACCAGATGGGTTAGGAAGGATTGGAAAGAGAAACTGGATAAGCAATTCAAAAAGAAACAATAGGAGGATATTCATATGGTTCCTAAATATGCAACAACTTCTTCAAAATTTAGGATCTTTGCTTGGCAGGGTATTTTTCAATGGGTATTTTTATACACCAAGCAGACTCCAAAGAATTTTTCATCATTTAGATTGCAGACATTGGTGGTGTGTTAGGGAAGAAAGAGGTAATTGGGAACATATTTTTGGGACGATAATAAGTTGGCAGACTTTAAAAATTCTCTGCAGACTACTCTGTCAGAAATACTGGATGAGCAAATTGGGGTAACTAAGGAAATTATTTTGTGAGCTGTGATATAGAATCAAAATTGCCTAGCTATAGTAAGATCTGGTGATTCCAAAATGGTGGACAGCCTGTAAGCACACTGACAGTGCAGCTCCTGCATTCCTATACTATAATCTGACTTAAACCAGTGCATCACTTCAGAAAAGTATACCAAACATCAATGGATTAAAGCAGAAGTACAAGTACTTAATTGTTTCATCTTTATTTTTCAAATGTTCTCTCATTCTGAAGGAAAAATAATTACTTGTTGGAAACAGAGCCCTGAACCGCATGGTGTGGATTCTTCAAGACCAACAGGCCTAATTAGAGGAAAGTAAGAAGAAAAACAACTTCCATAACAAGATTTATCATTTTAAATTCTGCACTACTACTAAAAATCTAACTATACAAGATTAATGGAGAATCAGCCAGATCAGATGGAAACTGTAATCACAAAAACCAAACTGTCTGCAATTACTACTCCTGAGAAAGAAACCACTTCTAAAAGGCAAAAAATTAACAAGCAGCAACAAGAAGCTGGTAAAATGGGTCATAATTAAAACAGGAACAACCTTTAACACTGGAGGATCTGAAAACTGCTTTACAACCTTTACAGACAGAAGTGCAGGGTTTCTCTCATTAGCTAACTACATTTGGCTCTACTCTGGACCAAATTGTGCTTAGGCTAGAACAAAATGAAGCTAAAGTTATGGACAATGAGCTAAAAATAAATGAACTGTAATAAAAAGCACAAACCAATAACACCATAATTAAAGAATTACAGCAAAAAATGCTAGACTTGGAAGCTAGAAGCCGGAGAAATAATTTTATCATAAGAGGTATTCCGGAGAGCTTTGATAATCCACAACTTATTCCAATAAAAAAGAAATACTAAGCTCTCTTCTGACTAATAAAGATCTCCTGGATGAGATAGTGATTGAAAGATCCCACAGAGCTATTAAGCGCACACAAACAAGTGATCTGCCAAGACAAATCTACATCAGACTGCTTAATTCAGCACATGTTCAACAGATACTGTCAGCTTATAAAGTTAAAAAGAATGTTACATGGAGAGCACATAAAATTACGATTACTCAATTAGAAATTAAACAAAATCGACAGAAACTCAGTAAATACTGCACTTACCTCATTGAAAATAAGATTCATTTCAAAATGAAATATCCTGCAACTTTAACATTTTATTACAAAGAAGAAAGAAATATCCCTGGAAACACCTGACCAGGCAAAATCCACCTTTCTGCGTCTCTTCAAAGTAAATCCTGTCTGAGACAACTCTTTTCATATCTTTTGATCCAAAAGCAACATTTGGAAGGCTAAACAAGTACTACAGCTCCAAAGAACTACAGGACAGAAGAATAAACCACTGTTATGGGAAACTTCAAGCAAATGGATGTGGAATGTCTTCTAAATGACTCTGCTTACCTGCCTGTAAAGAAAACGTTTTTGCTACACTGTAATACTTAAGGTACTGTCTTTTAATAACTGCCTTCTACATTTAAAGCTGGAAAGCTACCTAACACTGACTGCATAGAGAAATGACTTTAAAGTGCATTTACAGCTTACAAAAAAGGAGTGTTAAACTACATTTAAATAATGGGATATAACCTTTGATCATCATCTTCTTTCGGCTGTTCTCATTAGGGGTCACCACAGTGGATCACCTGTTTCCATTTATTCCTATCATCTGCATCTTGCTCTGTCACACCAACCACCTGCATGTCCTCTCTCACTGCATCCATAAACCTTATCTTAGGCCTTCCTCTTTTCCTGTTACCTGGTAGCTTCATCCTTAGCATCTTTTTCCCAATATACTCAGCATCCCTCCTCAGCACATGTCCAAATCAATGTAATCTTGCCTCTCTGGCTTTGTCTCCAAACCTTCCAACCTGGGCTGACCCTCTAATATACTTATTCCTAATCCTGTTCACCCTTGTCACACCCAGTGCAAATCTTAACATCTTTAACTCTGCCACATCCAGCTCAAACTCCTGCCTTTTTGTCAGTGCCACTGTCTCCAACCCATATAACATAGCTGGTCTCACTACCCTCTTGTAGACCTTCCCTTTCACTCTTACAGGTACTCGTCTGTCACAAATCACTCCTGACACTCTTCTCCACCCACTCCATCCTGCCTGTACTCTCTTCTTCACCTCTCTTCCACACTCACCATTACTCTGAACTATTGACCCCAAGTATTTAAACTCATCCACCTTCACCAGCTCTACTCCTTGCATCCTCAACATGCTTCTATCCTCTCTCTCATTCACACACATATATTCTGTCTTAGTCCTGCTGACCATCATTCCTCTTCTCTCTAGAGCATATCTCCATCTCTCCAGGGTCTCCTCCACCTGTTCCCTACTCTCACTACAGATCACAATCTGCAAACATCATAGTCCACGGGGACTCCTGTCTGATCTCGTCTGTCAACCTGTCCATCACCATTGCAAATAAGAAAGGGCTCAGAGCAGATCCTTGATGTAACCCCACCTCTACGTTAAACGCATCCGTCACTCCCACAGCAGACCTCACCATTGTCACACTACCCTTGTACATATTCTGTACCACTCTTACATACTTCTCTGACACTCCTGACTTCCTCATACAATACCACAACTCTTCTCTAGGTACCCTGTCATATGCTTTCTCTAAGTCTACAAAAACACAATGCAACTCCTTCTGACATTCTCTGTACTTCTCCATCAACACTCTCAGAGAAAACATCACATCTGTAGTGCTCTTTCCTGGCATGAAACCATACTGCTGATCACTAATCATCACATCCCTTCTTAACCTAGCTTCCACTAATCTTTCCCATAACTTCATGCTGTGACTGATCAGTTTAATCCCTCTGTAGTTACTACAGCTCTGCACATCACCCTTATTCTTAAAAATCGGTACCAAAACACTTTTTCTCCACTCCTCAGGCATCCTCTCACTTTCCAAGATTTCATTAAACAATCTGGTTAAAAACTCCACTGCCATTTCACCTAAACACCTCCATGCTTCCACAGGTATGTCATCTGGACCAACAGCCTTTCCATTCTTCATCCTCTTCATAGCTATCCTTACTTCCTCCTTGCTAATCGATTGTACTTCATGATTCACTATCCCTACATCATCCAACCTCCTCTCCCTCTCATTCTCTTCATTCATCAACCCCTCAAAGTATTCTTTCCATCTCCTCAACACACTCTCCTCACTTTTGAGTATGTTTCCCCCATTATCCTTTATCACCCTTACCTGCTGCACATCTTTCCTAGCTCGGTCCTTCTGTCTAGCCAATCGGTACAGGTCCTTTTCTCCCTCCTTAGTGTCCAACCTTTCATACAACTCTTCATATGCCTTATCCTTAGCCTTCGCCACCTCTCTCTTTGCCATGCACCTCATCTCCTTATACTCCTGTCTACTTTCTTGATCTCTCTGACAATCCCACTTTTTCTTTGCAAACCTCTTTCTCTGTATACTCTCCTGTACTTCCTCATTCCACCACCATGTCTCCTTGTCGTCCTTCCTCTGTCCAGATGTCATATCAAGCACCTTTCTAGCTGTCTCTCTTACTAGCTCTGCTGTAGTTACCCAGCTATTTGGTAACTCTTCACTGCCACACAGTGCCTGTCTTAACTAATCCCTGAACTTCACTTCACAATTACCCTTTTTCAATTTCCACAATTTGATCCTTGGTGCTGCCCTCAAACTCCTCCTCCTCTTCTTGATCACCAACATCATCCTACAAACCACCATCCTATGCTGCCTAACTACACTTTCCCCGGTCACTACTTTACAGTCTCCAATCTCCTTCAAACTGTCCCTCCTACATAAGATATAATCCACCTGTGTGCATCTTCCTCCACTCTTGTATGTCACCCTATGCTCCTCCTTCTTGTTAAAATACGTATTCACCACAGCTATGTCCATCCTTTTCACAAAATTCACTACCATCTGACCTTCTGCATTCCTTTGTTTAATACCATACCTACCCATCACTTCCTCATCCCCTCTGTTCCCTTCACCAACATGCCCATTGAAATCTGCTCCAATCACCACTCTCTCACCGTTGGGTACAGTCATCACCACTTCATCCAATTCACTCCAAAATGTTTCTTTCTCATCCATTGCGTACCCAACTTGTGGAGCATATGCACTAACAACATTCATCATTACACCATCAATTTCCAGCTTCATAAACATCACTCTATCTGACACTCTTTTCACCTTCAAAACACTCTTAGAATACTGTTCCTTCAGAATAACTCCTACACTATGTCTCCTGCCATCCACACCATGGTAAAACAATTTAAACCCACCTCCAATACACCTCGCCTTACTCCCCTTCCATCTGGTCTCTTGCACACACAATATACCAACCTTCCTTCTGTCCATCATATCAGCTAGCTCTCTCCCTATAGCAGTCATACTGCCAACATTCAAAGTTCCGACCCTCACTACCACAGTCCTAGCCTTTCTCCTCTCTTCCTGCCTTCGGACATGCCTTCCACCTCTTCTCCTCCTTCGGCCAACAGTAGCCCAATTTCCACCAGCACCCTGTTGGCTAACAGTACTGGTGGCAGTCGTTGTTAATCCGGGCCTCGACCGATCTGGTATGGAAATATTAACTGGTGTCCACATGAAACTGTTTGGAGAAGTTTTATGCTGGATGCCCTTCCTGACGTAACCCACCCCATTTATCCGGGCTTGGGACCGGCACAAAGAAATGCACTGGCTTGTGCATCCCCAGTGGATATAACCTTTGATATAATAGTCTAAGTAGTGTAAATACTAGACATTAGTAGTTTCAGTTAAAATGTATAATCATTATTCTACTGGCATAATCACTGAGTTGCTTTTAAGTGTGTCTATGAGCAAGGTACAAAAACATTTCTCTTTCTTTTCTCTCTGTTTATCAAGTAGATAGCACTGGTTAATTAATACTATATGAGTTCACAATGATGTGCTTGTATGGCTTTTGCCAGTGCAGTGTTAAATGAATTTTCCAATACATTTTAAGGATCCACAGTTAGTTGTTGTTAGCAAAAGTAATGCAAACGTTGTTGAATTTTAAAGTGCTGCCTTCTTTAAATGTTTAAAATGTATAATCATTATTCTACTGGCATAACCATTGAGTTACTTTTAAATGTGTCTATGAACAAGGTACAAAAACATTTATTTTTTTTCCCTGTTTGTCCAGTAGATGACACTGGTTAATTAATAACATATGAGTTCACAATGATGTGTTTATATGGCTTTTGCCAGTGCAGTGTTAAATGAAGTTTCCAATACATTTTAAAGAACCACAGTTAGTTGCTGTTAGCAAGAATAATGCAAATGTTGTTGCATTTTAAAGTGCTGCCTTCTTTAAATGTTCATATATTGTACTTGTTTTTTGAAAATACTGTTTTGTAAACTCTTTAATAACTCTTGAAATGTTAAGAATTATAATATGTTGCTGTTACTACAAAACTTTTTATAAAAGCTACTTTTCTCTTTTTATCTATATAATATCTAAGGGTACAATTAACATAGTATTTTAAGAAGTCTGAAAATGAAAATAACAAAAGGAGCAGGATGGGCACAGTCTGTTAGCTGATGACTGTTCGCATTTGGAACAGTATGGGTATTATTGACATCCCTCTGATAAATATTTACTCCTTGTTGCTAAAAATAATAAGTCTCTTAGTTTCTTAACTCATGCACATTTACTAATACAGAGGGATGGGTGGTCAGGCACCTATTTAGAGTTTAGGAGTATAGAAGTCACAACATTTATTCTTAAGATAAATACACTAACAGACAACGTTTATAACTGTATTTTGAGTATCAACTAATGAGAAACTTCAAATATTAATAAAAAATGATAACCATAGACTCTTGGAATGTTAAAGGGATGGTAGATAAAAAGAAAAGAAATTTAATCATGCACCTCACATACCAAACTAAGGCTGATATAACTTTCTTGCAAGAAACTCACTTAGATGACCAACTTTGGGTTAGGGAAAGGAAAAGAAAATGGGTTAAAACAATAGTTGCTGCAAATTATAGTTCTTTGTCCAGTGGAGTGGCCATTATAGTAAATAAATCCTTCCAAGGAGAGGTTACTTCCTATGAAGCTGACTCAAAGGGAAGATGGTATTATTTACTACTGAATATCATACTTTGAACAAACCATTACTCTTTCTTAATATATATAGCCCCTGCTCAAATCAACAGCTCTTCATTTATGAAATCTTTAATATATTAGCCAAATACCCAAATCATCTGTTTATTGTAGGTGGGGACTGGAATACTTTATTAAATCTAGATAAGGATAGATCGCATAATACAAACATACAGTCACAATCTACCACTAAAGCATTTGAAGAATTACAAAATACATTTGAACTAGTTGACCCTTATGTTAAATTTCAATATGATAAAACAATATCAAAATTCACTTTCTTTTCAGCCACTCATAAAACTTGGTCCAGGATAGATGCTTTTCTAATTTCCCATGCTTTCCTTTCTAACAAATTAAACTATGCTGTATCACCTAGAACTCTTTCAGATCATTCCCAAATTAGAATTTTTATAAACTTTCAAGCCCATAAACAAAATATTTCCTATCTCAATACCTGGACGTTAAATCCTAAAATTATACAAAACCAAGAAACAACACAAGAAATTTAGAATGTCCTAGCCCAACTCCAAAATGATCTTATATCCACTCAAATTCCATATGACATACAATGGGTGGCTACCAAGGCAGTCATCAGGGGTATTATTATTCAAAAATCTGCATGGCTCAAAAAAATATATAACAATCTTAAGAATGAACTAGAGTATCAAATAAACACTGCTGAACTAGAACTTCACGAAAAATATTCTAAAGAACTTGAGGAAAAAATAACTGATTGGCAAAAACAATTACACAAACACTATTTAGAAAATATATCCTTCTTAGAATTAAGGTCAATATATCAATATACAGAATGGGCTCAAACACCATCAAAATTCCTAGCTAGACTAATTAACATAAAAAGTGGACCTCCTAGGATCAAAGAAATAAAATATGAAGGACAGGTGAAATATAAAGACCAATATATAGTGGACGCTTTTGAAGATATTTACAAGAAATTATACAATATACCATTATCACCATCTACAGACAGATTTGAGGATTTCATACATAATATATACTTTCCACAAATTACAGAAGATCAAAGGAAACTCTTAAAATCACCGTTACAATTAAAAGAGATAAAAGCTGCAATAAACAAACTAAAACTAGGTAAATCCACTGGGCCTGATGGATACACATCTGATTTTTATAAGTTATTCATGGAACCTATCTCCAAAGTGTTATTAAACATTTTCAACTATATAATACACTATGGTATAACAGACAATTACTTAAATAACTCCAAGACAGTGTTGATTCCTAAACCGCATTCTGACCCAACAGATCCAGCAAATTATAGACCAATAGCCCTCATAAATACTGATCTTAAGATATTAGCCCATGTTATAGCAAATAGACTTAAGAATATACTCCCCTCTATTATTTCCCAACAACAAATGGGTTTTATGACAAACAGACAAACAAGTGACAACACCCTCCTCTTAGATACCATTGTAAGACTACTTAATAGTGATAAATGCCCCAGATATGCCCTTACAGTAGATGCAACCAAAGCTTTTGATAGAGTAAACTTACGCTTTCTCTTTAATATACTGCCTCTATATGGTTTTCCTCAAGAATTCATTAAAATGATCCAGGTTCTGTATCAGAAAGCTTCTACCACTATACAGGTAAACAAACTTATAACTAACCCTATACTCTTATTCAAAGGTACAAGACAAGGATGTCCTCTTTCGCCATACCTATTTAATCTTTATTTAGAACCTCTCCTTCTGTTTATTTCATAAAAATCTTTCATCGTATTCCCAGAATCCACAATACAAATCTTATAAACTCAGCCTTTGCCGATGACTTAAATATATACTTCCAACTCCCCACTACTGACCTCCCAAAAATACTTAAAGCTATTGATGAGTTCTCGGTAGTTTCAAACTATAACTTAAATTTAAACAAGTCACACATATTTCCCCTCAATCCTATAGGTCATAAAGAATTGTACTTTCCCATGAGTGAGATCAAAATAAACAGATAAATTATCTAGGAATACTATTTAATTCAGACTTCAAAGATATTATAAACAATAACCTACTAAGTACTTGGACTAGTATTCAAAATGATATTCATAGATGGAAGAACATCAATATGTCTCTACTGTCAAAAGCTTGTGTTGTCAAGATGAATTTTCTACCAAGAATACTCTTTCAGTTAAATGCTACTTTTTCAAATATTCCCCAAAACTTCTTCCTTGCCATGGAAAAAGCCATATCAAGATTCTTATGGTATCCCAAATCTACCAGAATTAAATATGGAAAATTTGTACTCACCAAAGATAAGGGGGGACTGGAGTTGCCTGATTTTAAGCTTTACTATAGTATAATTACTGTCTACAGACTAATACAAATAATAAACTATGACTCACATATAAATACTTGGACACCCCAGTGGACCAAAATCTGGTATGAACAGTTGAAATCTCTTGGCTATAATATCAAATCCCTACCATTCTTGAATTTAAACCAGGCTAGCATATACACGAAGAATCTACACCCACTAATTAAAAACATGATTCTTACAACACAGAAACTATTTAAATCATTGCAATTAGCTGACGCTTTTGCCCTTATACAACCGTTACACCTAAATCCTAATCTACTAATAAATAATAAACCCATAAATCTAACAAACTACCCCTTGATAAAAGACTACACAATATGGGATATATACCAATGGAAAGACTCTAACATGAGGCAAATGAGACTTGAACTCAAACTTCCTAAGAAATATAGTATTATCCTTAACCAACTTCAGCATCTTATAAATGCTAAATTCTCACAAATACACACTGACTTACAGAACATAAATTTAGTTAAATTAATACTTGAAAATCTTGCGACTAAAGGGAAAACAATTTCTAGGACTTATAAAATTGTAATAAGCGCAAAACATCAGAATTCTTTATTATTTTCAAACTACTGGCAAACAAAAAAACAATCACTGACTGAAGAAAATAAGAAACTAGCCATTGAAAATACAATCAAATTAATTTCTTTCAAGAAGCTGTTATATACACAAATTATGGTAAATAGCAATCTATATTATACCTTATCTAAATTAAATAAATTCAATCCTAACTTTTCGCCTATATGTCCCCATTGTCCAGATCAAACAGCTGATATTTTGCATGTCATGTGGTACTGTACTAAGATGCACAACTTATGGTGTTCCTTGAGAGTAAGATTAGAGAAGATGGAATATGAAAAATCAACCCTTACATGGGAGACAGCTATATTGCACATTAACATCAATCAACTTCCAAAAATATTAAAACATGTTTTTATTTCGATGTGTGCCCTTATTAAATTCTTTATTACAAAGAATTGGAATGTCATGTCACCAATTACATAGGAAAAGTTTAGCAATCTTGCTATCAAATATATCTCATCTCACAAATTAGTTTATTCAAAAACAAAGAACAAACGCTATTACCAAAAATATTGGGGTTACTTACTAGATATAATTCTTGACAAATAAAATTCGCCCACAAATTGACATGAAAAGCTAACCTTTTAATAAGAAATTAATGTAGTATAACCAGTTTTCTTGCATCTCCCCCTTCTCTTAGTATATGTGTATCTAGATATTTTCCCTAACCATAAAATACATGGTTGAATTTGTATCTTTACTTTCTATATAGACTATCTGCATTACACTATCCCTTATGAGACCAAATGAACATAAGAATTCTCATACTCTACTTGACGATGTAGTGACTTTATGTATATATATGTATAATTTTCTCGAAATAAGATTGTTGTCTGTTTTCTTTAGATATGTATTTGTATTGTTTATTTGTGTTTTTGAGTTATTGTATTGTTGTTATTACTTGGAAAAAAATAATTGAAATAAAGAGATTTTGGGAAAAAAATAGATATAGTAAGGTCTTGCTGAGCTAAATTAAGTCTAAACCAACTGTGCTAGAGGTAGTGAATATAGCAACATAGATAAGAGAACTGGAAGTGGGATCTTTAGAAAAGGGTAGGAGCAAATTACATAGAAACAAAATGGGAATTGTCAGAATAATACATGCAGAATAATGTTTTGGAGGAGTAATGAGGACTAAGGGAAGGCAATAATTGAATGAGCTATGTGGTATTTGACTGACAAAGCAGAGGATCTTTGCCAGAGCGTCACCAAGGTCTGACCCAGCCAGCAGATATCTACAGTAAGTTGCATAGTCCACACCTTAACAACTGTATTCTACCCATCCATCACCCCTTTTTCCCATTTTTATACATGTGGCTGGGGTGTCACTTCAACAGTGACAATCATCTAGAGCCAAGGTTTACATCACCAGGTGGTTAGCCCTGCCACAGTAGTTCTTCCACAGCAGACACTCGTCCACACACCCACACCTATGGCCAATTTAGAGTGCCTAGTTCACCTACTGCATGTGTTTGGAATGTGGGAAGAAACTGGAGTACCAGCAGGAAGCCCACACGAACACAGGGAGGACATGCAGACTCTACACAAACAGTACCCAAGTCAAGAATCAAACCGGGGATCTTGCTGTAAGGTAACAATGCTATTCATTGTGCCTCTGTGCCACCCTCCTTAATACCTACATTATCATATATGTATTTGTTGAGCATATCTGTTTCTGAGACTCTTTCAAGTGTATTGTATAGGTATCTGTAGTGATAACAGTAATGCAAATGTAGTTAGCATTAGCACATCAATGAATTCTGAGTTTATCTGTAGCTATACTGGGCTGGTGTACACATTGTGAATGAGCTTTGATTATGACTGTACATTCATACAGACTTCACACATGTAACTGTTACTGATATTCCATATTTTCTGCTTTTAGAATGAGTCATGAGCTGTTATGTCACACAGCTCAAATGGTTAAGTAACAATACAAAGTGACTGCTGATCTTCTAGGTGTGTGTCCAAATCCCATTGGAGCATATTTTCAAAAATATTGGCAGCTATGTAGATAATATTGAACATTACATATGGAATACCGATGGTTGTTTGTCAACTTATGCAGTGCAGCTTTTTGCACATCTAGCATGGTTGTGGTTCACTGATGTCAGTAGTGCTTAGACAGTGGATGACTACATGTTTCTCTGTTATCTGTATCTGGAAGCATCATGAATTAGACTTCTTTATGTGTGATTCCTCAGTAATGCATACATATATTAGTAAGCTCTACATTATTGGAATATCCATGTTTGTTCTAATTATTTTGAAGAATTTAAGACCACTGCAGGTCAGCATGGCTGAAATATGTTGGAGACAAAGAGTATGCTGACACCTACTAATGCTATAAGGTAGATAAATGTGTATTCAGTTGTTCCATGCAGTTTTACGATGTTAAAGGAAGTGTGCTGTCCATTAGCTAAAACTTTAAGCAATAATGTGAATCTTTCATGGATATGTGTGGGTTCAAATCTCAGTGTACACTGGTTTGGATGATATTTTGCCAGTTTCATATTTCTTATTTCATAACAGATACGGGATATCTGTTATTGTTATGATTGCTTATTTTCATTACCAAGTGAAAGTTATTTATTTATTTATTTATTTTTTTTGCACTTCTTTAAAGTTGTATTTTCAAAGTTCTGTAATGGCTGTTGTTCTGCAATGAAGTACATTGCATCTAGTGTTTCTTACTTAGTATTAGGAATCTGTGGTTCCTTAACACTTGGGCTCCAAACCAGTCATTTTACATTAAGAGGGACAAAATCTGCACTCTTGTAGCAGGAGAGGGCTAATTTCATTTATCTGAACTGGAAGTTGCAGGTGGAAAGGTCATTGCGTGCTTACCTGTTTGGTTGCAGGGCAATAGTGTGAAGCTTGCTTTTTTTCTGATTGTATATAATCCTCTCATTTGCACAAAGCTGCTTTTTGTACAACAGCAGTTACTGGTACCTTGTATATAGGTAATCCCCAGTAAAAAACACCATGGAACTTTACCTCAGCCCTGCTTTAATCATATGATAACTATTTTGTGCAGTGAGCAGTATTTATGCATTTAGTTAGGACTTTTTAGCTCTGCTTTACCTTATTATAGCACTCAGGACTAGTGCTGCTCAAAGATCATCTGGTTTGGGCACTGATCAACATCACTGGCTAGGTTAGCTGCAGATTACACCAAGTAAGCACCCTTCCCTCATTCAGTTACAAACACCTTCCACTCCTATCCCTTGTGGTTCCTTAACACTTGGGCTCCAAACCAGTCATTTTACATTTAGAGGGACAAAATCTGCACTCTTGTAGCAGGAGATGGCTAATTTCATTTATCTGAACTGGAAGCTGCAGGTGGAAAGGTCATTGCGTGCTTACCTGTTTGAAAGTACACATTAGGACCTGCAACCATGGATGGGCACTTTCCTGCTATCTCTGCATCCAGCTTGGTGGACATGGGCATCCTGAGGCAATGTAGCAATTTCCTTATGTACACAGGCAACCACTTAATTCTTGAACAGATACAGTATGTGAGAAATCTAGTTCTGCATTGACAGTGGAGGCCAGACTCTCACATACAGACACAAAAAGAAACAAACATGTTGTCAGCAACTCACATACATCACACACTGCACCCACAAAGGACCACATACATAAATCAACATATGTGGTGGTGCTTACATATAACTTACCCAAACCTCAAAGGCCTTCCAGGCACAGTCCTCAGAAACTCTGCATGCACACAAATAAAACAATTTCCATCACAACACATAAAGCCATATCTCATTGTGTCTCTGCTACCAAGTCCATAAGGTGAAACACTCCACAAACTAATATTCTGGTCATAGGAGATTCCATTCTGAGACACACTGATGTCCTCTCCCCCAAATCCAGAAAAGACAGAAACCTAGGCAGAGGTGTACACAAAAGCCCTGTATGACCATATAAACAACTGCATAGAAACAACAGTACCAGACTGAAATAAACCCAGGTCAAACCACAAAAACAAGCCACTCTGGTGGACCCCTGGTATTAATAGGTTCATAGGATCATAGAGGTTACTAGGCTAATAACCCTAGGGCCCTTACAAGCCTAGCCAAGTTTTACCCTTATTTCCATGATCAGCATCTATCACCACTGTCCAAGAAGGACATAGATGGAACCCCTGGGGTGAATTTATAGTTAGCCATCCAATCATCCAGACTACATTTCAAGAGGGCCAGTGAGGTGCTCTGCTTCACATGAAGTGAGAGTCTGTTCCAAAGGTGTGGTAATCTCTGGGAGACAAATCTGCCCTGGAGAGGTTCTATTAATGTCACATACCAGACTAAGTCCATTAGAGCAAGTAACCCATGTACTATTTGACTTACAGATATGCAGCATTTTCAATAAAGCAGGGTCATATGCAAGTCAGAGATTGCCTCTGAGTAGTCTGCATGAAACAGAATAAAGCAACAGTGATTTCAAATGATCCTCATAGGACAGATGCTGAAGACCTTGAATGTTCCTTGTGAGGAACATTTGTGGTCCCTCCAATTGCTGCAGGTATTTGGAAAGGCACATACCAAAAGGGACATTGTACTCGATTATTGGCCTGATAAGGGAAGAGTACAGGAAGGTTATAACTTGTTTTTCTCTGGAGGCAATGACCTTACTTATGAGATGGCAATATAGAGTGTCCTTCTGAATACTGTGGAGACATGATGATCAAAGGTAAGGTTGCTGTCAGTACTTAGGGTGCTATTATTAATGTGGTAATTAGCAAGAAGATCACTCTTGCAGAAAACGATGATGATACATTTTTTTTTGCATTGAGTTTAAGGCCATGACTTTGGCACCAGTCATTTGTTTGTGTAAAACCCTCTTGTAGGATGTTGACATAATTGGGAGATTCTATGACTGCTCCCAGTTTGCAGTCATCAGCAAACTATTCAGCCACAGACCTTTAGTTTTAGCTTGCACGTCAGAAAAATAGATTCCAAAACAGTAAGGACTGATCCCTGTGGAACACCACTGGTTAAAGGTCCACTGTGGGAGGTGGATTCCCCTATTTCGACTATATGGGTTCTATTAGTGAGCCAGTTAGTGACCCATCCAATGATATATGGGTTGATACCTAGCTGGGCGAGTTTGTCAATTATGCCTGTGTGAGGGATAGTGTCAAAAGGCTTGGCCAAGTCTAGATAGGCTGTATGCACAGATTTCCCCTCATCAAGGGCCTTGGTGACTGTCTCAAAGAAGTCCACCAGGTTTAACAGCATGATCTCCCTTTGATAAATCCAAATTGAGTAGGGTCAAGTGTTTAGAGGTTACCAATATCTTTGTTGATAAGGTCCATGATGGTTCTCTCCATGGCCTTGCAGATAAGGCTAGTCAGGCTAATAGGTCTGTAGTTCCTGGGGTTAGTGGAAGCATCACCTTTGTGCAAGGGGATAATGGTGGCCTTTTTCTGTTCAGCTGAAATGAAGCCAGTGCTTAAACTATGATTGAAAAGAATAACCCAATGGCATTGCTAATTGTTGTTTGAGCCCAGGTAGGATGAAACCTGGGATGTTATCAGGCTGTGTTTCTGACCTTAGAAAGGGCGTTTATGACCTGCTTTTTAGAGATACAATGTACAGGACAGGTGGGAGGGATGTACTGAGGTAAGCATGACAGGGACAGGGGAATGAAATTTTCAAAGAACCTGTTGGCTAACAGGTTAGCAATGTCCACAGGTTTGGTATATGTGGTATCATTAACTACCAGTTCGGCACAAATCTGGGCCTTTCTTTTTAGGTTACAGATGTAGCTAAAGAATGCCTTATGATTGTTGTTAATTGAGGAAGCTAATTTGGATTCATAGTTAACTTTGGAAGACTTCATAAAAGTCTTACTTGCTTTTTTAAGCTGAGGAGAGAGTGTTTCGAGTTTAAGGCTCATGTTCTCTTACTCTTAGCAATTTCTTATTGTAAATTGTGTTAATGGCAGGAGTCCACAGACAGGTTTGCTCTTCCTTGAGGAGCTTGTTTTGGTTTAATCAGGCATGGCCAAGTCAATGCAGTTGCTCAGGTGTTTGTAAAAAGCATTTGTGTAGAACTTGGCACAGTTGCCAGGTCCATCTGAGGGGGGAGGTGCAGTGAAACTATTTTTACCATCTCCTAAGAGGTTATAATCTGCTTTGGAAAAGTTTTTTAGTTTAGCTGGTGCTGGGTAGGGGGTCAGGTGTGATATTAACTTCAAATGAGACTGATTTATGGTCAGATCTCATCAGGGAAGACCTCACAATGGGGGTATTACAGTGATCTCCCATACTGGTAAGCACCAGATCCAGGATGTTGGCACCCCTTGTGGGGGTGTCAACTAGCTGGTCCAGGGCACTGGAGTTAATGAAGTCTAGGAACCTTTGGGCAAGTGAGTTTGTGGATGAGTAATTTCCCCACTCAGTGGATGAGTAGTTATAGTCTCCCAAAACCATGGTGTTTGGCTCTATCTTCACAGACTCAAGTAGATCCAAATAGGCAGAGTGGGAGTACTGATCCATGGAGGGAGTCCTGTAGTGGGCAATGACTTGAATAGGTGTCCTACCAACAGTTAATTGCACCTGAAGTATCTCCAGAGAATCATGCTGTCTAACCAATCTGGAGGTGTATTTATCTTTAATGAATATTGATATACCACCTTCTTTAGTTTTTATGCCTTCAGTTTGTAGTCTGAATATGTGGAAGGAGGTATAGCCCGATATGGTTGAGGTGCTGTCCACAGCCTTGAACCAGGTCTCTCTGACTGCACAAATGTCTATGTCTTCCCAAGGTGAGGACTGCTTCCAGTGAATGCAGTTTCATGCTATGACTCCTAGCATTTAGCAGTAAAACCTTGAAGTTGTTTTTAGATGGAGTTCTTACATTGGGAATTTTGTCCTTGAGACACTGCCTAAAAAAGACACTATGGGATGGAAACAGCCTTGGCCAGTAGCCAAAATCCCAGAGGTGACAAATGAAGACCATCTCTGGCAAAGCATTGAGGTCTGTCAATCATGTCTTCCCAGGCTGACAGATACTGTATCCCCTTGGAATGTCAGCCGAAAGTAAGCCAATTACTGAAGTCAATCATTTTCTGTTTGTGTTGAGGCATTATCCTAGGTGAAGTTAAAATGCTGCCTAAGGCTATGGACATACCAGCCCGAGACACAGTCTGAGAGCTTAGTCATGTCTCTCTTCATATAGTCCAGAGAGGTACATCTCAAGTCATTCACACCAACATGGACTATGACAGAGTCATAACAGTACCTGTTGTTGAGAGACTTGAGTGCATGTGTGATATGGTGGATCTTGGCACCTGACAGACAGCTGACAGTGACCTTCTCCTTATCCAGCCTGGTGAGAGAGACATCTGTGTGTCTCATGATGGCATCACCAATGATGCTTGGTTTTGTATTTTGCCTTAGGGGCTTGACAGGTGAGACACTGGTATGTGAGCTATTCTATGTATTGTGTTCTGTAGAGAAGTATTATGTATAGCATGCAGATTTTTGTGTTTGGGAGGTCTCTGGTGTTTAGGTATGTTTCTGGTGAGGACCTCCGCATATGTAGGTATGTGTGATATGGGTTTGGGTGGAGTAGGTGGTGAAGTGTGCATACTGATGACCCACTCATTGTCCTGTGTACTGACTGGTGTATGAGACAGCATGGATTTAAGAATATTAATATAGCCACATCTCTTACATGTTGAGTTTGTGTGATCTAGGAGAAGAGGGTTGTCGGTGAACATGAGGCAGTTACTACACTGTCTCAGCATGCCCATGTTGACAAAGCTGGCTGGAGAAACTGTGGGAAATTGTACAGCCATAGTGTTAGGTAAATTTATATGGTCAGGAAGAGAGGTTGCACTTAGGACTGGCTACTGGGTGAGAGATGTGTTGGTACCTCTGAGGCTAGGATTAGTGTTCTACCTGAAAGTAGCACTGAACCATGAAAAACCTCTGGAGAACTGTAAGCAAAGTGCTATTGGAAAATTTAACAAGCAAAATGTTTGTTACTATAACCACCAATGGTAACTACCGCTATGCGGCAGTGCACGACAGTGCGCTACATGCAAGAAAGTGCAGACGCAGGGCTTATATAAAACAAGAAATAACTCTTTCATTTCAAACTTGCAAATAAGGACAGAGCTTTAGTCCAATCACCCTCGATTAGAAGGAACCCTGACAACACTTTCCTCCCACAAGGGTGCAAAAAAGGCCTTTTCCAACAAAGATGACTTGAATTTGATGCTCAGAGGTTTCAAAACAGACCCAGAAACAGCAAGCCTAGAACTGGGCTATGCTACAGCTAACCTAGTACTAATGTGCAGTAAAATGTGGCCAAAACAGTTCTGACAATTCAAACAGACAGTCAAATGCAAATACTAATTATGAGTACAATATAAGAGCAGAAACAGGCACCTATAGTTAGTTGGAAGCAATGGATGCCTCAGATCTTTCAATATCTGAGTGAAGAGCTGGTTTTAGTGGTCAAGTGATACAAGACAGTCTAAATTCCATAATACTGAATCTAGTGTATGCTAAAAAGTGCACTTATACCTTCATATGTGGAGGTCTTCACCAGAAACATACCTAAACACCAGAGACCTCTCAAACCCAATTTGTATCTGCCATATTTTTGGACTTGTTAAAAGCCTTTGATATGGTAAATAACAATAAACTCATCAGTGTTCTTTCCACCCTAAACCTTAGTAGCTCTGCTATCACCTGGTTCCAAAGCTAACTATTAGGATGACAGCAGGCTGTTCAATGGCAACACCACCTTTCTGCTCTACTCCCTGTCACTGTAGTGGTTCCACAAGGCTCCATCCTTGGACCTCTACTTTTCTCTCTCTTCACCAACCAACCCCATACCTCCACACTTCAAGCCACAGTGGTGCAATATGCAAACTACTCAACTCTAATATGCGGAGCCTTGACCCCACAAGAATTCCACTCCTTAACCCAAGAATCCTTTCTTTCTGTGGAATCACGGCTTACTAACTCTCAACTCATTCTAAATCCCAACAAAACTAAGTTTCTTATCTTCCACCCATCAAGATCACCTTCATCTTTCCTTTCTTTCAATATCCTACCCAAAAATAAAACTATTATCGCCCCAACAGCTCACACTAAACTGCTAGATGTAATAACTGACAATAACTTGAAATTCTATATACACATAGCTCAGACCATTAAAAAGGTCCACAAAAAAAAACTAGGTTTTCTATACAGAAACAAACAATTTCTGACAGGAAATACAAAAGCCACCATCGCTTGCACACACCTCCTGTCATCCCTCCTGTATGTCTCCCGAATTTGAACCAGCCTCTGTAAAACTGATCTAAACAAACTGGAATCTTATTGCAATAAAACTGCCAAGTTGCCACTGATGCCTCATGCAGGATACATCACTGTACTTCTCTCAAACAGCTATAATGGCTAGAACTTCCCTGCCTGTTTCATTTTAACCAGTTAACCTTTGCCCAAAAAGTACTGCATCATCCAGATAAACCCCCTGCTCTATAAAATCTTATACAATCATACAATGTTCTAGAATGCTATTGTTCCATTCTCACAGCACTGTGCGAGGCATAGTACAGCTGAACGGACAGCTTAACACTTTAAGAAAATCCAATAAGTGAAAGAATCAGGGTTTCTTGTAGCTTTACTGAGATTTCTTAACTTTAATACTTTTTTGTAAAACTGCAACACAATACAAATAGCAACATATCAGAATATATACAATATACAGCAATTCTAAATACAAAGAATTACAACATACAAATTACTTACAGGAGACGTGAATGCCAGGGCCTGGGAAAAGAAGATCATGACTGCACTTCATGAGGGCTAGAAAGAAGGCTGCTTCCTGACTGAGTTACATCACTTCCTGGGGCTTGCTATAATGCTGTAAAACAAGTTAATCTAACTGTTATAAATAAAAGACCACTAAATGGCAGCAACAGATCAAAAATGCTCAAACTGTACAACTATGATATAAACTGCCTGAATTGCTATGAAGGGCAGAATACTCCCTGCCTGGCATATTACGGGACACCCCTACACTCATTAATATTACTACACACAATAACACATTTTAACCATTTTCAGAAACAAGAACTACAATGTCCGAGACTGGCCTCAAATAAACTTTAGCAGTTCCTTGTTTAACCACTCTTACTTCCACCTTTCTCGCTTTACCATTTCTGCTTGGCAACGTGTCAATGATAAGTCCCACAGGCCATTCATTCCTGCATTTTTGACTGTCCTTCATTAACACAATATCACCTAGTTTAACATTTGCATAGTCTCGAGTCCACTTTCTGTGACTTTGTAAGGTGGACAAGTATTCCCCTTTCCATCTTTTCCAGAAGGTGTCAGCAAGACTCTGAACTTGCTTCCATTGTTTTACATGAAGGCCTGCTGTTTCAAAGTTACCAGAAGGAGCCAACAAAGAGTTTGCCTTGAGTCAAAAGCATGGCTGGTGTAACAACCTCAGGATTATCTGGATCATTTGACACTGGTACTAAAGGTCTTGCATTCATAATAGCCATAACTTCTGCCATAAAGGTACTTAAACTCTCATGGGTCAGATGAGTGGGCTTCTCTTGGAGCAACATTGCATCCAAGATGCATCTAGCTACACCTATTAGTCTTTCCCAAGCACCACCCATAAGAGATAAGTGCGGAGGATTGAAGACCCACGTGCATCCTTTGTCTTGTAGATAATCTCGTACTGCAGTATCACCTGCAAAAATATTCAGTTCCTTACAAGCTCCGACAAAGTTTGTCCCTCTATCAGAGTGAAGTAACTTTAATGGGCCATGGATTGAAAAGAATCTTCTCAAGGCATTAATAAAACTGGAAGCTGACATAGATTCAATCAGTTCTATATGTACAGCTCATGTAGGCAGACATGTAAAAAGTACTGCCCAGCATTTGTTGTCAGCACTACCTCCTCTAGCATGGCGGGTTACCACTGTCCATGGGCCAAAAACATCAATACCCATGCTAGTGAATGGTGGTTCAGGAGTCACTCTATCTTCTGGTAAATCTGACATATTTTGACTTTCTAATCCCCTTCTTAGTTTATGACAGGTAACACATTTGTGAATAACTGCAGATGTCAGGTGTTTACCACCAAGGATCCAAAAACCTGCAGCTCTGATTACACCTTCTGTTATGTGACCTCCTTGATGAGCCACTTGGTTATGGTAATATCTCATAATCAGTGTAGCAAAAGTGATAATTGTGGGGGATGATAATTGGTTGCTTTTCTTGTTCAGTCAATGTTGCAAAGGACAAGCGTCTGCCAACTCTCAGCAGTCCATCTTGATCTATAACAGCACTAAACTTCTTGAGATGACTTTGGTTTGGCAATGCCTTTTGGTCTTTTATGCAGTCATATTCCTTTTTGAAGTGTGTGCTGAACAGAAGCGATGATCACATTCTTTGCTTCTGAAAGTTCCTCTAAGCTAACTTGCTGATGAAAACTTTTCCAGCCTCTAAGTAGAGAGCTATCTGATTTTTTCTGAAAACGTTTGGCAATATGAATAAGTCTGGCTATAGTTTCAACTAGTGTCTTCCAGTTTGAAAATCTTTCAAAACAATGTGAATGAATAGTGGAATCAAAGGCTCTAGTGCTGAAGCTTGCAACTGCTGGTATAATTTCAGGATCAGCTTCAGGCTCTATGAGAGGATAACCAGTAGCCGTGTCATTTGAATTGTCTTTAACTGGCTGGTAAAGAAATGAAGGGCCTGAGAACCATATAGTGTTCTGAAGGCAGGCTGTCTTTGTGGGTCTTGTAGCATAATCAGCAGGGTTTTGCTCTGTGGGTACGTAGAACCACTGATCAGGATGAGTTACTTGTCTGATTCTATTTACTCAGTTAGAGACATAGAAAGAATCGTCTAGAGGTATTGCAAATGTACCCCAGGACGGTTTTATTGTTTGTAAAGAATTTCACAACATCCATTTCCAGGTCTGTTTCATCTTTGATGAGCTCATACAGTTCTACCGCTAATACAGCTGCACATAGCGCCAAACATGGGATTGTATGTGCTGGTCTAGGGCTTAACTTAGACTTTGCCATAATGAACCCAATATGACATACACTTATTGCATCAGTTGTTTTCAAGTAGGCACCTATAGCTGTGATGGATGCATCTGAAGAAATATGCAGTTCCTTTTTACAGGCTACTGTCAGTGAAATAGGCCCATAACATGTGGGTATCTTTAATCCTTTCAAAGCCTGCAAAGACTCCTTCCACTGAATCCACTCATGCAGTCTGTCTTGTGGGAGTAATGCATCCCATTCCCATTTCCCAGATGACAGTTCACGGACTAAGGCCTTACCTTTTATAGTCGCTGGTGCAACAAACCCAAGGGGATCATAAAGGCTGTTCAAGGTAGCTAAGATTCCTCTTCTGGTGAAGGGTTTTTCCACTGAAGATACCTGAAAAACAAAGCTGTCTGTTTCTAGATCCCAGCCTAGTCCTAAACGTTTCTGAAGAGGAAGGGAGTCTGTACCCAGACAAAGATCTTTAAGGTCCTTAGCTCTATCTTCTGCAGGAAAGGCTTCCATGACCTATTTGCTGTTAGAAATGACCTTATGAAGTTGCAGATTAGATCCTGCCAGAATCTGCTTTGTTTTGTTGAGAATGTCAATTGCTATCTCAGGAGGGCTAGCAGATGCGAGTCCATCATCTACATAGAAATGTCTCAACACAAAGTGTTTGGCACCTTGTCCATAATGTTCAGCTCCTTTTAGGGCAGCTTTACACATACAATATATAGCCACAGCAGGAGAGGGACTGTTGCCGAAGACATGTACTCTCATTCTGTACTCCACTACTTCTTTGTGTCAAGATCTTTGTACCAGAGAAAACTTAAATAATCTCGGTGGTCCTCTCTCACCAGAAAACAGTAAAACATCTGCTGCACATCAGCTGTGAAGGCTATGGGCTCTTTTCTAAACACATGAGGACACCTAGTAGAGTATTGTTTAGATCAGGACCATGTAACAGTACCTTATTTAAAGAAATACCTTCACATTCTGCACTGGAATCAAACACAACTCTTATTTGATCAGGTTTGTGTGGGTGGTACACACCAAACATTGGCAGATACCAGTGTTCTTTACCTTGATCCAGTGGTCCTGCAATTTCAGCATGATCATTATCCAGTAACCTTTTGATGAATTCTGTGAAATCTCTCTTTACCTTTGGTGTTTTTTGTAAGGTTCTACGAAGAGAGTTCAGGTGCTTCATGGCTTGTTCTCTATTACAAGGTAAATGATACCTGGGTGTGCAAAATGGCAGAGGGGCCACCCAGCTGTCATTATCGTCCTGGTAAGTCTCTCTGTCCATGATCCAAAGAAAGGTTTGATCTTCTATGGACAGGGCTTGTTTGTTATCATCCTTTGATTTCTGGAACACTGAAACCCCTAGATTGTCAGTTTCTATGTTAAAGCTGGTATCTTCTTTGCTGTGTAAAGAAGAGTCCCAAAACCATGTTAAATTAAAATTGTTCTGGCATGGACTGAAAAATGATGTGCGGCCATTTGTTAACACAGACATCTTGAAGGAACTGATGCTGTTGGACTGGTGAGCTGATCCCAGGCAAACTGCTCCTACAATGACCCACCCCAAGTCAAGTCTCTGAGCATAAGTGGCGTTGACTGGTCCATTAATTTGCTCATGCACTTTGTGTACTTCTAAAATGTCTCTTCCAAGAAGCAAAAGGATAGAAGCACCAGAATTAACTGCTGGAATGAGGTGAGCAATTGGGCGGAGGTGAGGGTGATAAGCCACCTCTGGAGAAGGAATTTCTGACTTGTCATCAGGTATCATGTCACACTCTATCAGTCCTTATCAAAAGATTCAATAACAAAGTCTATGGCTCTTCTACCTGCAGTTTCCATAATGTCTGTGCATGTCTTTAGAGTATAGGGTGACGCAGTTGTTTTAATGTTAAAGATATCAAAAAAGTCTGACCTTGCAAGTGATTTGTTGCTCTGCTCATCAAGAACTGTATAAATCTTCACTGCTTTGTCTCTTTTCCCGGTGGGATACACAGTGACTAAACAGATTTTAGAACATGACCATGGATTTTTACCTTGGCCACAGATTTCAGTGCACTTAGACATCACTGAAGAAGGGGAATCCTCTTTTTGCTCCCTGCCCTTATCTTTTCTGGCTTCTACCATCCCTGCTGGTTGTGGAGGTGGAGCAGGGTGTAAGGCCGCTATGTGTTTCTCACTGCTACTTTCTGTGCACTTGACTGATATTTTACATCTTCAGCTATATGCTTAGTAGATTCACAGCACTTGAAACAGATGCAATTTTGTTTAAGAAAGGACATTCTCTCCTCAACAGGTTTACCTTTAAACCCTTTGCACCTTTTCAGGGGATGAGGCTTCTGGTGAATTGGGCATTGCCTATCAGGACTTTCTGTAGGACACACCTTGCTGCTGTTTGTGGCCCTTGAAGGTACAACTGTTTTGTGTGTAAACACAGAAGTATTACCATGAGGTCTGGAAGACTTTTCTGTTCTGGATGGTGGATTACTGCTGCTAATGAAGGCAAAGCTGGGGTCACTCCTAATCTTTGCTTGCTGCTGAACAAACCTAGAAAACACAAAGAAAGGGGGAAAAGCTACTCCATTTTCCTCTTTATATTTAGGTCCAACAGATACCCACTTTTGTTGCAAGGTATATGGTAGTTTCTCCACTATTGGATTGGTACCATGAGCAGTGTCTAAATATGAAAGGCCTGTCAAATAGCCCTCCTCTTTAGCACACTCTATTTCTAGAAGAAGATCACCCAGTTGTTGTAATTTTGTATTGTCTTTATTTCTCAACTTGGGGAAGGTTTCAAGCTTTTTCAGTAGAGCACCTTAAATTGCTTCAGGTGAACCATACCTTTCTTCTAGCCTCTGCCATGCCATGTTAAGTCCTGCCAAAGGGTTAAATAAGTGTACTCTACACATGCTTTTTGCATGCTCTACTGACTCTTTGCCCAACCCTTTTATCATTAAGTCCAGCATTTCTGTAGCCACCAAATTTAAGCCTCTAGTTGCACTCAGAAAGGAGGACTTCCATGCCTAATAGTTTTCTGGACAGTCATCAAACTTGATGAAACCCGAGTTAAACATTTCTTTGCAGACAAGATACTTTGTGACATCTTGTATGTTTTGGTGTTCAGGCATATAATCTTTAGGCTGTGGTAGTGGGAGTCCTGGATTTCCATTTCTAAGGAGCTCTGGAGGTTGTTCTTTTGTTGGTTTGATGCTGCTGACATCACAAGACTGATGGGGCATACTCAGGACATCTGCTGGCTTTGAGCTGGATTCTCCTTGCATAATGTTAGATGCCTGTTGGCTTGCATGCATACTAGTACGTTTCTGGATGTACTCACCTGTACGTTCAGCAGAGGAGAGAGGTTTCTCTGGCACTTATGGTTCTAAGTGAGTTATTTCACTTACTGATGAATCTGATTCCAGGTAAGCAGAGGCCTCTGCTGCTGCCACAGCAGCTGCACTCTGGTGCTGAAGAATATGTAGGTTAGCTTCCAATTCTGCCTTTTGTTGCATCACAATGGCTTCTTTTTCAGCAAATGCCAGATGGGCATGTGCCACATCTGCTTTGGCATGAGCTCTGGTTGCTAAGGAACATGCTGAGGACATCTTACTGGATCTTGATGATTTGGAGCCATGTGACCATGTATCATCTTTCGAGACACTAGAGCTGTTCTCCCTGCCATACTGTGTCATGGGGGACATATCCTCAGATTTATACTTCTTCCCTGATCTCAGACTCATATTTGCAGTGCAGTGACCTCTTGTATTCAGGACTGCAATGATTTCCTTTTTACTGCTCCATTCTCACAGCTCTGTGCAAGGCATAGTACAGCTAAATGGACAGCTTAACCCTTTAAGAAAATCCAATAAGCGAAAGAATCAGCGTTTCTTGTAGCTTTCCTGATATTTCTTAACTTTAATAATTTTTTGTAAAACTGTAACACAATACAAACAGCAACATATCAGAATATATACAATATACAGTACTTCTAAATACAAATAATTCCAACATATAAATTACTTACAGGAGATGTGAATGCCAGGGCCTGGGAAAATATCATGACTGCACTTCATGAGGGCTAGAAAGAAAGCTGCTTCCTGACTGAGTTACATCACTTCCTGAGGCTTGCTATAATGCTGTAAAACAAGTTAATCTAACTGTTATAAATAAAAAGGCCACTAGATGGCAGCAACAGATCAAAAATGCTCAATCTGTACAACTATGATATAAACTGCCTGAATTGCTATGAAGGGCAGAATATCTATGTTCCAGTAATGTTCCAGTAACAAACTCCTTCTAGCTATCACCATCACTAACAACTCAGCTGGGTAATCACTCTTTTCAAATTTCATTCCTAAGGGAATCCATCTTTTCAAATTTCATTCCTAAAATATTGAATACATTACCAACCCCTATAACCTCCAACTGCTGTATTCTACAATTTAAGAAAACTCCTTAAATCTCACTTGACAAACACCTCGCTTTGCTCTTGTAACTGTCCTGGTTAGGCCTTACCTCAGCTCTCTTTAAGTGCTCTTACTCCAATATTTGACCTCATCTGTCAAAACACTTGACCCCCTCTCATTCAGCTGTATATATTATGTAAAGATTTTCATTGAGAGAACTGTATGGTCTATCAGTAACTGCTTTTTCTGAATATATTACGTAAATATTTACATCTAGAGAACTGTACTGTCTATCATTATGCAATTGTTTTTTGTGAAGATTTTAAAAATTTCTCACATATATGTCTTCTGTAACTTTTGTATTGTAATACTGGAGCTTTTCTCCCTGGGCCTCCACTGAAAAAGGACCTGTGTCCAGTCAGACTTTTCTGGTAAACAAATGTAAAATAAAAAAAAACTTCCAATTGCAAAAGCTGACTACAATACCAGAGTAGGTATAAGCAGCTCCACAGCCACCGTCCCTTCAGTTGGAACTACCACTAATGTCCAAGCCTACACCATAAAACTATATGAGCACCTACATAGCTGTATGGACTCAGCAATACCTGACAGGACCAAATCATGTTCCTAAAGGAAGAGGAAACCTATCTGGTGGATAGCAGCAATAAACAAACTCTATAATAAAAGGAAAAAATTGCTGTCCAGGGCCAAGAAGGAGCAGGTGCCAAGTTGGAAACAATCTCCCCTTTGTCTGAACAAGCAAATAAAGTCAGTGGTGAAATCCTCTAAGGCCAACTTCGAGTCCAAATTGCCCACATCCACCAAGGACAATCACAAGGTCTTCTTCACATATATCCGCAATCTCAAAGGCAACACCCAAATCTGCTCTAAACTGGTGATCAATAACACCTCATACACAAATGCCATCGATATAGCCAACCTGCTGGGAGACAGCTTCAGTGAAAACTTCACCCCCCTATCCCCCCATCAGTAAATCTGGACATCCCCAGCACCTGCTCCCCTTCCTTTATCACCAGGGAGCAGGTCCTTAATGTCTTCTCAAAGGCAAAAAATACAATCTCCATGGGACCCGATAACATCTCTGGCTGTATCCTACATGAACTCAGGGATGAGCTCTCAGCTTCATTAGACACCCTATTCAACCAAAGCCTGAGCACTGACTTCATCCCAGCTGAATGGAGGACAGCCACTTTCATCCCTCTACACAAAGGTGGAGCATCCACTGACCCAGGCAATTATAGTCCTATCAGCCTAACTAGCCTGATCTGAAAGGCCATGTAATGCATTATCATGGACCTTATAAACAAGGACATTGGCAACCTCCAAAAGCTTGAACACACACAGTTTTGTTTTGTGAAAGGGAAATCATGCCTGTTAAACTTGGTTGACTTCTTCGAAACAGTCACCAAAGCCATGAACGAGGGGAAGATGGTGCACAATACCTACCATGACCTAGCCAAAGCCTTTGACACAATTCCCCACGCGGGCATAATAGATAAACTTTCCCAGCTAGGCATTAACCCATATTTTACCAGATGGATAACTAACTGGCTCACTGATAGAACCCACTCAGTTAAAGTAGGGGAAGCCAACTCTAGTAGTAGACCTGTAACAAGCAGTGTACCCCAAGGATTGGCCTTGGGGCCTCTACTGTTTGGGATATACTTTTCTGAGGTGCAAGCCAAAACCAGTGGTCTGTGGCTGACCATGTTTGCAGATGACTGCAAGCTGGGCACTGTCTTAAATTCCCCTAGTGATGTGAACATCCTCCAAGAGGGCCTTACCCAAAGTAATGACTGGTGCCAGAAGCATGGCCTCAAACTGAATGCCAAGAAATGCATCATTATCCATTTTGGGGAAAATGTCATCCCCACTAATTATCACATTAATAACAATGTACTAAGCATGCAATCAGTCGTGAGGGACTTGAGCACCCAAGTTAATAGCAACCTGACTTTTGACCACCATGTTGCCTCTGTTGTACGGAAAGCTTTCTATATGCCCCACTTCATAAATAAGGGTATTTCATACAGAAACAAGGAGGTCATAACATCCATGTACTCCTTCCTTATCAGACCCATTATCAAGTACAATGCCCCCTTCAGCATGTACCTTGCCAAGCACATGCAGCAGTTGGAGAGACCACAGAGGTTCCTGACCTTGAAAATCCAGGGTCTTAAACACCTATCCTATACAAACAGGCTAAAAGCCCTGTCCTTCTACTCAGTCTCATACAGACTGCTCAGAGGTGACCTGTGTCTGGCATACAAGGCCATTTCAGACCCAGCCTTGATGGAGTTGCTGCATATCAGTAAGACAAACTCCACTCACACAAACTGCACACAAGGCCTTAACCTGGTCTGTGACATTAATGGAACTTATTGGTGGGATAGATTTGTTCCCCAAAGACTCCCCCATCTGTGGAATAGACTCCCTCTCCATGTCAAGCAGAGTACCTCTCTAGCCCTCTTTAAGAGGAACCTGGATGACTGGATGGGAAACAGAAAATACACCCCTGGGTTACTACCTGTGTCCCAACTGGACAGGGGAAACAAGTGCTGACTTTGAGGGAACATGGGAAAAATTCTTGGCTAGGCTTATAAGGGCCTCTGGGCCAATAGCCTAGTATCATCCTATGAACCTATGAACCTAAATAAATAATTAAACTTGGGACAGCAGCCTTTCAGTGTTTTTTTACCATTAGGATATCTATTTAACCACAGCCTCTGGACTGTCTTTTTTCTGATAGAGTGGAGGACAGCAACAGTAATTCCCATGCATAAAATGGGACCATCTACTGACCTCAGAAATTACAGACCCATACATTTGACTAGTCTTATATGTAAAGGTATGGAAAGAATAATCATGGATCTGATAAATAATAACATAGGAAACCTTCAAATACTAGATCTGACCCAATTCAGCTTTGTAAAGGGCAGTTCATGCCTACTGCATTGGGTGGATTTCTTTGAGAATGTCACTAAAACCATAAATGAGAGTAAAACAGTACATATCACCTACTTTGACCTGGCTAAGGCATTTGACAAAATTCCTAAATAAACTTATAAAACTGGGAATAAATCCTTATGTCACCAGATGGATAGTCAATTTGCTCATGGACAGGGCACATGGTTAAAGTGGATAAATCCAGATCCAACTAAAGGCCAGTTTCCAGGGCTCAGTGCTGGGATTACTTCTGTTCAGAATATACTTCTATGAAGTCAAAACTAATGTGGAAGGCCATTGGATGACTAAGTTTGCTGATGACTGCAAGCTGGGGGCAATCATTGAATCTCCCAACAATGTAGATATCCTTCAGGAGGGTCGAGATCAGAGAAATGATCAGTGCCAGAACCATGGCCAAAAATTAAATGTGAAAACGTGCTTTATCATATCATTTGGGAAGCAAATATCCCGGCAGATTACAACATCAATAGCACACCCCTAAGAGTAGACTCAAAGGTGAGATATCTAGGTACAGAAATATATAATAGCCTGAACTTTGACTGTCATGTGTTCACAGTGGTAAAGAAGTACTTCTTTGTGGCACAACTTATAAGTAATGGTATGGCATCCATATCCAAGGAAATTATAGTCCCACTGTACTCACCCTTCATTAGACCAATAATCAAGTACAATGTACCATTTCTCATGTACTTGCCAATGCATTTGCAGCAGCTGGAGTGACCTTAAAGGTTCCTCACAAAAATATAGGGTGTAAACAACATGTCCTATGTTGCTAGATTGAAAGTCCTCTGTCTCCCCACTGACTATTAAGGAGTAACCTATGCCTGACCTACAAGGCACTCACAAATCCAGCTCTGATGGAGGTGCTACACATCTGCAAGTCAAACAGCATGAGGGTCACCTGATCTCAGGATCTAAACTTAGTTAGTGACTAAAACAAAACATGCTGGAGAGACAGACGTGTTTCAGAGACTGCCCCTTCTTTGGAACAGGCTTCCTATTCATGCTAAGCAGTGCCCTTTCCTGGACCTGTTCAAATACAGTTTGAATTAATGGATGGGAAATCACAAATTCATACATGGGTTAGCAGCTTTGTTCCTTATGGATGGGGGCAATCTGTAAGATACTCAAAGCATAGGCAAAAACCCATACTTTTCTCTTGCACTTAAGAGCCATATAGAAGGTAAAATTGGATTATATTGGTTAGGTTTGTAAAGGCTGTTAAGCCATTAGACTAGTAATGTCCTATGAACCTATACTTGTTTAGTAAGTTGTAGTGGTGGCTGGTGACTTCAAATCAAAGTGGGGCTGCAGGGTACAGCTGAATGGGTGAGGCCAATGGGAAGGGGTGTGGCCAACTAGAAAGGGGTGGAGCTATGCTAAAAAACAAAAAAAAGGGACTTTAATTAAATATGCTGCCCTGGGTGCCACTGCCAAACTGTCATTATGAGAGTCCAATCAAGACAAAATGAATTGTAGAAGAAAAAAATATGTCAATACATTGGCTACATGACAGCTTGCTTAATATCTAAATAGAAACAAAAAGGCTGAGAGGCATGAAAAAATAAATTACTTTTTAAATATATTACTGGAATTATTGGAATGCCAGTCAAAATCAAGTATAAAAAAACAAGCAGCACTCAACTCAAACCACTTCTCCTTGCACTGGAGTTCTAATTATAATTTATATTCAGCTTTATAAAAGTACCAAGTAACATGCTGAAAGTAGCAATCTCTGTGATACCCTCATTTGTAAAAATATTTCTCATCCAAAAAAGACCTGCTGCCTGACAACTATCTACTTGTTTCATGGGGAAAACATGATCAAAGTAAAAAATGAACAGCAAACAAGAAACAAGCTCAAGATAAATTGCTTAAAGGATTACTGCACAGGTTATGGACCACACATGATAGATTGGCATTCTGTTTAGTTTACGGGTAAAGCCTGCAAAGGTGACTGCAAGTCTCCAACAAATGTAATGAGCTTCTGAAAATACTGTAATCCTGTCCTTTATTACAAATACTGTCATATGCATTTTAGTACCAAAGGCTTATACACTATCTAGTTATGCAAATATTCTCTGCATGGCAACAACAAAAAGGCTTTCAATGCTGGTAATTCTTTAACAGTATGCTTAGTAAAGCTTACTTGCATCTTATAGTCTCAGACAAGCTTACCTGATGGTCATTAAAACATTGCTACTTAAACACAGAACAACAGGCACTGCAATGACATGCATTTTATGAATAAGAAGAAGCATAAATCAACAGTATAAAAATATGACAGAAAACCAGAACATTCTGCAAAATCAAGGATAGATGAAAAGCCACTGTAATACCTGTGTCTACCTTGGATGGGGGAATATTCTGCACACTTACACTGCATAACTGCTCCTTGCCTTGCTTGGACACATCCAGAGTCACTATGTGGGGGAGTGGGGTCACAATTTGAAATGTCTCTGGCTTACGGTGATGGCCCTGACACATTTGTCATACCTCTCAGCCTCAGAGCAAGAAATCTGGACAAAGCCATAAACAGAAGTGGGACAAAGGCCCAACATTAAGGACAATTTTTAAATATTGCTCTTATAAACTGAGAAAGATAATAGAATAGTAGGTCTTGCATTAGTATGAATTTTCTGAAGGCTATGAAATCTGAAACTCAAATGTCTGTCATTATTTTCTAACTTATCTTTAATGATTTGCCACTAATTTGCCAGAAAACGACAATTTTATGAAAAACGGATCAAAAGTGTGATGCAAAAATATAAAATAGCTAGACAATACAGCTGGGAACGTGACAAAGAAGGGACACTTTTTTAGTATTAGTGCTGTTAACTTGAACAGCTGACAAAATACGAGACTCTACATGCATTTCTGAAATTAAAAGTAATCTATAACTCTGATCATTATGGTTATGTATTAATTGTAAACCCTCCATGTTTTCTTCCACATTTGCCATTTTGCAGAGGGATTATTAGGGGGAGAGCAACATTTTGAGCCAAAATCAGGAACAGTTGATAAGTTTAGATATACCTAATTCTATAAAGTGATTTATTTGCATGTACCTCTCATCCTCTTAATGCAGGAAATCTGGACAATGTCAAATATATTGAGGGAACATACAAACAATACTAAAAATTTCTCTTACATAAACTTAGGCAGTTGACAGAACAACAGGTCTTGCTTTAGCATGCATTTTTCTGAAGAGTATGAAGTCTGAAATTTAATGTCTGTCATTATTTAATGACTTCATTCTTAAATGATTTGCCAGAAAACCACAAATTTTATGAGGAACAATCCAAAAATAAGAAGCAAAAAGCTATTCATTCTGCAAAAATCTGGACAGTTAAGAGGTATAATTCACCCAGGGCTGTCTGAGTTTGCCATCCTTCCCCCTTCACAAAATCATGGTCGAATGGGGCCTCCCCCCTGCAGCTATTCCAATGTCCCATTACTTGGCAATTTCACCCCATTTACCATAAACACTGTAATGTGCATACTGCTTTACTTCTATGATGATTTGGATTTCATTTAAAAGTTTTATTTTACATTTTACAACACAAACACTAATAGACATCTGCTAAACAAAGCAATGCAGTCTCACAATGAAAATAGACTTAGCATTAAAACTTCTCTGCCCTTGAAACTCACATTTATTGAAACAACATTGAAACCCACATTCATAGAAAATACATCTGGCCAGTGGCAGATAAAGATTAACTTTTGGCTGTTTTCAAATCATAGGCCCCTTGCATAGGAAACATACATATGTTTTTTGATACACCTTCCTGGTTGTATTAAATTATATTCCTTGTATAATACAGAAGAGCTGTTAGAAGGTGTTTTAAATTTATTGCTTTGAACATTTTTCCAGCAAACAACAAAGCAAAATGCATGCACTAATAATGACAAAACTGCCCAGTTCAGAACATTTCCATCATAAAAGTCTACTCAAACCTCTGTAATCTACCAGTATCAGTAAATATGCACAATCTCTGCAGAAGTAAAATTCATCTAAATAATTCCACATTAACTCATTACACCCAAGTGATGTCTCCAGGAACATCTGCAGTTACATCCTACTGCTCCTCTAAGCATCAAATATTACTTGTTCACACTTGCATTAATAATTCCAAAACCATGCTACATACAGGGTATCAGAATATTTTATCTTGAAGCGTACATAATGGCAAACACAGTTGTATTGATATTTGACCTCTGTCAGTGAGTACTTGTTAAAACTGTAAGGTGATAACTTAATTTTGAAAGGCTCAGGCCACACCCACTAGGAGTTAAAGGTACATACTCAAAAGAGTTGTACTAGAGGGAATGAGTTAAAGAGATCTGTAACTAATGAAGAAGTTGCTGCTAGCAAACAACTTTATATTTTATTGTTTCATCTACAAATAAAGTGCCTGTTGCTGTTGAGGAATAAATTGCCTATGTTACATTAAAAAATTATACGCTAGTAATATTGCAATAGGGAATGGATGGCAAACAAACAGGTTCATCGTTAGTAGGTATCTCCAGCAAAGAAGACATTCTCAGGACTGCAGCAACCACCCCCTTTAAAAGTACAACACAGTACAGTATCCACAATGCATCTGTATACTGTGGGAGTAGAACCCACAGACTTCTGCATCAAAAGCAAGTATATTACCTGTTGTGCTATTAACACTACAAGCAGATGCAGCATAAGCAGCATTAAACTTCTCTTCAAGCTCTCATCTCCTTCTAAAATCCACTCAGCACTCAACTCTATCTCTCAACTTTGAAGCACAACAAATCTGGAAAAGGCCAAAATTTATTGGGGGGGAACAAAAGCCCAAAAACTAGGGACACATTTTAAACATCACTTCTATAATCTTGGAAAGTTGCTAGAATAAAATGCCTTGTTACTACCATGCATTTCACTGCCAAGTCTTAAACCCCGGACCCTATGCACTACAGTTGGAGTAGCATACCACTATGCCAAATCAGGTGTTTCTTGAAAGACAGGTAGACTGAAACTTAAATGGCTGTCATTTAGTGAATTCAGTTTTTACCATAGATCTCAACCTCTTAGCACAAATAAAATTGGACAAAGCCAATAATGGGGGAATATAACCCCAAAAATAGGGACAATTTTCAAATATTGAGCGTATAAACAGTAAATTGCTAGAATAAAAGGTTTTGTGTTACCACGTGCTTTCTGAAGAATGTGAAGTCTGAAATTCAAATGCATGTCATTATTTAGTGAATTTAAAATCCAGAAAACCACAATTTTCACAAGAACATAAATATGAGGCAAAATTTTCACATGTGGTGGTGGGTAGGGAACTCAAGCTCTTGCTACCTACTCCCAAGGTACATGATTTGAGTTCTCTCTAGCCACCAGGTATATTTCACTAGGGCATTACACGCACACACTTCCATTGCTGCAAAGTAAGCCCCCCCACACACACACACACACGCACACACTTCCATCGGTGCAAAGTAAGCCTGCTCTGTGTGCATGCTCTGAACTGTTTCACCAGCAGTCTGGATATCGGGAAATGCAACGAGTGTACATGAGCGAAGTTCCGGGACTCACATTTGTTTTTACAGCTGGTTTTATTTTCTTTTTCTTTCTTTTTTATAGCTGGTGGGGCTGCAGTCCTGCATTCCAATAGCACAAGCTGCCCCTGGTAAATTGTGCAGTACAGTTTTTTACACAGCTAGTATTTATGTGGTGTACTGACATCTATAGCTCTTTGGTCATAGATGATTGTAAATCTCTCCTTTATCTGCAAAGTTTCTAGAAATAGTCCAGAGTAATTCTGCATGTGTGAATGTGGAGTAATACATACATTAGTAAGTTTTACATTACAGAAAATGCAGTATTGTAATATCCATGTCTGCTGCAATTACTTTCAGGAATATAAAACCCATGCAGGTCAGCATGGCTGAAATACATTGGTGTATGTAAAATAAAATGCAATTACAAGAAGTGTGGATCTGTAAACCTTATTCTGCTATATGGCTGTAGGTCTGCCACTGTATGTGGGGATGTGTGTTACTCCATCTCACGGTTATTCTCTAATGCCATTATTGGCTTGATCATTTTTGAAAACTAACTTCTGATGTTTATTTTTGCAAACTATGACAGTTGAACTCAATATGCTGAGACATACTAGTGTTATAAGGTGGACATATGCATAGTCCATCATTATTCCATACAGTTTTACTATTATTACTTATTTAAGTAAGTGTACTGTCCTTTAACTTGAAACATTTTGCATTTGGCCATTATGAATGTTTCATTGATATGTGTGGGTTTGAATCTCAGAGTAGACTGTTTAGGACAATATTTTGCCAGTTCTATATTTCCTGTTTAACAACAGATATGGGAAATACTTGTTTGGTAAGTTATGCAGTACAGCTTTTTACACATCTAGTACTTACATGATGCATTGAAGCCTATAGCACTACAGTCGTTATCCACAATGTTTCTAGAAGCATCATACTTATGTCAATAAGGCTGTATGTATAAATGCTGCATAATACATACATATCTCACCTGTACATTTTGAATTGCGCAATAGTATGCTATAATGATATTGGCTAGTACTGTTCAAGTTTTTTATAATATATGCATGGTTACATAACAGAAGATTCCTGTATAAGTTTTAGGGATTGTTTTATTGCTTATTATTATTGAAAAGTGTGACAGAAAGTAATGTTTTGGATAATTATATGTTAAATGTGTATGTCCTTTTAAGGATTAGTAATGTAGGAAATGGTGCCAGGAGAATAATCATATAAAAGGAAATGATGTATATCATTTATTTTATTGTTCTGAAGAAGTTCTGTAATAAATGGGATGAAAGCGCTCAACTTATTCTGGCTCCAGTGTGTGTTTTTTTATTATTCTTTAATTCATTATTCTTTATTGATTGCACTCCTACCTAAATTACATGTTGCTGTATTAAATACCACAAATGAACAGAAATTCCTATCATGTGTACTTATGTCTTTCAAGTGCAAAGTATTATGCTTTGAACTCTGAAGTGTTATAGCTGTTTCTTATTGCTGCAAGTAATGTGCTGACATACACACAAGGTTGCATACTTTTTTGGTTCAAATGCACAATATGTGGTGGCAGTTGTACTCTTCTTTTACTTATCCTGTAATTTAGAAGCACATATTTACATTGTGTTCAATTCTTCCCTGCATATTCATATAGTTGAGATTTTTAATTTCCATCAATCCATGTAACCACAGCCAAGATGGATTATCTAAGCAGGTAGAGGTCAGGTTTGTAGTGGAAACATAAATGAGAGTTGTAGGTTTAATCTGGGTTCCTCCAGTTTGTATACAGTAATCCACGTTTGTGTGTGTGTGTGTGTGTGTGTGTGTGTGTGTGTGTGTGTGTGTGTGTGTGTGTGTGTGTGTGTGTGTGTGTGTGTGTGTGTGTGTGTGTGTGTGTATATATATACAATATTAAGAGTGATATAGCAATGATTGAATATGCAAAATGTGAAATTGTATTTCATGTCAAGGTGAAGCTAACATGTGATGCTCACTGTTTTGTAGGGTTGCCACCCCTCCGTTTTTTTTCCGGCTATCTGGAAATCAAACTGATTCTCCGGTAGTCAGGAAAACACTGTACACACTTTGGTATTCTGTTTCAAAAAAGGAAACAGACTATCAGAGTTTGTAAATTGGCTGATTTACTATGCTTTTTTACAGAAAAGCATAGTAAATCAACCGAAAACAGGCAGCAGGAATGGAAAAAGAGGGCGTTTCCCACCAGGTGATGTAATCGTGACATCACAAAATGACCAGAATATGGGCAGGAGCGGGGGTGGGTGGGTGGGGTTACTGGTGATGAGAGGGGTGTGGCTTTACTCCTATTTTAGCCACAATGAAAGGTGGCACTCCTACTGTTTTGCTGTTGTACATAGCAATCATCATATATTGACCTGACACAATCCTTCTGTGGCAGTAATACAGCCTGTTTTCTTGTTTGCAGGTGATGATAACTATGCTCACAATTGTTGTGCACAGAGGGTGTGCACATGCTGGAGGAACAGTGGAGGGAAAGAGGTATGTGTTAGCACTGTCATCATTTAGTTCCCCAAAAAGTCTCATAACATCGTTAAAAATGAGGTTTAAATGTGTATTCATTGCACATTCAGGCATGTTAATAGTAATGCCAGACTACCTATAGTGCATCTGCAAAGTAAGTGCAATATTCATGATTTATTGTGAATAACAATATCAAATTAAATTCAATATTGCCCTTCTAGTTATAAGTACAGTCTGTTTGATAACTGCAGTTTATGGGATTTGTAATGACATACATCTGTGTGTAACTGTTGTAGTGCTTTTATAGGTTCATAGGTTCATAGGTAGATACTAGGCTATCTGCCCTAGGGCATTTATAAGCCTAGCCAGAGTCTATTTGGCTTCTGCCTCCCTATTAGATTAGCCTACTGTGCCTCTGTAAAGTAGGTCACAGAAGGTACCCTTTTAAGATTAGTTTACTGTGCTTTTGTCTAGCAGGGACACAGGAGAGATCCCAGGGGTGAATTTGCGATTTCCCATCCACGCGTCCAAATTTCGCGTGAAGAGGGTCAGCGAGGGGCTATGTCTAACATGAACTGGGATTCTATTCCAGAGTGAGGGGAGCCTTTGGGAAATGAATCTGTCCCTCCAGCATGTCCTATTTATTTTTGTGCTGAGGTTTAGGTCCCTGGAGCGTGTAGCTCTAAGGGACATGGATTTTTTGAGGTGGAGCATGTCCATTAATTCTGGGTTTGACATGGCTTTGTACTTCAGGCATAGATCACCTCTGAGTAGGTGGTAAGCAACTGAGTAGAGCTGGAGTTTCTTTAGTCGAGCTGCATAGGACATCTGTTTGTAGCCCATGATCCTCTTGGTGAGGTACTTTTGGGGTCTCTCCAGTTGCTGCAGGTGTCGGGTAAGGTACATCCCAAAAGGGGCATTGTATTCAATTATGGGCCTGATGAGTGACAAGTAGAGGGCACAATGACCTCTCTTGATCTAGATGCGAACCCTTTCCTGATAAGGTGGGCTATATAGAAGGTCTTTCTAACCACTTTGGCAACGTGATTATCAAAGGAGAGATTACTATGTACGTTGGTCCCCAAATCTCTAATTACTTCTTCCATACTTAATGGATTACCACCTATGTGGTAATTTGTGGGCACCTTGTTTTTCCCAAAGGGGATGACTATGCACTTTTTAGCATTTAGCTTGAGGCCGTGGCTCTGACACCAAGCATCCATCTCTGTGAGACCCTTTTGGAGGATGCCTGTGTCAGCTGGAGATTCGATTATGGCCCCCAGTTTGCAGTCATCTGCGAACTTTGTCAGCCATAATCCCCCTGTGTTAGCCTGAACCTCAGAGAAGTATATACCAAACAAGAGAGGTCCCAGAACTGAGCCCTGTGGGATGCCACTTGTAACTGGTTTGGATTCGGACATGGCACCTGCAATTCTGATCATGTGGGTTCTATCTCTGAGCCAGTTTGCAACCCATCTTGTGATATAGGGGTTGATATTTAAGCTGGTAAGCTTATTTATGATGCCCGAGTGGGGTATTGTGTCGAAGGCTTTTGCGAGCTCCAGGTAGGCTGTGTGGACTACCTTGCCCTCATCTATGGCTTTGGTAACTGTTTCAAAGAAATCAACTAGGTTTAAGAGGCAAGATCTGCCCTTAACAAAGCCGAATTGGGTAGGGTCCAGTGTCTGGAGGCTTCCAATGTCTTTGTTTATGAGTTCCATGATAATACGCTCCATAGCTTTACAGACCAGACTAGTCAGGCTTATGGGGCGATAGTTTCCGGGGTCCGTTGTGGCACCACCTTGTGAAGTGGGACCACTGTAGCTGTACACCATTCTTTGGGTACATATCCTGTAGTAAGGCTAAGTTTGAACAGTGAATTAATGTGAGGGTTCAGTTCTTCTTGGAGTTCATGTAAGACACAGCCTGGGACACCGTCCGGTCCCATAGATGCTGTGTTTTTTGCTTTGGAGAGGGCAGCTTTCACCTGTGCATTTGTGATGTCAGGGAGGTTATATTCAGTTGGGATAGGCATTTGCTCCTTTGGTGGGGAAGGGGGGGAGAAGTTTGTGCTGAATCTGTCTGCCAGGATGTTGGCTATGTCTGTAGGTTCGGTATATTTTGTACCATTATGCCCATTTCATATGTAAGTTAGTCATACTGTCACTGCTGTTTGAGGGGTAACTGGTGCTTACTGACTGTTTTGTTGTGCATAGCCTCTTCCTTTTATTATTGAAAGTGTTACTGCTATTTGAATGCTGATGGCAGATATTTTCTAGCATGTACTTTAATTCCCCATGTCTACCACTTCTGTGTAACTGTCATGTGATGGTTTGTTTAACATGAAATTGCATACTGCCTTGTGTCATTGTTGTACACCAGTGGTGTTTTTTTCTGGTATGTCTGACTTGTGAACTAAAATTCTAGATGCCGTATGCTGTGCTGTAGCTGTGATTGTCCAGCTGTTCTAAACTTGTATATTCCTTGTTTCTTGAGCTTCCTCCATGTTTCGACATCATCCCCTTCCACTTTGAATTATAGCTTTCTGCTTGTGGTATGTATAGGAGCCTTAACTGTGTAGCTCTGAAATACCCCTTCAAATTGGATAATCCCAATCTGCCCTCTTGTACTGAAAGAATCAGTTTATCCAGCTTGACTCTTGCTGTCTTCCTCTCCCAGATGAAGTCCTTCAGCTCTTTATTAATTGCTATCCACAACTTCCCTGGTTGATAAAAATATGCCTGACCTATGTATAAGACTAAAGGGACTAAAACATTTTGACTGCTTGTATCTTACTATCCATATCCATATAACAAAGCTTCCATTTTCTTAGTGTATGCATTATCTTTTGTTTAGTCTCTTCCCACATATTCTTAGCTGCTTCACCAGAATCATTTTTAATCGATACTCCTAAATACTTCATTTTATTATGTCCCCATAAATACGGATATTGCTGAACCAATTCATGGGTGTGTACATAATTTACAGCTATTGCATTTGTTTTGCCTTCATTCATTTTGTCTCCCAAAAAGATGTGAAACTTTCTCAAAATGTTCCACAACACTGTAATGCCTCCTTCTGATTTTGTCAGGTATAAAATAATATTGCCTGGAAATAGAGCCAGCTTTTCTTGACTACCATACCAATTATATCCTTGAATTTCTGATTCCCTTATTGTCTTTGCTAATGGTTCTAAATATAATGCAAATAACAAAGGGGAATAAGGACACCCCTGTCGGGTTCCTCTGCTCAAGCATAAATTATCAGAGAGGACCCTACCCACTTTAATTTTCACCTTCGATTCCTCATATATCCTCCTAATCAACCTTATAATTGTTTCAGGAAATGCAAATGCTTCCATTGCCCTGCTCATAAAGTCCAAGCTTACTCTGTTAAATGCTTTGTCTGCATGAAGACCCACCAACAGTAATGGTATCATCTTATATTCTGCTTCCCTCTGGGTCATCAGTGTTCTGTTAATGTTGTCAAATGTTTGACTCCTCTCCACAAAACCACAGTGATCAATATCTGTCAATTTTGGGATCACTTTTGCCATTCTTTTAGCCACTATAGACGGGTCTACCTGATAACACTGATACGCCAAAACACCAACAACGAAATAACGGACACGAAAAAAATGAAAAAAAAAAGTTCAAAAGCATGAAACTTCACATGCCCGACAAACCAAAATCCCAACAATCAACAAAACAAATACCTTTCCCGAAAAACACACATACAACACAAGCACACCAAAAACCTTACAAACCTACACTAAACCTTATATACACAACTATCTATGCACTTACCTTAACCCAAACCCTAACCCTAAGGTCCATCACTATCACACGCTTACCTTACCCGCACACTAACCCTAACTCACTTAACCCGCCCCTAAACCTAAACTCCGTCACTATTGCACACTTACCTGACCTGCACCCTAGCCTAACGTCCGTCACTATCATAAACTTACCTTACCCACACCCTGACCCTAACGTCCGTCCCTATCGCACACTTACCTTAACATGTCGGTGTTCTCAGCGTCGGGATTCCCAACTGTCAGTCTTCTCTGTTGTTGATCTTCCAGTGTCGGTGTTCTTGTTGTCAGCGAGCTGTGATTTTGGCCTTTTCAGATAGATCCCTATAGACATATACACTTTATAACCATGGTGTAGTATTGAAATGGGCCTGTATGAGGCTGGATCTGATGGATCTTTACCTTCTTTAGGTATTACAGATACCACTGCTTTCTTCCAGGTTGTTGGTATTTCTCCTCCTATTAAAATACTGTTAAACAGGGTTGTATAATGGTTAAGGTACAAACACAAGGTCCAGGGTTTGAGTCTCACAAGGGATAATTAACCAGGCTTAAATGGCTCGCAAGGGCAGTTAGCCTAGTACTAATCTATGAACATAAACAAAACCTTTCAGATCTTTATAATTTTTCCCCTCCTAGCTTCCAAACTTTCACAGGAATACCAGCCATTAACCATATTACAATGCTCATGACATTTGCATCTACCTTTTAACTGTACTTCTGCTTGTTCTTCTTGCAATACATTTAGAATAAACATTATCTTGGAGAAAAAAAGATGGCTGCTGTCCTATAGACACTGCTATACATAGCTCTACATAAAATTTCAGGAAAATATATCCAGAAAAGCATAGAACTTATACCCAAAATGAAAATATTCAGCTTAAATTATTAACAAGCATTCTGAATAATTAAGGTTGTGACTTAAAATCATTTACTTATCTTCTGAGGAGGCAGATTCTCTGGATTAAATGATTCCTATTCATCTGGCAACTGACACTAGGTAATAACGGCCTTCCTTATCTCACTTATCCACAAGGAAAATTTTAAATGTCCAACGGCAACTCAGGGATGGAGACCCAAACTACAAAAACAAAATTTTCAGTGCTTGCATCACCAGAGAAAAAACCATCCCGAAAAGACCCAGAAGTAATAAACAGCAAGAATCAGTTAAAATGTCAGGAAAAGTAAAAATGGACCAACCAGCAAACTTGGAAGACATAAAAACAGCTCTCCTACAAATACATCAAGCTATACAGGAATTTACTGCTCAGTTTCAAGTATTTGGTGAATCGTGTAATCAAATTTGATCAAGAATTGGAAATTCAGAAACAAGGATATCTGATAATGAAACAAAAATAGATAAACTACAACAACTGGATAATAATATAAAACTTATCCAGGAAGTGCAGACAAAAATCACTGTCTTAGAAACCCGTTCAAGAAGAAACAACATTATCTTCATAGGTATTCTGGAACATATCACACAACCCAACTTGATTGCTATGATCAGCCAAATACTGAATACTCTTCTGGAAAATCCTGTAGAGGTAAAACAAATAACTACAGAAAGGGTCCACTGTGTGCTTTGCACTACACAAAGTGTGGACAAACCAAGACAAGCGTATATTACATTCCTGAATCACCAAGATGCTTGAAAGTTTTACTGTCAGTTAAAAAGAAAGGCCCTCTTACCAGGAATAGGAATAAAATTTCCTTTGTAGAGGATCTTCCATTGCAAACTAGACAGGCAAGGCAATCCATTTCTCCTTTTTGTGTGCTCCTAATTCAGAAAAAAATAAAATTTCAAATGAGGTTTCCAAATACACGGACATTCCAGCACCAAGAAATAAAATAATTTGCCTCAACTACGAAAGAAGCAAAAGCTATTTTTATGTCAGTATTTAAGGAAACACCAAAATCAGATGCTGTTGTTCAGTGAACTGTGAAGGGGTGATCCGAGGTAGCTCCATTCTCATTTTTTTTACTGGTCTGCCTGCAAATTTCATATGGCTCCTGTTAGGCCAGGAGCTCACTTGAGAGGGTTCCATCAACTCGAGATAAAAAGTGTACATAGAAGAAAGGGTCTCAGTTTCTACCTGGAAGGTTAAGCCTTAAACAAATATGTTGAAGATTTCCTCCCTGCAAAGTCTTCCATACCTAGTGGTATCTTCTGATATCAATCTGGTCAATAATAATAAATTTCCTGTGAGGGCATGTTATTCTTCCTGGTTTCCATGTCCTTGCTAGCTACTGTGTCCTTTTGATGATGAAAACTGAAATAACTGTGAAGTCAAGGTATGAAACTAATCTGAATGGCATATTTTTTTTTCTTTCTCTTTCTTTCTTTTCCTAATCAGAACAGATAACAAAGTGAAGCATTAAGTAAGAAAGGACATTACTATTTCTCTCAGCTAGCAGAATGAAAGTACTGTTAAAGAACTTACTAAGCTGCTGTCTACAGAAGTGTAGATGACTCGGAACTCGAATCCATTAGTGCTCTTACAATCCTCATTATAAAACCCACAGTGAAAATATAGTGCTGTTAGTTCAGTAATACTGGAAAATTGCATCACTTTAATTCTGATTTTGGTGAACATTCTGTACTTGTGCTTTTGTGACTCATTTACTTGGCTGCCATTGATGAGACGCAAATAACTAATTTTAGCATTGCATGTTCCTTTGCTTAATTTAATGTATCATCTCAGTTGTAATCACAAATGAAACAGTGATTTCATCCTTTATGTGACAAGGTTTCTCAACTGTGATATTGTAGTATAAAATGGGCTGGTTGTAGATCTTCATTTTAGTTCATATGCAGTTAACATAGACTAGAGCCACATAGCTATCTGGTCACCATGCTAGTAGTGCAGATTGCCCATGCCAGAATGACACAATCCAGCAGCCATGACTCTGCTCCATTATGCATGACATTATGTGAATCTCAGCCTATTTTGTAGGAAAGTTCATCCTTGATGTATTTTAGGCTGTGATTTCACCAAAAGTTTCATGTTTTCTACATATATTAATGCTGTTAATCTTGGAATGCTTATACAGAGGTTTACATTTTATTCACAGTGTCATAAAATGTGGTCTAGTAATGGCCTCTTTTTAATTTCAGAATTTATTTTCAATTTGAACACTAATTGTCACTTTGAAACTAGATTTTTTTTTGACAATTATAGAATTACACTTATTATGAAATGGTCCTACAAGCAGAGCTTTCATTACAGGGGTTTTAACTGGACTCTGATCCCAAACCTACTAATAAAGGAGGATATTGTAGAAGAAATTAATTTGATGTTGGAAGAATTGCTGGAAGAGACTCCCACTTCCCAAACTGCCTTTGACATTGAGGGTGCAGCTACAAATGCCCAAATGAGAGGATTCCTCATCAGTAAAGCAACTTACTACAAGAAACTCTATAATGAAGAAGAAAGTTTGATTAAAAAAAATCTTAAATTAGAATCATAATTACAAATAAGCTTTAAAAAAGAAACTGAAAATCAATTATTTTATCTTCAGAAAAAATTATATTTGCTTAACGCCAACCATCTGGCATTTCATGAAATTAGAAATTTAGCTAATTATGCAGATGACTCACAAATCACTTTTAGGATCCTGGCATGCCTAATTAATCAAAAGAAATACTCCCCTAGAATCTCTGAAATAATATGTCAAGATAAGACTTACAGCTCTAATGAAGGGATTATTAACCTTTTTGAAAATATTTATTCACAAATATACAGCAATCAAACATCTTCTGCATCAATATAAGGGAAAGTTAATTTCTTGGAACACTTAAAATTTCAAAAGATCGACCAAAGTCAACAAAATAGTCTTTGTTCTCCTATTACTCAATAAGAGATAGTCACAGTAATTAACAACCTTAAAACCAATAAGGTACAAGGTTCAGATAGCTTTACAACAGAATTTTATAAGACATTTTGCTCAAGGGTTTTTTGAGTATTACTGTCCTTATTTAATTACATAATAAGTAATAACATCATGGATATAAACTTTAATTCCTCAAAAACTATTCTCATTCTTAAAGAAAATGCTAATCCAAAAGATCGTAAAAGTTACAGACCTATTTATCTAATTAATTTAGATGTTAAAATTCTTACTACAGTAATGGGTAATAGACTAAAACCCATAATAGCAAGTATTATATCACCCGAACAGTTATGTGACAATACACTTACTCTTGAGGCTCTAATGAGATTTTCTCCACATAATAAATACCTAAAATTTGCTCTAGCAATTTATGCATATAAAGCCTTTGCTAGACTTAACCTAAGCTTTTTGTTATCAGTGCTACCATATTTTGGAATACCCTCAAACTTTATTCAGTTTATTAGGATAATCTATGCTAATGCCTACACTTCTTTATATGTAAACAGAAGTATCTCTAACAGAATTGCTATTAAAAATGGCACAAGACAAGGGTGTCCTTTATCCGTATACCTCTTTAATCTAAACATGGAACCTTTATTTCTACTTATTAACCACTCTACCTTTCATTGTCCACCATGAATTTACAATACCAGAAATCAGCTTTTGCAGATGATTTGAACTTATATTTTACTTTACCAAGCTCAGATATACCCAAACTATTGAATTCAATTGAAAGTTTTTTGAAATTTTCTATTTATAAACTAAACCTGGACAAATCTGCAATTTACCTTTAAATTTGGCCGATCTATTATTATACCCCCGTTCAACAGAAATTAAAATAAAAAAAGTCCATAAAATAATTAGGAATCTCATTTCATCAAGACACTTTGGATTACTATCAAAACAATATAGTACATGTATGGAAAACATAAAACAAGATTGTAGTAGATGGGATAATCTTAAATTACTGCTCTTGTCTAAAGTCACAGTGGCAAAAATTAATATATTACCAAGATTATTATATATCTTTATGGCCTCTCAAATAATAATATATAAAAATTTCTTTAAAGAAATGCACTCTTATCTGGATAGATTTATTTGGTCCCATAAATCTGTTAGGATCTCTTATTATAAATTGATGTGGCCTAAGGATAATGGGGGATTAAACTTCCAAGATTTCGGATTATACTTCAATATTATTAACTGTAGCAGATTAATAAAAAATGCTGATTATGATCCTAATGGAAACTCCTTGGCACCTTACTGGTTAGAATTATACCATAACTATGTTAAATTGCTTAAGTTCAATCCTAAGGGTCTCACCTTCCTTAACAAAAGGAGTTTGAAAAACTATAAAGTGCTGGACCCAATAACATTTTATATAGCTAATTTACAAAAACTATTTTATTCACTAGGGTTATCTACTGCTTTTGAAACTCTGCAACCAATACACCTTAACCAAATTTAAAACTCAATAATCTAATGTTAACCTTAATCAACTTCCCCCTTTTAAAGGAAAAGTGAGTGCTTGATTTTTATCCCTTTCAAAATTCTACTATTACAGGGATGAGGACTATATTAAATCTTCCCAAGAATTATATTATCATTGTAAGACAGATTGAGGAAATTTGTTCTTGCTACTTATCTGACAATTGCTTAACTGCTAAAGATATACAGGTTTGTAAAACTATCTGGAGATTAATGTTAATGAGGAAAAAATTATTTCAAGTAGATGTAAACTAATCGCACCGATCAGATACCAGAATGATATCCTTTTCTCAAATTATTGGTCCAAGGTAAAGCCTTCATTTTCTATCAATCAAATAAACCAATCCATAAAATTAAAGTCTAAGTTAATTCCTTTTAAAATTATTTTCTATACACAGCTTATGATTTGTAATAATGCATACTTCACGCCTAGAATTCTGCACAAATATAACCATTCAATTTCCCCTTTTTGTCTTTATTATGAATCTCAAAGAGCTGATCTCCTACATATACTCTGGAGTTGTAAATGTGTCTATAAACTTTGGAATTCTCCAAAAGTTAAACTAGATAACATGGGATATGAAAAATCTACTCTTCCATGGGAATTTACCATACTACACATATCTCCACCTGGCCTGACCAAATTACAAACCCATATTCTGAATACCCTATTTAGTGTAATCAAACTATATATTACAGCAAGTTGGGTAGATAAATTATCAGTTACAAGGAAAGGGTTTAGACAAATGGCATTTAAATGCCTAACAGCTCACAAACTTTTGATGTTTAATCAAAAAATATATTCACATTTCATTGATTACTGGAACTTATTACTTAATCATATCTCACAATAACTCTTCAACTTCCAGTAACCATAAGCTAGATCTTTCAACTTGTTTTTTACATTTCCTTATTTAACAAATTATACTGAAGAAATTAAATGTTTGTATTTAGGGTACATTAATATTTTTTTTCCCTCGGGTTATAAATCTTCTTTTTCCCATTGTCTCTTTTCCTATTGACGCATTAGTAAGATTATATTGTTTGTGGTAAATGGCACCTATGTAAATAAGTGTATATATAATTATCAGTTGTTACTTTGTTATTTCTAACCTGGAATAGGTTCATAGTATGGGGAACTATACCCATTAGATCTAGATGAGAATCCCTTCATGATAAGTGAGCCCTGTAGGACTGATTAAACAGAGCTTCCTTTGTTGTAGAGTTTGTTTATGCTGGGGGGTCCACCAGCTGGACGCTTTGCCTTTGTACAAAGAGTCTTTTTTTGCTTGGGATTGCCTTATCATGTCAGTCTGCAGGTGCTGGTAGAACGTGATGATGAGATCAAGTATGTTATCTCCTCTTGTGGAATGTTACTACTGTTTTTTTAACTCTTGATGAACATGTTGTATTAATTAATAAAACAAATAAAGATTATGGAAAAAAAAGAATAAACATTATCTTGTTCATAGAATGTCAACATGACACATTACTTGCACATAAATTGCATTACAGTAGAAAAGTAATTGCATATTGCCATCTTGACATAAATTGTTTTTGTACATACAAATAGTGGCCCATGGAAGGAAGGGTTTCTGGTATAGTTTCTGATTGATTGATATTGTTAGGAGGCCTGTATGGCTGACTTGGTTACACCAGGGCCCCTACTCTAAAGGATATGCTCTCAGTATCACTGTGAGTTTTTACTGCAGTAAGTCTTTCGGAATAGTGAACCATGTCAGTGTTGCATGCTGCAGTGTCATGTTATCCTTGTCTTGAAATGTTATGATATACATATATATATGTCTGTTGGTGGTGCACATGCATGTTTTGCATGCATATTGATAGCTGATGTGTCTGTAAATGAACAATTAACATCTTCTCTAATAAACTGTTTATTGCTTGCCCTGTAATGTACTGGTGACTTACTTGACATACTAACATTACATGATGGGCACAGTGGCCCACAAATGTCCTTCTATTCATATCATCAATGTATGAATAGACTTTCGGCTTTTCCCGGTTAAGGGTCGCCACAGCAGAACTCCAGTCCACATATGATTGGCAGTAGATTTTTATGGTGCTGAGTTGCCAACCTGGTGCCCAACCTTCAAAGAAGGCACACTTATTCACGCTCGCACCTACCTGCATGTCGTTAATGTCACTCAACCATAGGGAGGACATGCAGACTCCACACAGAAGGCGCTACAGCTGAGAATCGAACAGGAGAACCTCTTGCTGTGAGGAGACAACACTAACTGCTGCACCACTGTTGCTTAGATCATCAATGTATGAATAATAGGACATAAAAGTTGCATGAACATGACAGTACACCTGTTATCTTCACATAATTGTGTTGCTATACAAAGTATGAATACACCTTATGGGCCATATCATCTTACAATTGAGTTTTAATGACAACTGCATTATACTGTGTTACACCTTAAGAAAACATGTCGCATGTCTTATCTCATATGCTTTTATCATGACATTTCACCTATGTTTGGGTTGTGTATACTTACATCACATCATATACGGTCTTTAACGTTATGCAGGTGCACCTCTGATTGTGTTTAATGAAATACCTGTTTTTCAAATGACTGTGATGTGTGTTACACACCATTTTGTACATTGTTATGAATTGAATTCATGCCTTTAATCATATATGGTGTTACAGTTCCATAAGGTCTTACTGTACTGTGATATCACATACAGAAAAGTTACCAGATGTAGATTGTATCAGTTTGTATGACATGTTATGTTGGGAAATAGGTATTGCATATGTATAATGTTTTCTTTCTGTGTTGGACCTTGACAAAGTGTGGGAACCATGGTGGCTATCCTACCGTATGATAAGACAACAACGTGCCAGATCACTCCCATGCAACTCTGACTCTGAGGACCAGGATGATGACTAAGATGGGGTCAATGATGATGATGATAACAGATCAGGGCCTGCGTGTGCTATCATTACTACTGGCCATTGTAGGATATATCCACCATAATGCCAGGGAGACATTTGTTTTGGACTAGATCCTGGAGGTGATAACAGATGTCTTACAGACACAGATGAGAGGCCTGATGGGCAACTTCCTCTAGTACATGGAGGAAGCCATGCACAACTCCTATCAGGAGATTTCTAGAGAGATTATTTTGTGATGCTTGACCACATCAGGGTGCTTTCTCAGGACCATAAGTATTGTCTGTGTGATCCACTTATGTAATGATGCCACCATGGTGACTCCCATATCCAATTATTTATGGAAGAGGCACAATTGTGAAGGTGTCGCATATTGCTGTCATGTTTTTCTGACATATGTCATAATGTACACTACACATATGTCATATGTGGTGTTATGTTACTGCTACAGTATGACACACATTACTAAATTACATGTATAATGCTATTTATATCAATAGTGGTGTTTGCTGCACATGTTGTTTTACATTTGGATGACAGTACATATGTGAACATGATAATCAAAAGTACTTTTGTTGTGTACAAGTGCATCTGGCTGTTTAACAGTTGCATATTACTGTGGTCTTTCTCATTTGTACACAGGCATGTTTTATAGCCATGAGCAAGCCACTCTGCCCATGTGATAAATGTTTGCCATTTGGTTCAATGTAGCTTCAGAGGTCTTCCACACCACTCTATGTGGTAAACAGATGGATGTGCAATGTATCTCCTTAGATAAGGCTGTTTTGCTTTATTCTATGCCTTTTTCTGTTGCTGGCATTTTCTTACTGATGTGAGTCTGTGTTGTCCATCCCCCTCCCCCCTTTTAGATTTACCCCATATGTTGCACATATAAATGGCATTTGTTGTATGTATGTTTACCTTCCTCTACCTTATCATCACTGTCATGTAGTTGTACTGTTACAATAGTATCTTGTGCCAACATGTTGGGCATCATTCACATGGAAGGCATATGCATGCAAGGTGCTGGCAATTCATTTGATTCCATCATTGTTCATGTTGCACTTGTCTGCTGAGTATTACTCAGGGATTTATATGCATCCTGACTAGGCATGGGCTAGAATTCCTTAACTGTCATTGCCCATACATGTCTCACCACTTACATAAAATTCTATAGCATTGGCGCCTGTGTATATGTCTGCTGGCATTTCTTTTTGATTGAATCATGTTATTCCATTGCACATCACCCATATACACTGTATTCCTGACAACTTGTGTATGTTGCCTCTGACATGGCATATGTATTTAATATATCCCATTTCACCTATGTTTGGGTTGTGTATACTTATTTGTGTATTAGATAGACACATTCTTGCTTTACTATGGTACTACTGTTTGGCACTGTGCTTGGTTGTTTGCCTTTCACATACAGGTTTGTAAATTCTAATCTACCCTCAACTTTCCTTCTCCTGCATTTATTTGATTGGATTTGCTCATCTGTACTGTTGCTTGGTTTACACTTGCACTTCTGCCAGCCTAATTAATGACTGTATTCAATATCCACTGTACATTGCAATGATTGTACCCCTATTTATTTTTCTGCAAAATACATCTATCATCAGTGATACACATTCTGGCTTGACTGTCACACAGTTTGCAACATCTAAGCACTGAGCTGTGCATAGGTACATATGTGTTTGGGCATTGTGCTATGAATTGCATGCATCCCTTCCCTGTTTGCCCATTTTCCTTCACCCATGTTATATAGTCTGAATGCGTGTTGTCTTGTACCTTATCTCTCCTTTATGTTTATTTCCAACCTTTGTCTGTCATGTCTTATGATATTTGTTATATGTTTATGTCTGCTGTTTTGCCCTCCTCCTCCTCCTACCCTGTCTTTTACATTCCTTCTATTCTCAGAAAAGAAGGGGGCTATCCCCCCAAAAAATATCCCTCTGATCTTCCTATTTCATCATTCCAATTGTGTGTACCTCTTATTCACCTTCATCCCACATCTGCTTTTCTACCACACTATTTCCTTGGATCTGTGTGTTACTTGTGTTCCCCATACATGTGCCATACCCATTGTTAGCTACTGCTAGGTATGATGAAAGTGGCAGTAATTGCTCTTCACCTTAATTACTTAATTTTTTATTAGAAATTTTGCAGATTCCATTATATTCTGCACATTGTGATTAGTGTATTTATATATACATTCATCTACAAAGTATAATGACATCAGTAATTGTTTGTGGATTTTTTCACTTTTCAGACAGATTGCTACACATTTCTATTTCTTTAGTAATTTTCACTTATAACAGACAGTTGAATTGAGTGTGTACAATTTTGGTAAATGTACATGTACATTGGTAATGCACATATATTTCTCAGTTTATGAACAACTTTTCTTAACATAAAGAATTGATGTGACTGCTTGAGGTTATGTAGACATTGCTAGTTAAGTCTGCTTTGCAATGAGTTATTCTCCTTACACTGAGGCACATTTGCATATTACCTGGTTATCTTCACCTCTTCAGTGGAACTTGGTGAACTGCACCAGATTCTGTGAACTTTATGGAGTGTGATCCAAGAAGGTTTTCTTCATAAATTAAATACACTTTCTTATTCAGATTCATATCAAGACATTTTCCTTCTTTATGGAAATACATTTTGAGAGAAATTTATTAATGGGTATATGGGAACTCTGTTCTTCTGAAGAATGATATATAGAGATATTACGAAGCTTCTGTATATAAAATGTATAATTCCATTTGGTTATGGAGAATTTATATATCTTAGAGGACAAATATCCTATTTTTATTTAGAGGTGGAAGGTGTGGAAAGAGAGGATCCATTGGCATTCATCCACATAGAGTTGACAAAACTGGTTAAGGTACAACAGCCCCCTCGGATTGCAAGAGCACACCAGATTAATGCTAGGACCCATTGTAAGATGCCAAGACAAGTTATCATTAAATATATATTAGTTATGTGGGCAGAGAGACTATATTAAGGGTTGCAAGAACCAGTGCTCCTACATGTACATTTGGTGAGTCCAGCATTCAGTTTTTTCCCTAACTATAGTCAAGTTCTGCTTAGTGAAAGAAAACCCCATATTAAGACAGTTCAAAGACTGGTGTTTCCAAGTTCAGCTGTACTTTCCCACCTTGTTGATGGTCCAAAACCAAAGCAAAAATGTATCTTTCACACATCCCTCTGAGGCAGAAGCTGTCCTTGTTAGACATTCTGCACAACCTCCTCACACACTGGAGAAGAATAAATCCAGAGGAGAAGCATAAAAGAAAACTCCAGAAGTCTTCATAGAATACAAATAGTTCATGGGTAACAGAAAGTCTAAAGGATCCACTTCGATGCCCAGTAGCAAAGCTGCATGATATTTGGAGTTTATTGCTAAATCTACCCATCAGCCAGCATTAGCTATGGAGAATAGATTTTTACCCCTGATGGGTGTGTTGGAAGAAGAAGATGAAAAAGAAAATGCCATGGAATTTGTGTGACCCAACTCACTTCCTGCAGACCTGGAAAATCTTGAAAAGGAGCAGGATTGGGCTAATTTTGTTCAGGTTGCAGCTGCGGTCATGACTGATACCCTACCACCAATGTGACAATTGTTTCTCTTTGACTCGGCACTAGCATTTTGGTAACTCAGTTGGTAGTATTGCTTGGGACTTTAATCTTTCCCTTTAGCTATTTAAGCCAGGGAGTGCAACACTCTTTGAGACTTCAATATACGTCAGAGTATTTTGTTTAATGCACTGAGGTCTCATCTTTATTGGTTCATTGTGGCTTCTACTGCCCAAACTTTTGTTTACCACTCTGTCGGTCACCCAAAAGGGCACATAGCCTTTTATCTCCTACCTGGGTTCAGGGGAGCATACTACCAGTGCTTAACTTCTAGCTGGCTAGTCTACACTGACTGATTTCGGGATCAACTGACTCTGTTACTGGAACTGTGTGGTAAATGGAGCACTGACGTGACAAGCCAGGCCCACTGTCATGCTGACATTCAGATTCCAGACAACAGAATAATAGGCCAAGGGATAATACCAGTCACTGCATCTACCTGTCACCAATCTCCATATATCAGTGGATATTTTTAGTCACTGGGCACTGATAACTGCACTGTTTGTTGTTCTTGTTCTTGATTTGATTTAATTAACTTTTTGTTTGTGACTTTTATTCATTTAGATTTGCTAAAATGGGTAAGACAGCACTGGCAGGCAGTGCCATGGAATGTAAGGTAGCTAAATTCATGTGTAAAAATGCACCTTATTCTTCATAAGCTGATTATGGAGACTATCCACAAGGTCTAATTACAAGAGACTTAGTTGAAAGAAAGTAAACTACCACAACCACTACAGGGGTGGAGGGGATGGTATGCTGCTGCCTGTGGCAAAGGAGCTGCAAAAGAAATACTAATCCTTGTGAGTACCATATTAAACCAGGCAAAACTGAGTGTAAAGACAGATGTGGAGGGAGATGGGTGGGGGTTAAACATCATGCTCTCCAGCACTGCATGCTTTTAGTGAACTTCTATAGCCTCAGTATTGAGAATAATAAGCCTTTTACCTCCTTTCTTAAAGTAATTGTGGATTTGGGGGCACACTACCTACTTTCGATTATTAGAGGATAATTTAATGTGGTCTTAGAGCCTTCTTTGGATAGAATACCAACAGGGCTAGGTTAGCTAAGAGCAGAACTCAAGTAGATGAGTGGATGTGAAGTTACACAGTTGACATTTGGAAGGCAGTAATCCAAGGGAAGAAGGAGTTTACATACTTTGCCCCTCAAACAAGGGTAGAAAGTAGGATAGACTTTTCCCTCTTTAGCCAACAGTGGGTTAATGGAATAAAGATGATTATTTTTCAGCCATATATCTTTTTAGATCATAGTAAAGTTATTCTTCAATAGGATAGAGGCTCATCTGACTAGTTACCACAAAATCATAAGCCTGATCCACTGTTGTTCAATGCTTCAAGCAGTTTCTTCCCAGACCCTCTGTCTAAATATGTCATAGCCCTGTTTTTTCTCTTAAGTCATATTGCTGATGTTGTTTGTATTATACTAACTTACCTTAAAATTCTCTAAAGTGGATACAATTTTTCTAAATATTAAACCATTGTCATATAAGTTGTATCTATTTTAACCAATGTTGTCAGATTATGTCAAATTTGGTATAATTATTTGAACTGTAGATGTTTTTGTGCTACTTTTGGAGATTGTAAAATGATTGTTCTTAAAATGTTTTTATAATGCTTTTCTCCCCAGCCCTCAGCTGTCAATAAATTAATAAACAAATACTGTTAGTCCAGCAGGTTTGTCATGGGGAAATCAGATAATTGATTATAGGTCCATAGGTGTTTACTAGGCTAACGACCCCAAGGGCCTTTTTAAGCCTAACATGCCTCCCACTAAAAACATGTTCTAGAGAAAAAACACTAATCACTATACTCAAATCATCTAGTACTGTAGATGACTCTCTATGTTCAAGTAGTGTAGCTAAGCTAGGGAAACACAAATCCTGCCACTTTGTAAACTCATTTATATCTGTATATCTCCCTGATAAATGCTTTTATAATTTTCAGCTTGCAATATTGTCAAACCATCAGGATAAATGCCACTGTAATTTTCAACTTGCAATATCATCAAATATTTCTCTGAACTCAGAATCTATGTCCCACAATCAGTCTTCACAAATACCTAAATAGTTTTACCTGAATAGTTTTACTAGCATCTCCCAGCCATATACACAGTTTTGCAACACTACTTGCCATTGCACCTCTATTGCTGTAATATAAACTTTAAGATAATCATAAATAATTGTCTCTCAATGTGCTTAATACCCCACCTAAACTACAATACAGTAAACCCTCAGTTAACTGGAACTCCAGCAACCAGAACTCTCAAGCAACCAGAAAAAAATCGAAGAAATACAGTATGGTATGAACAATTCATTTTTTCATGTATTGCACTTTGTTTTCCCCCTGCATAAACATACCTTGCATTTTTGGAGTTTTAGAATTTTGAAAAGGAACTTACAAATAAATCCCCTCTCTCCCAAACCTGAGAACAAGTCAAACCAAAAACGTTAAATGGCTAAAATGTCAACATTCATTCCATACTCAGTCAGTTTGCATCAATTGCACATTCTCTCTCTGATCTCTCTCTCTCTCTCTCTCTCTCTCTCACACACACACACACACACACACACACACACACACACACACACACACACACACACACACACACACACACACACACACACACACACACACACACACACACACACACACACACACACACACACACACACACACACACACACACACACACACACACACACACACACACACACACACACACACAGAGTCTCTTCAACTTTCATACATGCATTCACTGACTGTTTCTCTCTCCAATCTCTCACACACACTTTCTTCAGCTTTCATATATCCCTCCAATCTCTCACACACAGTCTCTTCTGCTTTCATACATGCATTCACTCTCTCTCACTCTCTATTCAGTTCATTTAATTCCAGTCCAGTCAGCGTGCCACTGAAAACTATTCTGCATGCCATGCTTTCTAGCAAAAATATAAGTTTAAAATATTATTCTAGCCAGGCTTTTAATTACTGTATTTCAATATTAAAATCAAATAATCAATATAGTGTTTATGGTATGGTATGGCATGGTACAGTATAGACTACAGTATTTGTTGGGTCTATTTTTAATAGTAACTTTCAAGTAACCAGAAACTACACTTACCTGGCATTTATGGTATGCTATGGTATAGTATAGAGTACAGTATTTGTCAGGTCTGTTTTTAATAGTAACTTTCAAGCAACCATAAACTACACTTATCCGGCATCTACCAATCCCCATGGGTACTGGTTAACTGTGAGTTTACTGTAGTAACATTTTCTGCCCTACCAAGTTCCTTTCCTCACTTCCTTTTTTCTAAAATTCCAATCACTAATCACAAAATCTATTAACTATTTAATAAATACACATCTTCAAATGCACAATGTTCAACATCTACTAGATGTATGAAAATTTTATATTGTAACAGTTTTCTTTATTCCATATGAATGTAATCTAATTAGTAAATATATATGCATTTGTTAATGTATATTATTTAATATCTGCTCAGAAATAGTGCCGAATCTCTACTTAAAAATGTTGGCAATATATTGGAGCTTTTCTCCCCAGGCTTTAGTTGAAAAGTTGTTTTTACACTAAACCCAACAGGACAAACCTGATAAAAACACAATAAAACAAAAATATATAATTGTGGTAGTGTTTTTCTACATCCAAATAACTGATAAACCCCTAGAAGATGCTTGTCTGTATTTTGGAAGTTAGACTGAACTAACAGCCTCAACTCACTGCACTGGTGACACCCACAGCAGTGCAGGCGGGTTGCCCACAGCAAGCAGCCTAAGGTGCCCATGCTGCATAGTGGTGTGCATCTTATTCAGGAAGCTGCACATATGCAATAGTATGCCAGCACCTTTCTAAAGTAACTAGAATAGGGTAAGCTTGCTGCTAGGGTAGGTGGCCTGAGAACAGTCAGTAGAATTTGCAGTGTGTTCCTCTTCTTAGCACTCAACTCTCGCTTCCACCAAGGACAGATGAGTATCAAGATTTTTCACCTGATGGAGGAAGGAATGGGTGATATGGGTGCATGCACGGAGCCACTGGACTAAACCCTAAGGACTGGGCAAAGGTGGGGGTGCAATAGATGCCAAGAGGTCCTACTCTGCTGCATGCACCTACTGCATTGTAATGATATTTAACCATGTTGCCCAGTATAACAGCAATGGGGGCTTACTTACCAGCTTTATCTTTATTGTTCCATCCAGAATATCTTCTAGCCAGTCATTTATTTGCTTGAGGATTTCACCTTGGTACTAAACATATCATTCATACCTCCCAACTTCTTAGAGCAAGAAGTCTGGACAAAGCCTAAGTGGGACAAAGACCCCAAAATAGGGACATTTTTTTAAATATTGCTCATACAAAGTTAGAAAGTTGATAGAATAACAGATTTTACATTAGCATGAATCTTCTCTTCTGAAGGGTATGAAGACTGAAACTTAAATATCTGTAATCATTTTCTAACTTCAGTCTTTAATGATTTACCACTAATTTGCTAGAAAACACAATTTTATGAAAATGGACCAAAAATATTAGGCAAAATTCAGGACATTCTGCAAAAATCTGTACAGTTGAGAGGTATGACTGTAACTATCAAGGAACTTGTATGTGTAGGAGAAGAGGTGATAGTTACAGTGCAACCATGCTTGAAAAGGATCTCTGTAGTATGGCTAACCTGAGGAGGAGGCCCAGTGGTTACATCTCCTTTATGAATGCTGGCTGCAAATAATACCTGAGAACATCACTTTTACTCTTTAAAAAAAAATATATATATATATATATATATATATATATATATATATATATATATATATATATATTTGGCATAGAGCTCTGCTTCATTTGAAGGATTGGGGTAGAGAGGATGAAAAATGCTGGTGATGTGGAACTACTGATGCCTTTTTATGGAAATGTCCCCAGAGTTTTATTGTCAGGGAAAAGACCCACAAGGCAGAATCCTGAGCTACCAGAAATGACATTTCTCATTAGACAAGACTGCATTTTGGGTGTTGGATGTCCCCTCAGTGCCCCCTCTATTGGAGGAACTAAGGAAAGGTGGTTGATGCTTGTACAGTTGAATATAATCACCCTTTTGTTTAAGCACCACAAGTGTATCAATAGTAATTTTCTTTTGATCGTCATTGTTATGTAAACAGGTTATGTGAATATTTGAGGAAATTAAAAAAGGTATAAGGACATGAATGAGTTTTGGACCATTTTGCTTTTTTCCTGGGATGAACTCATATAACTAATTTATAAGACTTTTGATTTTCTCCAGAAAGATGATAGAATAAAGTCACACATTAAGCAGGTGAATTACTGCCTATCAACAGAATGTTATTTGGGAATGACTATATTGTCTTATGTGTGAATTTTCTTCACTCTTTAACCTTAACAAGATATGTTTTACTGTTGCTCTGGTTGTATTGCTATTGCTGGTTTAATAAAGTTTGACACGGTTACAAATACTTTATCACACTATTGTAGTTTGATCACTGTAAAAAGAAGGTGTGCAGGCAAATCCTTTCATGTAAAATGCTGTGATTTATTTATGCTAAGTATTGCTGCATTTGAAATTTGTTTAATGTTTACAGATTTATATGTACATTTTGAAGACATTTACTTTTAGGATGGTATAATTAAAATATTTCACTTGTAGGTTTTGAAGGTGTCATTCCTTAGTTTTGTACTTTTTAGGTTAAGAGTAGTACTGACTGATTTTTGTTTTGGATAATAACTGAGGTAAGTGACATATTTCCAGTTAAATGTTTCAACTATTAAACTTTTTATTTTGTTACATACCAGGTTTGAAATACATGTAATTTTGATACCTTAAATAAAAATATTAAAAAAGTTTTAGCTATCAATGTTTTCTTTCAAAGTTTCCCTTTTATAGAAGATTCAGCATAATCTCTTTTCTATGGCTATCAGCATTACCTGCAGTATAACAACTTTGCACTATTCTGAACAAAGTGAGAGTTCAAAGTCAATGTACTGTAGTAAATGATTTTGGTTCCTCCATACATGTTCTAGGTGAAATTCCTCAAGTGTCAGTTGCACAAAGAAGAAAAGGCGAACAGCATAATGCAAAATGTTGCTTTTCACAGGAAGTATTTCTCCTCTTTCCAACTGTGCACTAGCAATGATTCACTTGTTTTGGGAGATTTCTCCCTTCTTTGAGTTGTTGCAGCCATGAAGTTGGTATATATAAGTTCAGAGGGGGGCTAGCCCCACCACATCAAAGGGTGACCCTTGTAGAAAAAAAAATAAGTAAAATTATTTTTTTCACTTTTTTTACTTTTTTTACTTTCAGGCATTTTTTTTGTTTGCTTTTTTTTTTTTGTCCTTTCATCATGTCAGCTTTCAGAAAGTTGATGTTTCATAGCAGAACCAAGTATTTTGTTCGGTTACTAACAATATTTTGAGTTGTTGATTACAACTCTAAATTTTATTAACTTTATTATTCAGTTGTGATTGTACACAAGGTCTGAGGGAGGAAACTGTCTTACCATTGTTCTGGGCTCTTTTCCATTCTTAGTTTATCAAGAATATAGTTCACATTCATCAACGCCCTTCATATAAAAGGTATTTTAATGTAGAGTAGCATGATTTAGATCAGATTCTTAAAAGAATGATATAGGATTTCTTTTTTTTATGTTCCATGGTAACAAAATTAAGTTTATAACCCTTACACAAAAATAGCTTTCATTTTATCATGTCTGTATAATGTAATTACTTTAGAAGCCTGAAAACAGTTCACCCCACAAGAAACCTTTCAAGTGTTCTTAATTCAGTGGGAAAGGAAGTGTATTTTATTAAATATGTAAACTTTAGCTATTTTCCTAACTTTCATCATTTAATTGCTAAAGTTTCAGATGCTTTTGAGAAGGCATTATAGTAAAAATGTGAGTTCAATTACTAATAAAGGAATAAAAGGCTGCCTTTCATTCAAACATGTCAAGGTTGTTATTTTCAGACTTTCTCAGTTGTAAAAAGAAAAATGTAACAAGTCCTCACAATAAGGACAACACTTATCAGGTTTTAGTTAATTCACAAAACAATTATATTCTATTCAAAATAATTATTCTACAGACTGCATTTCGTCTGTGTATGAAGGACAAATTCCGTAACAGCCATTTCCTTTCATTTTCTTCCCTTGTAACTGGATGGGCAGACTGCATGGCTGAAGGCACTAAACATGGCCGTGTACAAATCACACACACACACATACACACACAATCACACACACACACACACACACACACACACACACACACACACACACACACACACACACACACACACACACACACACACACACACACACACACACACACACACACACAGTAATGTACAATCATCAAACAGTAAGAGGCATAGAAACACAAAATAAAAGTCAGTATTACATACACATAAATATTGTCATGCCCACATACTACAAAAGGTGCAAAACACAGCTGTGGTGATATATATTTCACGGACCATGGGTATGACTGAGCAAAGGGCAGTCCTGCGAATAACAGTACAATACAGGAACATGGATTAAATGAATATTCACAGTCTCAAGGTACAATGGATTTTCAGTATTGATCAGAATACATGCAGAGACATGTACATGTAAATCAGTGCACATGTCCATCAAGTGACGAAATATGGGCACACATGTGAACATATCTATGCATGTTGTCATATAACAGAAGAACAAAGAAGGCATTCTGGAATGAAAGGCAAAAGTGCTCTTTGCAGCACTCACAATGTGCCTAGTAATGACTCCTGCAATTCGTAAGGGGTTACATGGATTGGTAACATATCTAAATACAATTGTAGATTCTATTTTATAATACCCATTGCTCCAACTACTATTGGAACTGTCTGGGTATCTTTCTTCCACACTCCACTCATTTCTGCCTGCAGATCCTGATATTTTATGACTTTGTGTCTCTCTGTACATAAGCCACTGTAATCACTGGGTGTAGGGATTTCAGTGATCAATGCTACTTTAGTCTTCTTTTCCTGGACCATATAGTTATGAAAACAAGTAGTATTTCCATATGTACTTAATACTTCTAAAACCAAGTGACTTACAAACTGTTGCATGACATCAGATGAAACCTTCCACATTGTTGAAGAAAACTGTATTTGAAATTGACACTCTAAGTTGCAAGTCTTGAGTGATATCTATTATTTATATTTATAATTATACAGTTAAGCATATGTTTCATATTTCTATAAATATCTCAGTAAACGTGCACTCATAGAGAAATTTCAATGTTCTAACATTGTGACCAGGCTGCATTAACAGCTGCATGAAGTGTAACAATTGTGTTAGTATCTCACAATGCCATCAGCAAGATAGCACACAATTTGGTAGTCATTAAGCGGCTCTACATGACGTATAGAACAGGACAGCAATGGGAAATGGCTGAATATGCTAATTAAAACATAAAGAGCCAAAATACATGTTCATAGGTTCATAGGTAGGTACTAGGCTATCAGCCCAAGGGCCTTTGTAAGCCTAGCCAGCAAGGTTCCATAGCTTACGCCACCCAAGAAAGTTATTTTCCTGTGCCACTGTCGAGCAGAGACACAGAAGTGATCCCTGAGGTGTATTTCCTATTTCCCATCCACTCATCAAGATTTTTCTTGAAGAGTGCTAATGAAGAACTTTGCTTGACATAGATGGGTAGCTTGTTCCAGAGTATAGGAAGTCTCTGGGACAGGAATCTATCCCTCCAGCGTGTCCTGTTTATTGTGGTGACAAGGTTTAGGTCCCTAGAGCATGTAGCTCAGAGGGATTGGGATTTCTTTAGGTGTAGCATGTCCAACAGCTCTGGGTTTGACATAGCTTTACATGTTAGGCAGAGATCACCTCAGAGTAGGCGATATGCTACGGAGTAAAGCTGGAGATTTTTGAGGCGGTCAGTGTGGGGCATTTGTTTGAAGCCAGTAATCCTCTTTGTGAGGTACTTCTGTGGCCTTTCCAGCTGCTGCAGATGTCTTGTGAGGTACATTCCAAAAGGGGCATTGTACTCTATAATGGGTCTAATGAGTGACGAGTAGAGGGGAATAATGACCTCTTTTTTCCTGGATGAGAACCCTTTTATGATGAGGTGTGCCATGTAGAAGGACTTCCTGACTACTGTGGTGATGTGACTATCAAAGGAGAGACTACTGTCCACCTGGGTTAATTAACTAATCTGACATGGTGGAGCTATTCAAGAAGCTCAAAAGCAATTGTGTACACTTGGTGTAGGCTTTCACCAGCTACACCAAAACCTTTTGGAATACAGGCACAATTACACTTAGAAACCATGTTAGGGATTGCTGCTGCAATTATTATGCTGTATGTGCAACAGGCTTGAAATCATAGTGCTGCTGCTGCTGCCAGACCTCTGGCAAGAAGAATATGGATGTTTAGACCCCACTTGACAAATTGTGGACTGCATAAAACTGAATTTTTTGACAGATATAGGGTGGACAGGGAAATACTAGAGGAAATATGCAACCTGTGCTGCTCCCACCTAAGGCTATAGAGAAATCGTGGAGAACCCATCTCAATGGAAACAAAGGTATGTTTAGCATTGCATATACTCACTACTTGTACTTTCCAGAGACCCACAAGGGATATTTTAGGGGTGTCACTGGCATCTGCCTCTAGAATATTCCAGCAGTTTGTAAATGCAATGCTAGTACATGTGAGAGAGTATATCTGTTTCTAATGAACACCAACTCTGACTAAGAGGCAAAGGGCAGCACACATAATCACTACCTTGCTCAAAGCCTAAGATTCAATGAACATATAAATATGAGGTTCCCTGCACATATAAATATGAGGTTACCTATTACATCAGTGAATGCTTAAAATAGTGAACGCTGTTTTATTGACCATTTTAAATTGAAACAGCAAAATCTGAAATACACAGAACAGCAATTTCTTTCCCAGGGAAAAAAAAACACTGGGCCATTTTCAAGACTTTGCCATTTCCTCCACTGTGGTGCAACCCCTGAGTTGGTATATTTAAGTATTTTGTGTTTATTTTTTTTTTTTACGGAGCAGCGATTTTTTTCCCTGGGGAAAAAATCGTTGTTCCGTGTGTTCGGCATTTTGTCGTTTTGATTTTTAAGGGTCGATTATACAGCGTTCACTATTTGTAGCAGTTGCTGTTATAATATAGACCCTAAATATGAACATTGATGTCTGTCAGACTGTGCAACCTTTACTTAACCATGTAATGGCCATGGTCTAATAGTATCAGTGAGGGGCAACCCCCAAGGGCACAAATCATATCTGTACTAATGACAACAAAGTGTGAAAACTGTAAATAAAATAAAAATGTTATATCGCTGATTACTCTAATATAAACATATGTATATGTCATATACTTTCACACTAGTAGCTCCCAATCCACCCTCCACATCAACTTCCTCTCACAAAACACATAAAAAGAAATATATATTTGAACTCAGTTATCAGCACAGATGGTATAACACCTCTGTAATGAAATAACACAGGCTTCAACTTTACAATACATTTCTGCATTAACAATTTAGCAATTATTAATGCAGTATTCGAAAAGTAACATCACACTGTTATAACATCCTTATCCACCACTGTGGAGTCCAATCCAGTAGAAATACACAAACAGAACATGTTTTCCTTTTCCTGCCAACACAGATAATAACACCAGACATCCCTACATAATTACAATACCATTATCTGCAAAAAGTTTGCAAACATGACATAAAATTTAATAATACATTTGCCATGTAGTATTCAGCAGCATAATTGTAGAAATGCAGAAATGGCTATGCCAAAAGTGAGGTATAAATGTAAATGCATTTAAAATTATACAGATACTCTTCATCAGTTACTGCATTTCACTCTTGTAATGTCAAAATGAAACATCATTTAATAGAAACCTACCCTGATGATACAGGACTGTAGAAAATAGTTAAATCACCCAAAGTCCTGCTATTCTACCAGTATTAGCTCTGTGTTTCAAAACGGTTTCCCCAGTATGATACAAGGCAGAGGTATGAAATCATTATCATTTCTGAATACGAAAATGTCTACATAGTGTAGGGAATATAAACATGGTGTATGGACCTAAACAATTACATGCACGCACACCCAGGAATGCAAGGATGAGCACTGAGAACTGTTACCTGTAAATGGCTTAAAGGCATCTCTGATTACACTAACAGTGGAAACAATCTGCTTTCACAGTCTCCACTCTCTTATATACACCTAATAAAGGTGTGTCAGGAAGAAGGGACTTAACAAAAATGTCTGCAAGTACATTGACTGATATATAGGAGCTTGACAGGCCTCTTTATGCTTTGTCTCATCTCATATTATTTGCACGCCACTTGGCAGTGAGAAAATCACTTTTACAGCTTAAGGAAAAAGCTGAAAATGTGGTTTAAGCTACCACAGGTCACACAAACCAGCCAGGTAGCATTCTGCAGCTGGCAGCACTCTGGATAGTACTCAGTGAAGAAAATACAGCTAGCATGTACCATTCTCTGTGGCACAAGTTGTAAGTACAGTGAGCTGAAAGATGAAGTATATATATATATATATATATATATATATATATATATATATATATATGTATATATATATATATATGATGCAAGGTTTGAGTACACTGACATGATACTTTTAAAGAGGATTGTCAGAATATATATTTAATTACATTTTGTGATACCACTGTGTTGTTTAAAAATCAACTGTTGTCACTATTGCTAACAACATGTGATCATTAGTCTGTCTACCGTAACATAATATACCACTAACTACAGGTGGCTGATAATGTGTTCCACAAAGTACATGTCAGATGTTGCAAAAAGATGTAAGAAGGAAGAATTGTTCATTTGAATGCACTTCTTCCTTTGGTCATTGCTACATATACCCATACTTTTATTTCATTCACTATTTGTAATTTCCATAACATATATTACCTATCAATGTCTGTTCTATATGCTCTTTGCATGGCATTACACAAATATGGTTCACTACTTATGAAAAAAAGTGAAAATTTTAGTTAAGGTTGCCTTGGGTAGCTCAAACATGCCTGGTGGCTTTATGTGGCTGTCAGCACTCTGGATAGTAATCATTCTGGAAAACTGAGGTGAATTGACAGAAATAAGGTACGTGAAGCATTTTTTTCAAATCCTGTTTATAAAACACCTTGCCATAATGGGCAATAGTTAATTCAGTGCAACCCATTTTAAGGTACATTTGCTCTCTACTTGGCATTGCACAAACATGGTTCACTACTTAAAGAAAATAGTTGAAGAATTTAGTTTAGGCTGCCTTAGGTAGCTATGACATGCCTGGCATCATTGCTTAGCTCCCTGCAATAGGGAGAGTACTTACTTCGGTAAATGCACCTGAAAGATGTCAAATTCTGTGGTACAATATGTAACTGAAGTGAATCAAAAGGAATAAGGCACATAAAGCCTTGTTTGAATCCCATATGGAGATTACATTGCAATTTATCAAAATATGGGTGGAATTCAATAAAGCCTACATGGAGCAATTCTCCTTGTAGGCATAGTGTTACAGCCTGAACACGGAATATGGCCAACTGAGCTATCTACGAAACAGGGCTTGCACAAGCATGAAAATCACCTCATAAGCTGGTGAAAATCATGCAAATGAGGTTGATTTGTGTGATCTAATAAGCAGAAAGGCACCCAAGTAGGTGCCATGTTGTTGGGGCTGTAAAAGGCTAGGAAAAAGGGTGGATATAGTACTGCAGGTAAGCAAATGGCCAAAACTATGGACAGTTAGTCCTAAAAGTAATACAAATCATTAAAAAATAATATTTTTCAATACATATATTACATTTGCATGGCTATGCATGCCACGCAAACATGCCGTTATGGAAAAAAAAAAAGAAAAAGTGTAAAAAAGTCAAAAGTACACATTTGCCAATATAATGCATTATAGTGCCCAGGATGTAGAGCATTACAATGGCAGGTGTCAGTGGTTGCTATGGAGGCAGGTCCTGGAGTAGTGCAGTATCCAGGGTATACCCAATTAGCTGTATGTAAATTAGCTGTGGTTACTGAATAGCAAAAAAGGCTACAGTGTCCGCAGATACAACCTGTGGTCAGGTTAGAACCATGTAGGTAGTGGTAGAACAGGTAGCTGATGTCAAAAGGGGGTGTGTCACAATATGTTAAAGTGGATTAGAGCTCAGCAGTGTCTGTTTGCACAGCTAAGCAGGGGGGGTTCTGATACTGCTGAACATGTTTTAGCTAGTTTAAGAAAAGCTGAGCATGGCCGTGGTTGTGGGAGTGTCAAAACTGCTGAGCACTGTTTACACAAGTGTCGCAGGTTTGCATGGCATGTTGCACTGCTTAGCAGTGAAATAAATAGGAACAAAAATTGCCTGGGAAAGCCAGTCAGGTAGAAATGACTGATAAGCCCTGTTCAACAGATACTGGCCCATTCAAACCCCCCAATGCTATACCTATTAGGTGGAATGCAGCATAATGAGCCAATCACACAGGCTGCAAATGCAGTGCACCACTATAAAGTATGCATACACCCTACAATCTGATTTTCCCACGTACTCTGCATCATTGGAGTACACACTTGGGAATTTTAACTAACAAAATGCTAGGGGCTGCTGCTGCTCTGCTACATCTGTATGTGCTTGAGACTGAGGTCAGTGAAGATGATGATGCTGACAACAAGTCTAGACTGAGAAGGAGAAGAGTGTTCAGGCCTAGGGTGACCTTCCAGGGGCTACATGAGCTGGAGATTGTATAGCACTACAGGGTGGACAGGAACATACTACATGAACTCATTGAGCTCTGCTGCCCTCAACTCAGACCCAGAAACAACAGAGGGGAACCCATCTCAGTGGAAACAAAGGTATGTGTAGCCCATAAAATATTAGCTACAGGTACATTTCAAAGACCAACTGGGGATGTAACAAGGATCTCATAAGCATCTGCATCCAGAGTACACCACCAGTTCCTGGATGCCATGCAAGCACATGCCAGTGAGCACATTTATTTATCCTGCACTCCTGAGGAAAGGGTCAGCAATATGCATCTCTTCCACCATGTAGCACACTACCCTGAGGTACTGGGTGCCATAGACTGCACTCGTGCACATCAAAGCACCACCTGGTGAAGAGGGTAGGGTCTACATCAGCCGCAAATGGTATCACTTCATCAACTGCCAGGTCATGTGCAATGCCAGGGGTATTATCATGAATATGTATGCTGACAGCCTTGACAGCTATCATGACTCTCACACCTGGCATGCCTCATAGCTGTACCAGATGTTTGCCAGGGGGGACATCCCATATGGCCATCTGCTGTGGGATGCTGGCTATGCACTGGAACCATGGATGATGACACCCATCAGAAATGCATGCACTCCTACTGAAGAATGCCATAATGAGCCACATGCATAAACTAGGAACATCACAGAGCATGTGTTTGGGCTGCTCAAGTCAGGGTTCTGCTGCTTTGATATATCTGGTTGAGCTCTACAGTACTCTCCAACCACATGTGCACACATGTTCACAGTATGTGCCATGCTACACAATATGATTCTGCAAAAACAGCTGCAGCAGGAACATCACAGGTTTGGAACACACAGCCCTCCCACCAGTGTCAAGGTCCCAACAGCCACAGGGACATTTGGAGAAGGAACCCCCTGAGCCTATCCCTGTAGGCAGATGTAGGCATGTCCAGTATGCCCTGATCTTGGTAAAAAGGCAATGCATAGCACATGCACTGACAACCTAGGGACCTAGGGACTGACACCTCGCCACAACTCACATACATAGAAAAAAGGATGTCAGCCACACCACACAACTTGTACCTTACCATGTATTGGCCGTGTATGGCATGCATCAGACAGAGACAGCCCTGAAGCACTATCTCAGCCACTGATAGCACAAGGTAAATCACTCTTCTTCACAACAAATGAATGGGGTAGTAGACTATGTTAGCATATGCATGGAACTGCTGCATGTATGCAAGGGAATAAGGTGGGCTACCGGGATAGCTGCAGACAACTGACACCTGTGTGGTACAACAGGAACTCTCTGTCCAATACTGGCCAACCCTTAATATGCAGTAGGCCCTAAGCCAGCAAAACCCAATGTACTATGTGAGGGAATGACATGCAGCGGGGTCACAGGACAGATGCTTGACTGTCAATGCTAGAGTCCCCTAACCCCAGCAGACCACACAATCCCTGGGTTGTCCCAATCAACCTGGTGACATGTACCATTTCCCCACTATGCAGGGGTCAAAGTGCTATGTTTGTCTGTGGTTGATAGTGCTAGGAAGTAAACTGCACTGTCTGGTGGCTGTTGTGGCTTAGTGGGTAAGTACATTACCAGAGTTGATGGGGTACATGGTTTGAGACTGGCTGCACCTACTGTTTTACATGTGAGCTACACCTATGGTAGGAGTTCTACAGACTGTCTATATGTCAGTATTTGTTACTGCAAGAAAGCTGGACACAGCCAGACACAATGGAGGGACGGGGGCACAGATATGGACAGTACACAGCTGTCAGTAACTTAGACAATGGCTAGTACAACAGCAGGTTGTAACAAGTCAGTGTAGCAGTAGGATATAAAGGCTGTCACATAACTGTGTGAGTAATTACAATAAGTCAGTGGGCACCATCCATACCCCACAAATCTATAGAGTTTAACACAATGTTCACATTTATGGCTCATATATCTGTTCTGTTTGTCATAACATTTGCAGTTTTCTGGCAAACTATTTGCAAATCACTAAAGGTTGCAGTGAGAAACTAATAGACAGTTGAGATGCAGACTTCATACCCATTGGAAAATGCATGCTAGTACAAAACCATTCCACCAACTGTCTAGGTTTGTAAGAGCAATATTAAAATCCTGTCCCCATGTTTGGGCCTATGTCCCACTGTTATACATGGCCCTGTCCACATTAATGGCTGTAAGAGTTTGAGAGGTATGGGCAACATGTAGCCTTATAATAACAGTACAACACAAAATGTCTGAGGACCAGTGCAGATGTATGAGGCACTATGCTGGACAACCTGCAAAACAGGTACAATCAGAGATGTGAAGTCCGTAACCCTGTGTGTGGTGTTACATCTCTTACCCTGGTCAAAGCATGCCTACAACTACATAGAGCAGCAACTGTGGACAAAGCCAGGGACTGGAACAGGGCAGGACAAAGGCTCACATATAAGGGGAATGAGGAACTATTGGCCAGACTAATGTAGAAAGTGCAGAATGCAACAGTTCATATAGTAGCATAGGCTCCTTGCAGTGTATGGAGTTGGTAACCCAAATGTCTGTCAGCATTTCCTCATATCAATCTATAATGATCTGCCAATGATGTACCAAGAAATCACAGTGCTATGTAAAATGTATCAGCCATATTATGCAAAACTCTGTTCAGTCCAATACACACTGTACACACCCTACATATGGGTCAGGTATTACAGACAGCATACAGCCAGGAAATCCCTCAGGCAGTATATCAGGGAGGTGCTGGACTGTTCCACCAGGTACAACAGACAATTGGCTGTAGCACAAACAATCCTGGACTGGAGAACAGGTAGGTCTGGCCTGAAGTCCCATTGTAATCAATGATGGTCATACTGAGCATGCTCCTGCACTTAACTAATTTCAGCCCATGTCAGAACCCACATCTAACTATGGAACTGTGATGTCCATATATCTCTGTGCATACTGAAAGCTATGTATACTTCAACTGTCTCTCCCTATCTCCATCAGACATCATTACTCTTGTCTATCTGTATGTGGCACATGTAAGATATATCTGGATCTGTTGAGTTTAATACAGACACATGGTTTACTATCGTTATTTTAAACAACAAAGCATTTACCATTCGAAATAATGAAAAGTTAAACCAAAATGAAACATTTGGTGTGTACACAATGTTGCCCCAAACGATTAACAAATTTGAGTCGACATTGTCACCAAAAATGCGACGCGATAGCCATATAGGAGCTGATGTAAATCAAACTCCTATATGACATATCACATGCGCTGTGCCTCCCACACCCCCTGCTATTAATTTATTCCAACTCCGAGATTGCACTACAGTGGGGATATGGATGACTTTCCTATCTCCACTGTACCACGATCTCATACATATAGTCAAATACACTTATGCGAATGTACTACTGCATTCACATAGGTGTGTTCGACTAACCAACTCACTTTTCATTTTGTGAACAACATTCTGATTTTTGGCAGCATAACTGCTGACAGCATGTTGTTTGCAAAAATGATAGTAAACCTAGACACATACATATATATATATATATATATATATATATATATATATATAGGTCACATATATATATATATTATATATATATATATAGATATAGATATAGAGATAGAGAGAGAGAGAGAGAGAGAGAGAGAGAGAGAGAGAGAGAGAGACCCAGAAAGTCATAGTGCGATGTAGTACTACAGCCATTCATACACCAATTGTAACCAGTGGTGCATCCGAATAGTAAGTGTATAATAGTAGGTAGGTAGGAGCTCTCATCTTATAACGGCCCCCTTGGGTCTATGTATCTATTCCACATACAGCAGAATACATACTCTCAACAGGCCTATATCTATGCAATGGTCACTCATTTTATGGCCCCGTAACTGGTGTCGTCCACAACAGTGGCCTCCCTGCCAGCAGCTACTGATGTCATCCACCTCAACAACAGTGGCAGACACTTGCCTAATGCATAAGCTCCGTGGTGCATGTTATAACTAAGTAGCATTATAGTGTATGCAGCTAGATAGGTAGTGGTTCTAATCCCAACATTGGCAACTCAGTGAGTGTGTGTGTGTAAATATATACCTTTGCAGTTGTGTGTAGTTCCTGCCTATGCATGTTCAATGACAATACATTTTAAAGGTTGTGCCTACCTATGAACCCCCCATTGGCCTACTATACAGGACGTGCTGATGTCATCAACCTTAGATGCACAGTTAGACACTCTCCAAACATGTAAGGTCTGTGGCGGAAGGGAAAAGTGCGTAGCATTGTAGTGTAAACAGCTAGATAGGCAGGGGTTCTAATCCCAAAAATGGCAAGTCAGTGTGTGTGTTTAACTATATCCCCCAGCAGCTGTGTGAATGTCTTCACTATGTGTGTGCAATGCCAATACATGTTATGGCCTATTCCACCCTAACTCCCCCACTGGATTACTTTACAGAGCCTGCTGGTGTCATCCACCTTAGATGCACCATTAGACACTTTCCAGACACATAAGCTCCGTGGTGCATGCAGTAAATGCATAGCATTATAGTACATGCAATTAGATAGGGAGGAGTTCTAAACTCATGGTCGGCATTTCTTTGAGTGTATATGTGTGTGCGTGTGTGAGGCATATCCCCTGTAGCAGTGTGCCTGCACTGTGTGTGTGATGGTTATACCATACTGAGGGCCTGCTCCACCCTGTTAATCCCCCCATTGGATTACTTTACAGGGCCTGCTGATGTCATTCACCTTAAATGCACCATTAGACACTCTCTAGGCACATACACTATGTGACACATGTGACAAATACATAGCACTATAATACATACAACTAGATAGTTAGGGTTTCTAATCTTACAAATGGCAACTCCGTGAGTGCATGCTCATGTACGTGCGTGTGTATGCATATGCCCTGAAGCAGCATGGCAGTCTTGCTTGTTTGTGCAATGGTTATACTATTTTAAGGGCCTGTTAACCCCCCATTGGCAACCTATTCAGGCCCTATTGATGTCATCCACCTTAGAAGCACAGGTAGGCCCCATCTAATCACAATAACTCAGTGCCGCATGCAATATGTATATAGTGCTATCATGTATATAACTAGATAGGTAGGGGTTTTAATCCCAAAACAGAAAAAATTGTGACTGTATGCATGTGTGAATGCATATCTCCTTACAGCAGTGGGGCTGTGTTATGTTCACCTTCATACCTCTCAACCCCTTAGAGCAAGAAATCTGGATAAAAGTGGGACAAAGCCCAAATAATAGGGACAATTTTTTTAAATATTAGCATGAATTTTCTGAAGGGTATGAAGTCTGAAAATAAAATATCTGTCATTATTATCTAATTTCAGTCTTTAATGATTTTCCACTAATTTGCCAGGAAATCTCAATGTTATGAAAAACGGACCAAAAATATAAAACATCAGAACATTATGCAGAAATCTTTACAGGTAAGAGGTATGGCCACCACCTGTCCCACCTTGCAGGTTGTAGTCCATGTTTGGCCAGGTGTGACCTGTGAAAACTCAAACAATACAGAGGTCCAAAGAGTGTAGGACAACAAACATTTCCTAAAGTTGTATAATAGTTGCATAAAGCAATTATTCTACATCAGAAACACCTTAATATTATGAGAAATAGCATAAGCTATGGAAATGTAACAAAAATAAGCTGTCATATCCAAGAGAAGTCTTGCCCATTGAACTTGCCATGGGTATGGTTTGTCATGCCAATTGTCACGATACTACAAAAACTGTCCCACATCGCCCATTTCATAAGGTGGCAACCCTACTCTGTGTTGCCTACTTGTGTGCAATATGTAGACATGTGGAGGCCTTTGAGTAGCTGCTGCCCCAATGACCCACATGTATCTAGGCCTGAATGCTAACTGCCACCATCCATATTTGTAGGTACTGCCTAAGGCTGTGGTGACTGTAAGTTGCATGCTGTCTGTCATTGACCCACCATCTGATGTTAATACACTGCAATGGGGACTTTCATCAGATATGGAATGGTGGCAAGGTCCTGGCCTCAAGCTGAATGTAGAAAACAGTATGATCATACTAGATGGCAAGGACATGGCCCCACTATTTCCCACATCAATGGCAACCGCATAAACACACAACCTGTGTTGAGAGACCTGGGTACTCAGGCTAACACTGTTGCATTCAGCCATCAAGTAGTGGCAGTGGGCAGAAAAGCCTTTTACGTGGCTCACTACATAGGTAAAGGGAGTGCATCCAAAAAAAGGTGGACATTACCTTTGTATAGTCCTCAGTCAGTACAACAATAATTTAGTACCATGACCCATTCGGTATGTACCTTTCCAAACATCTACAGCAACTGGAAAAGACATAGTAATACCCACAAAGGTAATCCATGGCACCAATACCAGTTCCATGCAGACAGCCTCGAATCAGTAGTGCCCCACTTGGCATTGGATAGATTGCCCACAGATGGGCTGCGGCACACTTAGATGGCAATGTTGTGCCCAGCCCTTCAACAGCTGCCCCATATATGTGAGTCTAACTCTTTGCGCATTGCCAGCATGACAGGCCTGAATCTGATATCCAACATCAATAAAACCTGCTGGAGAGACAAGTTTGTCTCTCAGAGGCTGCTCTGTCTCAGGAATGCACTTCCCAGACATGTCAAAGAGATTACCATAAAGACCCTCATCAACTGCAGCCATGATGAATGGATGGGAAACCACAAATTCATCCCAGGAGTAACACTTGTGTCCCTCAATGACAGGGGGAAACAGGTGCTGAGGGATGATTCTGATGGGGATAAAGTAATGGCTAGGCTTGTAAGGGACCCAGGGCCATTACCCTACTAACCTTCTATGATCGTCATCCTAAGGAACTCCCAGGTGACATGTATCAGGAGTAGCATGCTGTGTCAAGGGGTATGCATGCAAGATTATGCTGTCTACCCCCATTGTCCCTCACACACTGTTATACACATACACACCTATGTAACCATGCACATATACAGCCATACCTTGGCAGTGTCACATTTCTGCATTGCCACTATGCCATCTTGAGCTGCTGTATTGGCAGTAGGTCCCCATGGTGTAGACACACAGGCACCTGGAACAGAAACAGAATAAGCTCTGGGAGGCAACAGTCACTCAGCAGTACTAACAGCAAAACAGCATAATGGCACAAAGATACATACACTTTGATGTGTACACATGACAATAGTCAGAAGACAGCACCTTACAGGGCATAACACTACTGCACTACAAACTGCCATTAAGGGTATTATATTCAACCTGTGCATCAGACACATATTAGCGTGTCCCTGCATCAATGGTATGGAGGACAGGGATGTGGCACAGGTATCATTACATGCACAGTGTGTGGTGTGGGGTTGCCAAAGGCCTAGGTTGTGCCACGCAGTTGGCATCATGTGTGTGTGTGTGTGTGTGTGTGTGTGTGTGTGTGTGTGTGTGTGTGTGTGTGTGTGTATCTGGAGGGCTGCTGGTCAGCTGGGCCATGGAGAGGAGCTGTATGTGTCTGGTGGTGACCTGCATGTGACAGTGATCTTTTCGTGTGTGCATGTACACAGTCAAGCCATGTGCCAGCCCTACATGAGGGCATGTTGGACAGCTGTAGACTGTTCATGGCATAATGTACAGTTCACCATCTCCAGTCATGAACACTGGAATTGGTTCTGCCAGGATTGGCACTGGCACCACCATGCCCGGGGCCGGATGAGGTACTACTTGCTGATGGTGACCAGTGTCTGCTGGGTCTGTGTCACTCATGGGACTACCCAGGACCATGTGCCCATGGCCTGGCATGTTGTGGTGTGGACAGCACCCTCCCTTCAGTAGTGCTGGTGGTACTGCCACTACGGAAGTGTGGCTGTGCATGGCCACATGGGATCTCAGCTGATGTTGTTGCTGACCTACATCCACATGTCCGACACCCTACTCCCACCACATTTTCAAGCACAGACATTGCACAGTTAGGACTGACAATGTCTCACCTCACCGTCTATCCACTACATCAACAATATGACATAAGTCATCATCAATGCCATGGATGGAGTCGTGCATGCCAGGCAGTGTGCCATCCATGACCCTGAACATCTGTCTGGTATACCGTTCACAATGTGCCTGTGCCTCCATGACAGACTGAAACATGTGTCAGGTGACACATGCTGGGACACCTTTGACAAGTGCTGGATGGGCAGCAGTCCTCCTTCGAACAACCCTGTAAATCTGCCTGTGTGGAACCTCACCAGCTCTCTGGCTATGGCTAGTGTCTACAGTCATAGATGCCATAGTTGCCACACTCTCCTGTTCAATGCCACCACCCTCTGACTGCCCAATATCTGTGGCTGTTGGGGACTGGGTATGTGTGGGCATACTGACTGTGTGTGGGAACATTGGTGGAGGAAGGGGTATGTCAACCAATGGGACAGATTCAGCCCCCAACAACCCCAGCTGTACCTCACTATAGCCACCATCATCATCAGACTCTGATGAACACTGTCATCAGGTTGTGAGGGGGACACACTCCAACCCCCATGGTCACCTGTGAGGAGAAGACAACATGACTACATTAATTCCTGCACTATAATGTCTGCTGATCTAGTCTGCTGATCCACATGCACACACACACACACACACACACACACACACACACACACACACACACACACACACACACACACACACACACACACACATACAGGTGAGGTGCCACAAATGCATTAGACAGACCACACCTTATGACTGATGCCATGCACAACACACAAGCAGACCACAAAAGACACACACAAGACAGGCCCTTAACGGCATGCAGTTCAGCTACATCTAGTTAATGTTGCTACTACTATACACCTGAGAGATACATTACATGTCAGTGTATGTGATGGACCTTCACCTACAATACAGTGCACCAATTTCCACAATAGTAATGCACCCCTTTATAGCAGACTGCCTACATCTTCACAAAAATTTGTACTAATACGTTACAGCTCCTGCAAATATGCTGATGTAATGCACTGCAGTGTACTCCTCCATAAGTGAACATGCATGTATTGCAATTTGGCTAAGCTTAACAGTTGTGCCCATGGCAAACTGGCAGCCCTTAACATGCCTAGGGTATAGCAAAAGGAAAACAAAACCCTATAGAAACATGGCTGAAAAATTCAAACAGCAATCAAAATCAAACTTCAAAGCTTTTACTAACGTAAGTGCTTTCATAATTGTGACATTGCTTCATCAGACATAGTGCCAAAAGGCCCAAGCATAATTTAAATAATACAAAAATCAACAAAAAGAATTCAATTAATCAATTAGCTTAAAGAAACAGTACATAAAACAATAGATAATTTAAAACAATTCATTTAAAAGTACATGAAAACAAAGAGGTGAATAAAAATTCACCTCTTTATCTTCCTGGATTTTAAAACAGGCTTCAAAGAAATAAAATAATTTAAACCACGCCCTCTATGTGCAGCAAGCCTAAAAATCCAACAAAGCTCAATCCTTTCTGTCTCATTAATCAGATCCCCCATTTTGACATTCTCATGTACAACCCCCAAGACCTGAAATGCAAAACTATGTTCCTCACCCTCATTTTTAACATGTTTCACTAGTGCACTGTATTCTAAGCCCCTGCTGGCACAGTAACAGTGATCCCTTATATGTTCTTTTAATCGCCTATTAGTTTTGCCCATGTAGAAAACAAAACATTTCTTACAATGGGCAAGATAGATAGGTTCTTGGTGTTACAGTCTGCTACAGCTCTTAAATGCAGAACATGGCCACTGTCAGAATGTTTATACACCACTGATTCATCAATAAAAGTACAAAAAGAACAAGCATTACATCTCTTAGTGCCAACTATTGTTCCATTATTAATTGTACTAATCTCTCTAGGATAACATAGTCTCTGTTTCAAGGATTTTTTATTCTTATGACAAAATCTAGGTTTCTGTCCAACAATTCCTGCAATCCTCTCATCTACCTGTAAAATATGCCAGTTTTGTTTTATAATATCATTTCTCATGCATACATCATTACCATAAGTCAAAGTAATAGGGAGGACATTAGTCCTCAAACACTTATTGCATTGATCATCATTGGGAGAAGAAAAATAAGGCTTAGCCCTAGTGGATCTATCTTTACATACCACTAGACAAGCCCCCTCAATTTCAGGCTTCTCATACCCCCTAGTTGCAAAGTCAGATTTCATTCATTCCAAACTACACTCAAGCTCATGGGATTCCAGTGACAGACGCGATATCCACCCAATTTGTCCCTTCACAATATTGTGGAACACATGCTGAGGATGCATGCTATCTCTGTGTAAATATGATGGACGATGATAGTCCTTCCTATATAACCTCGTAGGCAGTTGACCCCTTAGTAATCTCCACATCCATGAAGTCAATCCTGGAGGCAGAGTATTTCATAGAAAATTTAAGAAAATTATTGCTGTTATTAAGCTTCTCAACAAAGGAAGTAAGTTGCCCCTCATTACTCTTCTACAAAAGGAAGAGATCATCAACAAATCAACAATAAAAGCAGATGTCATATCCCACCAAACTGAGTATATTATTGGACTCCCATTCAGCCATCACCAAGTTGGCATAACTATTGGCACAACTTGTGCCCATAGCTACGCCTGCAACATGCCAATAACAGATGTTATCAAAAACAAAAACATTGTGTTCAAGCACAATTTCCAAAAGAAAACATATAAACTCTATATGTTGTAGAGTATAACCAGTATTCTTAGTCAAATAAGTCTTGACCATTGCAATACCATCCAGACTTGGAATGGAGGTAAACAACAAGCCTACATCAAGCGTAACCAGTAGCCTAACATCATAACAAGAAACATGCCTTACTGCTAGATATAGGTCCTGCAGGAGGTGCTTACTATCCTATAGAACAACAGGCTATTAGTCCAAAACAGGTCTAAGATGTTTTTCTATATAAATCGATAATGGTTCAGTTAACCAACCTGCTCCTGCCACAATAGGTCTAAAACATGGGGTCAATTGATCTTTATGTATTTTCAGAAACCCAAACAAATTAGGCAGTAAAGGAGACGCCACTAAAAATATTGAAACAAGTCTTTAGACATGATATTCAATTGCACACATTCACTCAACATCATCATAACCCTTTCATTCATCTGCACTATTGCATCATTATCTATCACCCTACAAATAATTTCAACCTGAAGCATATCCGTCATAGTGTTAAAATTATCATTTCTATCCATTACTACTACAGGGCCGCCCTTGTCCACCAGCCTGATAACAATGGCAACATCATTCTGTAAGTTAGACAGTGCTTGCTGCTCCATAGTATTCAAATTCAAAAAGCCTTTCTGCTTCTTTTTACCATTAATGAACTTAGAAATATCATCCTCACAAGTTCTCAAAAACACATCTAAAACTGGTTGACTCTGTGGAATAAATACACTAATTTGTTAAACAAATTAACAGCATTGTCTCACTTTTCATTACAAAAAAATAACTTAAGGGAAATGTTACGGAGGAACATTCGAAGTTCAATTAGGGTATCAGAGATATCAGTCCCACCAGAAAGAATAAAAGTTAACCCTTTATTTAAAACATTATATTCATACTCAATTAAAGAGCATTTAGATATATTCCATATCAAGTGTGGCCACGGTGGTGCAGCGGTTAGCGTTGCCACCTAACAGCAAGAGGTTCTCTGGTTCAATTCCCGGCTGGGGTAACTTCTGTGCGGAGTCTGCATGTCCTCCATGTGGTCGCATGGGTTTCCTCCGGGTGCTCCGGTTTCCTCCCACATCCCAAAGACATGCAGTAGGTGGATTGGACACTCTAAATTGGTCCTAGGTATGAGTGTGTGCATGTGTGTGCCTTCTGTGGAAGGTTGGGTGCCGGACTGGCAACTTGACACTGTAAAACTCCACTGCCAATCATGAGCGGACAGAGGATCAGCTGTGGTGACCCCTAACCAGGAAAAGCCAGAAGAAGAAGATATATTCCATATCAACCACAATCATTGGTGCCCACATTTTCTTTAAAATTTTTACTTTGGTCTCCTGAGGTGGTTGTTTTCTCTTCATTCTGCCTAGATTGAATTTGCGGTCCATGGATTTCAATCTGTTGTTGTGGAATGGTAGCTGTAACATTGGAAAAACTAGTCTTTATTTGGTAAAGTAGTCTTTCTCCTCACAACAGGTTCAGTTTCAGATGTTTTATTTAATGTGATAGAAGCCTCAGTCATTAGCGATTCATTCGCAATTGGCGTGGAATACACAGAACCATTCTTCAATAGTGAAAGAACTACCTCTCTCATTACATTAGATATTGTCTTCCCTGTTTCTACTTCCTGCTGAGTCTGCTCTGCCTCAAGGGCGTGTTCACGATTCCTTGACCATGTAAAAGCAGTTGTTATGAAAATCATTAATGTCTCTAGAAAGCTTCTTTTTCTTCTGCTGAAGAAGCTTTCTCTCATTAACAAGAACTCTATCAATCAATTCATTAATGTGTAACTCACCTGCCTCCCTGCCAGCTAGTTCGATCAATTCCTTTTGCTGTTTTTGTATCTTGTCACTCAATTCATGTTCTACAGGTGAAAAAACACAATGAGTAGCTTTAAATAAGCTAAGCCAGTTTCTAAATTTGTCCAAATACAAAGAACCAGAAAAAAGACTTCACTGACTCTATGTTTTTGTGGATTTTAGGTATTCCAAATAGAGTAGGCATGACTGGATGTTCAACCTGTAAATATTTATACTCCTCTGCATCTATGATTCCTTCACATAACATCTCATAGAGCTGCCAGTCTGTTTTGGTGTATGCCTTCTGGACATCAGATTTCGAGACTAACTCATATGTGTTGGAATCACATATGATACTCTGCATCTGCACTGAGTAATCAATGTTGGTCATAATAACTACTCCTCCCCCTTTATCTGGATAGCAACTATACTAGAGGGGAGGTTGGGATTAATAGTATTCCAGTTAGATCCATGTTTGATATGGAAAACGTTTTAGTCCCCTCAGTTCTAGGAGAAACATCTAGGTCTGAAAGTCTTGGGACATTTAATGTTCAGATATCTAAATTTGAGAAGTTAGCTAGGAAATACAAGTCACTTCAGATGGACAATGTTTTCTTAGAATGATCTATAGAACTCAATCAAGTGCCCAAAGGACTGAGAGTTTACAGAATACCTATGGGGATTGAGGCAAACACTGAGGCATATAATAACATGTTGGAACTTTTTGACAGAACTGGGTTGGATTTAATGAGAATTACTATTAGAGATAATAACAACAGGCTTGGTGTCTTAAAAAATGAATTACTTACTCTTAAACAGAGTATTACAAATGGTTTACTTTTTCAAAGTAATAAAAGTAGACTTGACAGAATTACAACTGAACTTGAAAGATTTGTCAAGGTTAGCATGGAAAGAAAACAGAAAAAGATTTTAAGGGATACTATTGAATATAAAGAAAAAAGAGCTTATCCTTTACCTAAACCAGTAGGGATGTTCATCATGAAAGGGATGTAAGGAGAAATACAGCTCAAACTGAAGAGGGGGCAGTTGAAGAGACACACTTGGTGGTAGAGGAGGATGAAGAAGTTTTTTTAGAGAATCAACCTCAACTAAGATGGTCAGACAGGCTAAGGAATCGAGGCAACTCATGAGGTCAGGTGGACCAGAGGTTACCCCAGAGACAAGGGTTTTACACAGGGAACAACTGGAGAGGTGGGGGACAGAGGAGGAACAACTTCAACAACAAAAACTGGCATCACAGATGAATGTTACATGTAAAAATTATTCACCCACTTTTTCATATATAGACAGTCCAGCTTTTCATTTTGAGTCATCCGTTGATATACCCCTCCACTCTCTAGACACTATTTTGAATTCGTCCTTGGAGAACAACACCAAGGAGGGTCCTATCATTTTGGGAGATGACTCTTTTCACGTTTAGAATTATTCCAGTTTGGAGATTATGGATAGTCATCTGAGTTTATTGAAAAAAGGTTTTTCCTTCGTTCCTGATTTTAAATATGACATCAGCAAATTACTTATCAACTTAAAGCTATATACAAGAAAATTGAATTTAAAATATTTTTTAGCACTAAACAAAGGGTTGATAGAGAGCTGCAAACATTTACAATTAAAAGAAGTAGTACATTTATACCTCCATACCACCCTGCAGTTTTGGCTTTTGAACGTTTATGTACAACACATATTAGATGTCTAATTGATAGTAGACAAGTAGTGTATGACAAAAACTTAACATCTGCAGAAGCATTTTGCTTAAAGGAGCTTTCAGCCAATAACGAATACAGGGTTATGAAACCAATTAAAAGGGGGAGGAGTAGTTATTATGACCAACATTGATTACTCAATGCAGATGCAGAGTATCATATGTGATTCCAACACATAAGAGTTAGTCTCGAGATTTGATGTCCAGAAGGCATAAACCGAAACAGACTGGCAGCGCTATGAGATGTTATGTGAAGGAATCATAGATGCAGAGGAGTATAAATATTTACAGGTGGAACATCCGGTCATGCCTACTCTATTTGGAATACCCAAAATCCACAAAAACATAGAGTCAGTGAAGTCTTTTTTCTGGTTCTTTGTATCTGGACAATAAAGGTTCAGTGATTTTACCTGCAGTGTTACCTAAGTGCTTTTCTATTTATTAGTATCTTACAATCAAAGGAGCTGCTTGTCAGTTTCTAAATTTATTTGCTGCCATTTAGCCAGAAGGTCAGGATATGTGTCCCCATACGTAGGCCTACTGAGGACACTAAGGCCCCTAGGTATAACTTTCGCAGTGTTGCATGCTTCTAAATTATACCTTTGACACTGCAACTTCTTAAACTGATAAAGGTCATTCTCTATACTCCTCATCACATCACGCACTCTAAAGTCCTGGCCTTCATCCAATATACAATCCATTTCTTCTAATTGTAGCTCACCAATAAGCAGCAGATTCTGCTGGAAGCACATAAAGTTCACATGTCACTCACTCCTCTGTTGAGCAGAACTCAGTGATGCTTCACAGTCAATAATAGGTACAAAACCTTCAGCCATGCTCACCAGGTCCAACAAACAGGTTCACACCAAACCAATCAAACAGTCAAAATGTTCCCTGGCAATTAACTATACAAGTAAATTTAATTAATGAGACAGAAAGGATTGAGCTTCATTGGATTTTTAGGCTTGATGCACATAGAGGGCATGGTTTAAATTATTTTATTTCTTTGAAGCCTGTTTTAAAATTCAGGAAGCTAAAGAGGGGAATTTTTATTCACCTCTTCATTTTCATGTACTGTCCTTATAAATTAATTGTTTTCACTTATCTGTGGTTTTATGTATTGTTTCTTTAAGCTATTTGATTAATTGAATGATTTTTGTATTATTTAAATCATGCTTGTGTCTTTTGGTACTATGTCTGATGAAGCAATATCACAATTACGAAAGCGTTTGCTTTATTAAAAGTTTTGGAGTTTGATTTTGATTGCAGTTTGAATTTTTCGACCATGTTTCTAAATGAGATTTGTTTTCCTTTTGCTGTTCTGTTTAATTTTACTTGTACAGTTAATTGCCACAGGACTTTTTGACTGTTTTATTGGTTTGGTGTGATGACTAGGGTATAGATGAGCCATAACAAAACAGTCCTACATTCACTGGCTACAGTATGATTGGCCCTGGCCACACCAGCAGTACCTATGGATTTGTGGGGGAGAGGTATTGTCAGCAGACACAAATGTGGCATTGGTACTGGATAATATGTGCATATATCAACATGTACAGTAGAAACTGTGATACTATCCACATTGCTGACATTCACAATATGTGTGCACACGTGTGTATTATAAAGCCCCCCACACTCAAATGCAGATTGACATGACATATGTGTACAGGTATGCAGAGGATGCCACTATGAATGCTACAGTATTAACATGATGACAACTGGAGGCTTACCTGGATGCTCCTCGGCTGTGGAATCTGTTTCCCTTCAACCTCTATGACATATGGTGTGATTGATTCTTGTGAGCTCCTGGCTGAACCCAGGTTTGCTAGGAACTCCTCTGTGGCTGAGAGTGGTTGTTGTGTATAGGCCATTCACCGGTGCCAGCACAGTCCCTGACCACAGCTGCGGCCCTTTGTCATGCATGATGTATCATATCATTGGCCCAGTGTCAGACCTGCTCATAGCTCCTGTTGTGCTGGCCCACAGTGCAGTGCGTTCTTGCTGGTTATGGTGACTTCTTGACAACAGAACCTGGTGATGGAGTCTCAGGGTATCAATTATGGTGTCAGTCTCTGCTTCAAAGAAAGGTGGATTCCTATGGTGGTACATCCCTCCTGAAAGGCATGAAGAGGGGAACACATCTCAGGGCCACATACATTGCTCACCATTATGTACACACCCTGCACATCCACATTTTCCAGCACTATCCACCGCTAACTCCAACATCATACCCTGCCATCTATAACCACAGTATGTATGTGGCTATCAACAACATAGTGGCAATACATCATGCATTGTTCTCCTGATATTGTTGTTCCCTGCTACTTGATGCATGTCCTATAAGGTGTTCAAATGCATTTTCCTGTTGCACCTATTACTGCTTGTTCATAGCCTGTCTACATTGTATGCAGTGGTGTCAGCCTCCTACTGTTGTAGTAAGTGCCTGGGCTGTAGGCCCACCCTTTAGATCTCTCTGGCCTTCCTCCCTCAAATTCTGGAATATATGGCTGGACAATGTCTTACAATTTCCCCTGACAGTCCAGTCCAGTCAATATGGGCATCCTGGTACACACACACACACACACACACACACACACACACACACACACACACACACACACACACACACACACACACACACACACAAACACATATGCAGAGATCCTCAACATACACATACACAAACAAAGGAGACCTCCTAGGCAAAGCCACACATGAACGCCACGGCACTACACAGCACATACCACACATAGCCACATACCTGTGTACCACAGCCGCAAATGCATCACCACATATCAAACATATTACACATAGGAGACACCATTGCGAGACACACTGATGTGCCTCTCACCAGACTGTATATGTGGATGGTCACAGTTACTTGTGTGTCAGGTGACAGAATCCACTGTATCGCATACATATTGCTGTCTCTCACCAACAGGTACTGTCATGAGTCTGTCACAGTCCATGTTGGTGTGCCTGACCTGAGAAGTACCTCCCTGTACTACATGCAGTGAGACATGAGTGAACCCACACTGTAAAAGTAGCCGACTCCAAATCCAGCTCCAGACAAGTGACAAGTGGAGTACCTCAGGGTTCAGTCCTGGGACCGCTCTTGTTTGGCATCTACTTCTCTGAAGTACAGGCCAACAATAAGGGACTCTGGCTAACAAAGTTCGCAGATGACTGTAAACTGGGAGCCATTATTGAATCCTCAAATGATGTGGATACTCTACAAAAGGGCATTATAGAAACAGATGCTTGGTACCAGAGCCATGGTCTCAAGTTCAATGCCAAGAAATGCATAGTTATCCCCTTTGGGAAAAAACATGTATCCGTGAATTACCATATAGGTGGCAGTACACTAAACACCGAAAGTGTGATAAGAGACTTAGGGACACAGGTGGACAGTGGTCTCACCTTCGATAACCACATAGCCAAAACAGTCAGGAAATCCTTTTATGTGGCACACCTCATCACTAAGGGCTTTTCATTCAGAAAAAAGGAGGTCATTGTCCCACTTTACTCATCCCTCATTGACCCATTATATAATACAATGCCCCATTTGGTATGTACCTCTCAAGACATCTGCAACAACTGGAAAGGCCGCAGAAATACTTAACTAAAAGAATCACAGGCCTAAAGCAGATGCACTATGCTGACCACCTTAAAAAACTCCAGCTATACTCTGTCGCATATCGTCTACTCAGAGGCGATCTCTGCTTAACATACATGCTACACTTAAAGAAATCCCAATCCCTCAGAGCCACACGCTCCAAGGATCTAAACCTTGTCATCACAATAAACAAAACATGCTGGAGGGATAGGTTCCTGACCCAGAGACTCCCCAGACTCTGGAATAGATTGCCCATACATGTCAAGCAGAGTGCCTCTTTGGCCCTCTTCAAAAGGAACCTTGACGATTGGATGGGAGAAAGGAAATTCACCCCAGAGATCATGTCAGTCACCCTGCTAGACAGGGGTCCAGAGAAGTAAATAGTGTGGGAAGAAATAGCCATTGAATTGTTATTGGTAGGCTTGTATAGGCCCTAGGGCTGATAGCCTAGTACCAACCTATGAACCTATGAACTCTGATTATGTGCCCCAGGCAGGTATGTTGTCCCTAGCCTTATGCAGCATTCCGCTGCCACCCAGACTGATGCCACAATGCAATCAGGAAATGATTGACCTTAACATATGGCTTGTTATCTTGTGATATTCCAGGGGGTTCCAGTATCTGAAGCCTGCAATGATATGGTCAACAGACCACGATGCTTTGCCAGAGATGGCCTCCATCTGTCTCAACTGGCCTTCACATGTCTATCAATGGTTCTCTCCCCTCCCATAGTGCCTTCATTAGGAAAAATGGTGAGGTTATCATTACCAACTTACAACTGTCAGTGCAGCACACATTGAAGTCCATGCTGCTAAACACTGGGAGTCTACACATGACTCTGTCCTAAGTGCAGGTATTCCTGACCCTAGGAAATGCTTACATCTGTGCAGTTACAGACACATGGTTCAAAGCTGCAGAGAGCACCTGGTTGACCATCCTATCATACAGTCAGACCCCAAATTGTGGGCAGTAATGCCATGGGACATGGGGTTTCACTATATATGAGACACATACACACCTCCATGCTGTACAGGGAGTAGGATGCACAGAGGACACCATTGCCAACACACCTATTCAAATCATAGCTAGCTACCAGCCACCACAGGTGACCAGGAAGCCCATTCTGCCTATATGGACCTCATCAACTGTATTAGGATTTGGGTCTATACCCTGATCCTGGGTTACTTGAATGACCCAAACATACATTGGAAGACATACCCATACCAGCACACAAATGGCTAGACAGCCATCAACACTGGAATTACAAACACCTCAGTGCAGCTAGGTGATTCCCCCACATGAGGTGAAGGTGTGCTGGAGTTGATATTACACAAAATGGGTTACTACTGCAGCATCCCTACAGTGTCATTCTCCATGAAAAAGCAGCCAACTTGCAGTCATGTTTGCAGTCACCATCTCCCACAAAATCCATCCAGATAGGGTCAGACACACCTCCAACATGGAATACAGCCTCCTAGAGGGTGGTATACACAGCTTCACAGCCCCCAACCCCTCTGTAGGACCTGGCACCAATATCCACACATACGCACAAGTGCTATACATACATTTGCATAGATGCATGGAATCAGGTATACCCAACAGGACTACATCATCCTCTGCAAGGATATGTACACTTGTCTGGTGGACATCTGTAAGAAATGGGGACTATAACAGGGATGACATACCATCATCCGAAACAAAGTAGGAGCAGGTACTCATTTTGGCACAATGTCTCCTTACTGCAAACAAGTAAATGGGATTGCTCCTGAAACTTGCACAGCAAACACAGAGCCCACACTGTTGACATGCACTACAGACAATCACCTCCCCCTCTGTACATATTTCTGCAGTATCAGATGAAACAGTTGAATCTGCTCACTTGTAGTGGACAAGGACACCAGCTATACCAGTGCAATAGGTCTAGCATACTTTATGTCTAACAGAGTCAGTGTAGTCTTTTCCCCCTATACCTCCATCAATACATCAGGACGTCCCCAGTACCTGCCTCCTTCTCCTATTTGTAGGGAACAGGTCACCATTGCCATGTGAAAGTCATGGTATACAGCTGCCATGGGAGCCTATCACATCACAGGATGCATCCTGTATGACCCCAAGCATGACCTTGCAACAGCATAAGGCACTGTATTCAAAGGAAGCCTAACTACTGCCTTTATCCCAGCTGTGTGAAGGACAGCCACTGTCACCCCTTTACACTAAGGTGGGGCATCCGCCAGTCTATCAAATTACAGACCCATCAGCCTAACTAGGCTGATCGGCAAGGCCATATTACAGTTTATAGTGAATCTCATTAACAAGGGCATTGGTGACCTCCAAACACTCCATCATGCACAGTTAGGTTTTGTCAAGTAAGGGATCATGTCTGTTACACTTGGTTGACCTTTTTGACACAGTCACCAAAGCCATGGAGGGGGAGGTGACAGTGCAGACTGTCTACCTTGACCTGGACAAAGACTTTGACATTATAACACACTTGGCCATAACAGATATACACTCCCAAGTATGCATCACACCATATGTTACCAGAGAGGTAGCACACTGGAGTGCTGACATGACCCACATAATCCACATAGGAGAATCCACCTCAAGCAGTTGACCCATAACTAGCAGAGCCACCTGGTGTTCTGTGTTTGGGCCTCTGTTATGTGTGATGTACACTTCTGAGGTGCAGGGCACAGCCATTGGGCTATGGCTAACCATGTTTGCAGATGACTGCATGGTGTGTGCAGTCACAGGATCCCCTAGTGATGTGGGCACCTGCCTAGGAGGGTCTCACGCAGACACATGATGGGTGCCAGAAACATGGCTTCAGGCTGCATACCATAAAAACCTGGTTTCTAGATAACTCCCATACTCTCCATTAACAAAAGCTAGCTTCACACTCTAATTATGGTCCAAATGTGAAAGCATTTCACCATCATGAAAAGTAAGCATCACCAAATACTTTACATACTTTTTCACCAACTACTAATTTAATTCTATGTATAATTTATCATATTCTAAATGTACTATGCAATGTCATCCCTTAAACTACTCACAGTTACTCTGTGTAATACTTGAGAAATTAAACGCATTGGGCTGTCAGGATAGGACAGTACTACCGACTATTTTATCTTCTCACTGTTGAATGGCTTTTATATATAACATGTCATGTTCTGAATGTATCATGTAATGTCTTCCCTAAGCTGTTCATATTTACCTGTAAATTATGTAATATGCTGTCAGTGCTAAAATGTTAACCTCCTGAATGTAAATATCTATCTTTGTGAACTTGCCAATTTATGTAATTGGAGCTTTTCTCCACGGACCTCCGCTGTAAATGGACCTGTGTCCAGTCAGACTTTCCCAGTTAACAAATGTAAAATAAAATAAAGAAATAAAAAATACCAAGAAATGCAGTGTCAACCCCTTTGGGGAGAGTGATGTTCCCACATATTATCACAGTACTAACAACATCCTAGGCACACAATCAGTAGTGAGGGATCTGTGCACACAGGTTGATGGCAACATGACATTTCACCACCATGGTGCTTCCGTTGTAAGGTAACCCTTCTACATGGTCCTCTTCATACATAAGGCTATGTCATCCAGGGACATGGGGTCATAAAATCCCTGTATTCCCCCCAATAAGGCCCATTATTGAGTATAATGCCCCATTCATCATTCACCTCATGCAGCACATGCAACAGCTATGGACATCATAGAGGTTCCACACTAGGGAATACGAGGGCTTCAAACATCTACCATACACACATAGCCCATAAGCCCATCCCTCTACCCAGTTTCATACATACTCCTCAGACGTGACCTGTGCCTGGTATACAAGGCAATCATGGACTCCACATTGTTGGGACTGCTGCACAAGTGCAACTGAAGCTCCAATCTATTAATCAACACACATTCCCTTAACCTGGAGTGTGATATCAACTGGGCTTGTTGGCAGCTCAGATGTGTATCCAAAACACTCACCCTGCTGTGGAATGGACACCCTTTCCACATCAGGCAGGATAGCTATTTACACCTTTGCAAGCAGAACCTGGATAACTGGATGGTCAACAGCACATACACACTTGGGATACCACCTGTGACCCTGTTGGACTGGGGCATCAGGTGCTGCCTTGCACACACATGGACTAACATCTGGGCTAGGCTTATGGGGGCTCAGGGCCCATAGCCTAGTAACCTTGTATGATCCTAGGTATACCAGTTATGGCCTGTGTGCTGTGACAGACTATGTTGTTATGTGTCCACAGCCATCACTGCCATCTACTGTGGTGTGTCCCCTTGGGGCAACGTTAAAGTACATTGTCATATAGCCACCATTCGACAGATACGTGACTGGTACTACAAGTGTACAGTATGTGGACATTCCAGCAACATGTGTGCTACACAATACCTGAGAGCAGTGCAAATGTGGTGAAGGGTTTCCTCCTCGTAGGTGTCCAACATCTGCAGTACACAGATGTTTGCAGAATGTGTACATGTGCCTGATATATGTGGACCCCCTGACAGGCAAATGTGGATGTCTGGAAACCAGTTGAACAATATGTAATGGTTGTCTCGAGACTATGGAGAATGTGTCTGTGACATGGCAGACCCCTCAGAACACAGTAATGGTACATTAATATCTGGTACTGTATTCATTCCCTTACATTGTATGCTCAATATGTACACACTGTTGCTGAGGAGGAGCCTATGTCCCCCCACTATTGCTGCCTATAACCTGCTGTCCTGCTGTAGAGGGTCATCTGGTATGCTAGCCATAGCTGTCAGGCAATGAGATACAGGTGTGGAGTACACAGTGACCTAGCCAGAGTATGTCAGGAACAGTCAGGGACACGTGGAACATCTTTGAACTATGCCTGTATGACATCCACAGAATGAGAGGGGCTCACTGACAGTGAGTGATGTGATACGCCAGCTGTATCCACCAGTAGTTACTGTCATTATTGTACAACAGACAATCCAGTAGCATTTTTACTTGAGCTTGGGGGCCTCAGGGGCCACAGTTGTAATCTATGTCACTGCAGACAGAGTCAAAAGGGAAGACTGTAGGTGCATGACAACTAACTAATAACATGTCTTTCCAAGATATGTTGTTAAAACCTACTGTTGGAATTCACATTTCCCATGACTGCATCCACCCATCTGCATTCCATTACATGGGGAATTCTATGACATACCTGGTATAGTGCTGTACTCCCTTGTGAGCAGAAATCCAGTGATAGTTTTCCTATGAAAGCGCAGTCTGTCTTCATGGAGAAAGTCACAGACAGGTTTACCATAGCAGCTTTCCTTTTATAGGTAATGCTCATGAACAGGTGATTGCCTGTGCACCAATGTATGACTCACACTTGCTAATAACTTCTAGAACAGCTAGGTTGCATTTTCATTAGCCAATGGCATGGCAACACAGTGCTATAATTAAGGCCTTCATGTAGGCCTTGGTCCTTTTCCTGGCCTGTGAGGAGGACATTATTGAGATGTGGTAACTACAGCATCACAGAGGGTAGGAAGAAATACTGTCCACTATTTGGATTGATGTGGTATGTCCACAGTTTTGCATGCTATGTTTGCCCATTGTTAACAGACTTTCTGATTCTGTGGCAGTTTACTGTTTAACAATGTGTGTTGGGCTCAGTGTCATACATCACTTTTACCTGAATGTGCATGCTGCTGCAGTTGACGCTGGTCTGTCAGCTGTGTATGTTTGTAGGGAGTGACTGTGACACATGCCCCTGTTACCTGACTATTCCCCCAACCCTTTATATATGGGTGTTGAGTGGATGGCCTGTTCTAGGTGTTTGGGAGGTATGTTAGGTCTGTAGCAGGTAGGTAAACATACTGCTCCATGTGTAGCAGGCTGCATCTGTTGCATTCTGACCAAGAGTCATACTGGGGATTTTGAACACATTGGGAGACAGCAAGCTGTATATGTGAGTGAGGGAGCAGTGTGAGCTCTGTTGTCACAGCATAGCCAGGGTGAGGGTCCCCATAACAGTCCAGGTGAGGCATGTGCCTCTGGTACATATGTTAAGTGATAGTGCCATCCAGAAAGTGCTAGGCAGCATTCAGGACATGTATTCATATTTGTGACATGTGTCCCACCCTACAGACCTTTGACGTGCTACTGTGGGTGGCAGTGACTGCAGTAGCAGCAACCAGTTCTGCTGGACATTGCAGGGCTCAGTTATTTCTATGTTGAATTGACAAGCATGTAGTTGTTGTGCAACAGACTGGACTGTGGGCCAGAACTGTGGGTGTCCAGATGTCACACATGCTAGGAATGTCACACATAGAGCTACTAAGTCATTATTATAGTAGGTGTAGTTACAAGACATATGTGCATGCATACAGTGTGTTACACAGGATTCAAATTAACATGTGTGTTTAGATGGGTATGACATGTGACACTGATCTGTCTGTCCTGATTTTGTAACCTCAGTCTTTACTGACTTACCAGTACTTCAGCACACAGAATAGGTTTTATGACAACCATACCATAAGTAGGTGGAACAACTGTAGACATTCTCCAACAGTCTGTGCAGTTGTCATCTTTATTTGATATTGTAGGCCTCACATACATCCATAAACATGTATTTGGCTGTCTACTGGTCTGGTGTCTGCATCACAGGCCCAAGTACGCTGTAATTTATCCCATTATATGTAAAAGTAGTGTGTCACTGGCAATCAGGATATGTTTGTAAAAACACCAGTCTTTCTTCACAGCTGAGTGGCCTGGTAGTCTAATTCACTATGTTGTAGTTGACAGGGTACTGGGTCCAATACATGGCAGGGGTGAATATATTTTCTGATGTGATATCAATGTAATTCATGATATATTTATAGAAACACCAGTTATTACCCACAGTGTTGTTGGTTTTGTGGGCTAATACACTATGCTGTAGTTCAGAGGCTTCTGGGTTTGAGACTTGGGAGACGGTAATTGTTTTATTGATGTGCATAACAGTGTCAGTTTTAAGTGAGTTTGTGCAGGTTTGCATGCCATGCCATGATGCTAAGTGTGCTGCGATCCGGTGCCATGGCCTGATGAGGTGGGATAGGTGGATCTGAATCATGCTATGGTGTTGAGGTTTGTCAAGATGAGGTGGGATAGGTGGATCTGCTGGAAACGGCCTACCCAATCATGCTATGGTGTTGAGGTTTGTCAAGTTTATTGGATAGTCATGAACAGAACATTTCAACGTTGGTTATAACAGCATGCATGGATGTTACAATTAACCCTGAACAATAGAATTGCATAGCATAGCATACAGAACACAGGCATAAATGGAATAGCAGTATAACAGTCATTATAGTAACAGCATGCCAGTAACAGTTACAGCAAAAGGCCAGCAACAAGTGGTATTTCAACAAGTATGTTAGTATGCAACCATTGTAATATATAACCAATAATACAACACAAGACCCAACATTATGTTTTGAGAACAACATATGTGAAAATGGAACTATACTCATAGTATAAGAATAATAACTTGTGATGCAGATAAGGGGTGAGGGAAGAGAAAGACATTCCATTACCAACTGTATAGGTTATATTTTTCACACCAGTACTGCTCAGTACTCTACAGGTCTGCCCTTACTTTATGTGTACAAGTGCCCTATAATTTCTGTAGCAAGTACATACCTCTCAAGCTATCCAGATGGGATGGTATGGGCCAAACTGTAACACCTCCAGATACATAACTACAGGGGACTATTACATGTCGGGGGAACATATATGACTACCAAGGTGTTCTCTGCACTGATGTTGTGTGAGTGTGCTACTGGCATACCTCAACTGGGTTTATATCTGTGTCCAAGGTTTTTGGCAGCAGTGATCACTATCCATGACAGAGTGACACTTGAGAGACATGCATCATGCACAGTACAGAGAGTTTACACTTATCCTGCCGTCACTGGCAGGCATGGAGTTAGACTATCAGCAGACATTCACAGACATGCCAGGCATACAGCAGTACCAACAACAGACCATTTAACTTGTCTTATTAACTTGGAATAGTAGTGTACTTCATGTCATTTTATTTAATGGAGTCTTATCACCTTGTTGAGAAATGCTATTTACACACTAGTACATCTGGACACAGACATTAGTATACCCTTCATACACCTACTCCAGACATTTATTTACCTGTAGGTCATGTGAAGAGAAAATCTGTTAACAACACATAACTGTTTGTATAAATAGTCAGCACTACTTGTCTGCTACTATAAATATATCTTAGTACCTGTCCCTGGATTCAAACCCCAATTTATGCATGGCAAAATGAACAACATATATATTGCTTATCACACTGAGCTACTGGGCCACTGCTGTGTGTTGATTGAGTGATATGTACCTAAAGCTCACCTGGTGACAAAGTCTGACCTGTTAATATAGGTAGAGTGTCACACAAGACTGCAGTTACAGTTAAACGTACATGCATGAGATTCATGCATGACAGAGATTGTAGGTGAACTGTGTATTAATACTTGGAATGCAGTGTACACAATTAACCCCTAGTGGATAGGAATATGTGTGCTCTGGACAGACCATATCAGGGAGCTGGGTTGCCTACCTGACCCATATATATTTGCAGATGGTATATCTGCAGTCTACAGCTATTACAGTTTCATACTTGCCTGCATCAGGGTACCTACGTTCAGGGATGCATATAGCTGATATGCAAAGGTTAACACAAGACAATCCTGGGAGAAACACACTATAATACCCTAGACAGTACTACTCTAGGTTCAGATCTTAGTGCAGAACAAATATCATATTGCATTATATCTTGTAGTACAGCTCCACATCTACACTTTAGCATAACAATTCTTTATTGGCCAACTTTTGGTCACCTCATGGTGTTATACCCATGTTTACTTCACAGCACCTGTAATATTTGATTTCTTGAACTACATCCCAGAATACACACAACAGTTGCTAGAACACAGATTTATTGAGAATGACATGACACAGTGATTGGTATACATCTGACAATCTTTATTGTTCTACACTTTAAATAATGCAGGCATTGGAAGACAACTGTTATTACACAATCTGTGCAGTACTACCTTTATTTCTTCACAATTCTAACTGCAGTTGTACTGTCTTCCCTGTAGATTAGGAATGCAGTTAATTTATTCCCTTCACATTTTCAATGCTGGTGTACTTTATTACCAGAACCTGTATTATTAATACAGTATACACATGTTATTCCCAAACATTATTAATGCAGTATTAACTTTCTTTCCATAACATTAGCGTGTTTCATGCTTTCATCTATATTGAACTGTACCTGGCAATACTCACTTATATCAGCCCAGGTCTATGAACAAATTCATTGCAGTACACTCACAACAGAATAAACCTAATGGCAGTTACTACTGTACTCTTTCTTAATTAGATTACTATATATTACAAGATATATCTGTAAATAGACAAAAACTGGAACTAGTCAACTGTAGAAGTATCACCAAAAGCAGTTCCAAATGACAGTATTAAACACCAGCACGTAACCACTCCGAATGGAAAATAAAACAGGTTTATTCACTTAAACAGTTCAGTTGAGCGCTTTCATCACATAATAGACTTCATCAGAACAATAATCCTAGTTTCATACTTCCTTATATATACAAAAAACACTCACATGACTCCAATCAATTGAGAATTAAAGTGCTAGTGCTACTGGTTCTTTACCTCCTATAAATAACATACATTCTCTGTACATACAAATCCAAATGTACATACAAAAAACTTCTCCAATTCTTGTTGGTTTCCCTTCCACACCAAAAGAATATTGTCCAAAAAACGAAAATAGCCAGAAATATACTTGGACCAGTGGGTATTGAAAATAAACTCCTTTTCCCAGTTGTAAACCACCATATTAGCGAATATGGGGGCACACGCTGCCCCCATTGCTACACCCTTGGCCTGCTTATAATACTCCCCTTCATAAAAGATATAGTTGTGAACCAATACCATCTCCATGAATTCTACAACTAGTAGGGTCTTTTCCCAATCCAATAGTCCTATATCGCTAATACTCTAATAATTTTGAATATAACATTTTCAGTGTGAGGTTTTAAACAATGTATTTTTTTATAAGAATCACATAAGGTTACGTGTAAAATGTGTTTTCTGTGTATTGTGGTTTTTTAACTGTTGAATCTACTTGAAAGTATGGGATTTGTATGTACAGAGAATGTATGTTATTTATAGGAGGTAAAGAACCAGTAGCACTTTACTAATTCTCAATTGATTTTGAGTCATGAGTGTTTTTGTATATATAAGGAAGGATGAAACTAGGTTTATTGTTCTGATGATATCGATGAATGTTTCAACTGAACTGTGTAAATGAATAAACCTGTTCTTTTGGTGCCGGGTGTTACCATCTTGTCATTTGGAACTGCTTTTGGTGATACTTCTACAGTTGACTAGTTCCAGTTTTTGTCTATTTATTGGTTGGTGTGCGAGGATGGACTCGCTAGACGAACTACCTTCTATTTTTTCGCCTAGGCGGGATGAAATTAGAGGTCTGCAGTCGGAGATGGCAATTATGCGGGGAGAGCTCACTAGGTTGATCGATATGATGACACAACCTAACCCGAAGGTTGGGAGCGTGATCCGGGTGACGTCAACACGTGAGGCGCGAAAGACGAGCAGTGATGGTGACTTGCGGAGGATTCATGGTAGTGGAGTAGGAGTCGGAAGGCCAGCTTCTAACGGAACGAATTCCGCGGAGATGCAAGGGTCGAGAAATGGAGCGTGTGGAAGTAGGATAGGATCGGAGGTGGATTATAATATTTCGGGCGCCCGTCCTAAATGCACAGTCCCGAAGAAGACTTATTCTTTTGCAAACTTTGACAAACAAGCAGGTACTGTTAAGCAGCCCATTACTATTAATTGTGACAGTGTGAAGGGGCGACTTAACTACAATACGTTCTTGGACGGACAGTTTGATTTTGATAACATGAAGGGGAAAAGCGAACAACGACCTGTAACTGACTCATGTGAAACGCCTACTCTTAAGGAGGTGATCAAACAGTTTGGAACTAAATTAAAAGTACTGAAAACTTTACAGTTGGAAAATAATTACTTGAAAAACTGTTTGGACAAAGGTGTGGTTCCCATGGGACTAAGATTTTTCAAGGTACCCATGGGAATCATTTTAGATGAAGAATGTAAAAGGGAATGTAGTAAACTGTTTGACGGGTATGGTTTTTCATTTATGAAATTTATTATTGAATGTAACGACAAGCGTATTTGCACTTTATTAATTGAATTAGATGATCTCAACAGTACTATTCTTAGAGACATGTATTTTGAGGAATGTGAGATGTTGTATGAGGCACAGTATAATTGGGTCTCTAGTGTAGTGACTAAACAGTTTGAAAGGAAATGCAACAAACTACAGAGGGACTTGATTCAGTACCAAAAGGGAGAGGCCTATGTGTGGGAGAAAAAGAAAATTAATGGTATGGGATTCAAGAAACCCTCCAGTTATAGAGGCACCAAAGTGGGGAAGGACTTTTTTCATGACAACCCACGATATAGAGAAGGTAGGAATAACAGGGGAACCCCCCACCATAACAACAATGAGCAAACATTTAGTGATTTTTTAGAGAGAGAACAACGACCTGTAACTGACCTACCCAAGGATACCTTACAGGGGAGGAGGAGACCTTATGAGGGGAAGGGCAACAAGATAGATAAACTGAACCCCCCCACCACCGTTACTAAGAAAAATGATTGTGACATCATAAGGGTTAATGAAGTGACGAGCACTTATGACAACTTTCACATTCATAACTATACAGGCAGTGACATCAGGAAGGAACATTTCACCCTATTTTCTAAGGGGATGAAATTTATACCCTTCAGCAAACTTAATGTAGTTGACTGTATAGTGGATGTGAAGAAATATGTAAGGAAACTAAATCTTGGAGTTAAATTTGATGGTATGCAGAACAAAGAGACTAAGGAATTTAGTATCAAAAGTTCCTACACGCCACCCTTGAATCCTTTGCTGGATACCTTTGAAAAAATAGTAATTGGAGACATTTACAAATATAGTAAGCAAAAGGGGTTGAATTGTAAGTTTAACTTAACAAAAGATGAACAAAGAGCCCTGAAGGAAATTCAGGAGGACTCCAACCTTAGGATCATGAAACCGGACAAAGGGGGGGGGGGGTGTGGTTTTATACCCATCCCAAGATTATAGCAGTAAAATGAACAACATATTAAAGGGTTCAGGGAAATATGTTGTGTCTTCTGTCAATGAAGTAAACATTGGACACCACAGGGTGGACCTATTTTTGGAAGATCTTTTGATGGAAAGTAGAATCGATATGGACTTGTATAAATTTCTGAAGGTTGAGAAACCCATTATCGGGACCATTGTAGGTATACCCAAGATCCATAAGGACTATAAAGATCCCCCGTTCAGGCCCATCATATCAGGGAGTCAGTCGAGAACCTTCCCTTTTGGGAAGGTTATTGACAAATGGTTAAAACCTCTCCTCAATGAGATACAGCACCTAGTAGTAGATTCCTGGGATTTTTTAGAGAGACTGAACCCTGAATTAGCCAAAGGGGCCGAGTGGTTGGTCACAATAGATGTAATTGACCTATTTTCCAACATCCCCTTGGAAGAGGGGTTGAATAGGTTTCAAGAGAGTATTAGCGATATAGGACTATTGGATTGGGAAAAGACCCTACTAGTTGTAGAATTCATGGAGATGGTATTGGTTCACAACTATATCTTTTATGAAGGGGAGTATTATAAGCAGGCCAAGGGTGTAGCAATGGGGGCAGCGTGTGTCCCCATATTCGCTAATATGGTGGTTTACAACTGGGAAAAGGAGTTTATTTTCAATACCCACTGGTCCAAGTATATTTCTGGCTATTTTCATTTTTTGGACGATATTTTTTTGGTGTGGAAGGGAAACCAACAAGAATTGGAGAAGTTTTTTGTATATTTAAACTCTTGTAGTGAGAATTTGAAATTCACTATGAACAAGGACAAGAGTGTCATCTCATATCTAGATGTGGTAATCACTTTACATGATGGGCAGTTCAAGTCGAATATATATAGAAAAAACACGTTTAGTAACTCATATTTGCACTTTACAAGCAATCACCCTTGGGTTCAGAAAAGGAACATTGTCAAAGGACAATGTATCCGGGTTGCTCGGATGACATCAGATGTGAAGGATTTGGACATTGAACTTAGGAAAATAGGTCAGTATTTTTTGGAAAGGGGGTACCCAGCCCCGATGGTTAATGATGTTAAGGAATATGTTAGGAACCAATGGGGAATCAAATATAAACCACTTTTGGGCGGTGCTAATGGTATTAGACACCTAAATGACATGAGAATTTCAAAAGACGAAACAACCATTAACAGGTTTGGGAAAGCTTGTGTATTGAAACATGATTCATACAGTGGGGATATTAAACGTATTATCCAGCGGAACTGGAATGTTTTAAGGGCTGACAGTAGGATTGTTAATATTGTGGGGAAGCAGCCACTCTTTGTAAATAAAAATGGGTTTAATATGAAGTACCTTTCTGAGAGAAAATTTAATGGGAATAAGGATAGAAGTGGTGGTTCAGGTACAACCCGGTGTGGCACCTGCTCACAATGTCAGTACATCATGGAGACACAGGAGATAGTGCTGCAAAACTATAACCAGGCAAGGATCAGATTCCTTAAAGGGAATTGTAGATCTAAGAACTTAGTTTATTTGGCCATTTGTTCACATTGTCCCTGTTTTTACGTAGGAAAGACTACAAGATGTCTACGCAATAGAATTTATGATCATCAGTATAGTATAAGGAAGCATGATGACAATAATGCATTGTGGAAACATCTGAATGGGAATAAAGAATGTAGTAATTTCAAATTTGGTATATTAGAACTGATAAAGGGCAATGTGAGGGGAGGGGATACTAGGAAGTTGGTCAGTGATAAAGAAGTGAGATGGCAAATTAAACTTAATGCATCAGAACACCCTGGAATAAACGAACACATTTCGATCAAACCCATATTGGATAATTTAAGATGAATATCTGCAGGGTTAAGTGGATTTGTTATGATGCACACCAATGTACAAAATATAACAACCCCACTTTTTTGGTTTCAGTGGTCACCACTTGTATTCCCTGTTCTATGGTATTTTAGTTTATAAAATATGATATTTTGGAAAATTTTGAATATAACATTTTCAGTGTGAGGTTTTAAACAATGTATTTTTTTATAAGAATCACATAAGGTTACGTGTAAAATGTGTTTTCTGTGTATTGTGGTTTTTTAACTGTTGAATCTACTTGAAAGTATGGGATTTGTATGTACAGAGAATGTATGTTATTTATAGGAGGTAAAGAACCAGTAGCACTAGCACTTTAATTCTCAATTGATTGGAGTCATGTGAGTGTTTTTTGTATATATAAGGAAGGATGAAACTAGGATTATTGTTCTGATGAAGTCTATTATGTGATGAAAGCGCTCAACTGAACTGTTTAAGTGAATAAACCTGTTTTATTTTCCATTCGGAGTGGTTACGTGCTGGTGTTAATACTGTCATTTGGAAGATATATCTGTACTCACCACACTCTCTCTGCATCCTGGCCAGTCACCCTGCATGGGCCTCCAGGTTGTGAGCCCTCTCCTCTGCAGCTGTGGAGGGAAAACACACCATTATGGGTACCTGTCTATAAGATATTCATACTAGAATTTGGTAAATCAATGGTTCCTATACTTACAAACTTTTGGGGCATTGTGGTCCCGAGCATCTTGGGTCCATTGGGCCAAGACCCCCACTTCCTATGCTTCAGGTCATCACAATGATGATGCACCTGCTCACCAGTGCAGAGGATGCCAGTTGCATTGGGGAGGTTATGCGTCAGCCCATACCAGGCCTTTGATTTGTAGTTGGAGCCCTGGTACTGGCCCTGCAGCAGCCGGTCTCCATAGTCTTTCACAAGGAGCACAGCCATGACCCTGGACCCGGAAGCACTCACCCTCTCCAACTCCAGCCATAGCTCCTGCAGTGATCAAACTCCAACAGGTTCTGGCTGTATTCCCACCTGTTCAGCTTAAATAAGACTGTTTTCCCACCCGTTGCCACCATTGGACCATTTTTAAAAATGCTAAGTAAAGCTTAGCACCGCACAAACCCACTGAGCTCAGCCAAGCAATGCTTAAACAGGCAAAGCTTAGCAATGCTTTGCAGTGTGCAAACCAGCTTAGCTGAACTGAGGACTACTTAAACGGGTATTCCTTAGCAGTGCTCAAACCAGCTAAGCAGAGCTGTGCATTGCTAAGTATTGCTAAAACAAGTCCTATTTAAGTATTGCTTGGCTATGCTTAGCAGAGCTTAGCTACGGATCAAACCAGAGTTTTTCAAAAATACAAACAAATTATTGAAAGTAATTGTTTATTAATGATACTGTATTATTATGTGTATCTATTTTACTTTATATCTCCTAAACATATGCATTTCACTACATTATCTTGGAGTGTAACTTTAATGTATTGGACACTTGTGTGAAACTGGGGCTTTTATCCTCGGGACTCCAATGACAATGGGCTTCTGGTCGAGCTGGGCTAACCAGGTTAACAAATGTCAATGTATACATGACAAAAAAAAATTTAAAACATTCCACTATCGCAAGTAAAAAGCTGAATGGCCTGTATTCGAACTGTGCTCCTACTGCACACAAGGCTATGATTCTAATCATTTAATTACCAAGGATATTGTGAATAGAGCTATACATTTCTATATAGCTCTCAGTTATGTTCAAGCACTGCTGAGCACTATGCCATGCCATGCAAACCTGCTTAGCTATGCTTAAACAAGACCTTTCCTAACTAATTAAATGCAACTGCTTTCTATTTTTAGATGTTTGGCATGTGTCTGTTGCTAAGTACAGTGCCACGCAAACACACAAAACAACTAGTTTAATGTGTTTCATTTTATTATTTAAGTGTTATATGGTACTTTAACAGTGCAGGGGGTGTGTTACTCACCTGCGGACACTGTAACACACCACCTACACTGATTCTGTACTATGTTACATGGCTCTCTCTCAATAGCGTGCTTTCATTAATATGCAAGGTACCCTACTGAGGGGCTGAGGGGGAGCTGCAGACACAGCCACAGCATACTCTGCATAGGACTTACACTATTCCTACATGGAGTTCATTAAATCTGGAGGTATGTCTTTTTTTATTTACCTTCTTTTTAAGGTATATTTGCAATTGCCACTTGGTAGCATACAAACAGGGTGCACTGCCTAAGGAAAAACTGAAAAAGTTAGTTTAGGCTGCCTTAGGTGATGCAAACACAACTGGCAGCTTTGTGCAGCCAGCAGCCCTCTGCATATAAATCATTCAAGAAAATACACCTGTCAGGTAACTTTCTGTGTTGCACAAGGTGAACTGACAGAAATAAGGTATATGAAGCATTTCTCAAATCCTGTTTGCAGAATACTTTGCTATAATTCATATTTACTTTTCCATTTTTTCCATTTTAAGGTACACATCTCTACGTTTGGCATTCCGCAAACACAATTCACTTCCTAAGGAGAAAAGTGATAAATTTAGTTTAAGCTTCCTTGGCTAGCTCAGATCTGCTTGCATTGTCTTCAGCACACTGGACAGTAGACAGAAAAAAATTCTACCTGTCATACAGCTGTCTCTGTGGTAAAAAGTCTAAGAGCAATGATTTTACATAAATAATACAGGTTACTAAGATGTTCAAATCCAGTTCGAAAGTACTTATTAGAAAGGATGTAAGAAGCAAGTTTTCAGAAAGTTTTGAGTAGGACTGTAACAGTAATGAGAAATGATAATGTTAAACATGATTCTTGCAATTTATCAGTAAGCCTTGCACAATGAAAATGTGCTTTTTAGCATATGTGACTAATCTACTTCATATATATACATCCTAAGGGGTCTATATTAGAAGAACAAAAGTTTAAAATCATGAACACTCTAAAGAGTGAAAATGCTGGACCTTGAAATCATTATTGTGGGGGGCTGTGCCCCCACAACCCCCCACTAAATATATACTCCAAGTCCGAGATCACACTACAGTGAGGAAAGGGCAAACATTCTGATCTTCACTGTACTGGGATCTCAAAAAAAGAACTTTGAGGTCCGGCTTTTTCAGTCTTTAGAGCGTTTGCAATTTTAAGCTTTCATTCTTCTAATATAGACCCCATCCTAAGGTATGTCCACCTTCCTAGACATGACACTGATTGTATTTCATATAAAAATCTCTAGCATATATATATATATATATATATATATATATATATATATATATATATATATATATATGATGAGCACAATGCCTTTGCCATAATCATCATGACTCATCACATATCCCAACTATGTATGTAGGACTTTTATGTCTTCTGAAAAAATACAGGTAATATAAAGCAACCTGTCTTGGGCATCACATTCAGCTGCATCCATGTGAACAATAATTCCTTACAGTAAGAATCATTTTACATAGGAATGCACTTCAAGACAGAATTACAACCACACACATATAGGCCTCTCTGAAGTGTATCTCCATTCATTCAGTTATGAGTAAATGGCAGATGTCCATGATGTAAAGTTGGCTCTACTGTGGCAATGTCAGTTAATACATTAAGTTACAGTTTTTGTATCCTGTATCCCATGGCATCGATTCCCAGCTGTTGGAAGAAGATTCCCAGCTGTTGAAAAACTATTTTAACATTGGGTAAGCCCTAAACTGATAATATGTCAGAATTCAGACATCTTTTACCTTGCAAAGTGTAACCCTCAAAAGCCATGCCAGTAAGCAGTCCATGGTTGAACATTGTGACAATGGGTTGAGAATCACACATCACACAGCTCATTGCCATGTTTCACACCTTTACTACTATCTGCTGTAAGTAGTACCAATGTATCTGCCAAGTTGTCCATCAGCTCACAATTGTGCAAATGCAGTTAACAAGGCTATGCATGTTTGCAAAATAACAGTATCGTGCAAGATCTGAATTATGCACCAATTCAGACATAGTTTGTAAGCTTGACTTTTGTTAGACAAGGCTGGCAAGGAAGAGAATGGTGCTAAATTTAGAGCACAAAGGTGGGGTTATTAAGAGTCAAGCATATTTGTGGCACTCCTTGTGAAGCACTACGGCTGTAGGCTACTGCACAGGGATTATACCATACCTCAGTATAAGGCTGAAACTTGGCAAAGCTTAGCCAAGGCTGTTTTCATTGCAACTGGCATACCACACAATGGGGAACAATGTCGTCACCATTATAGTGACCTTAAAAGCACAACCAGGACCTGCTAAGCCAATGGGATCCTAACTTTAGGACTGGGAACACTCCCCAGTTGTGAAACTATAATGATCCATAACCTGTCTGTAATATAGCAGGAATCATCTAGACAGCCAAACACATTTCCCATTATGCTTTCATATACATCTGTCTTCCTTTTGTTCTCTACAGCTGCAAATGAGATTGCCGCAAACCATGAGGTGCACCAGGAGAGATTAACTCACTTCAGAGATACATGGGCTATCTATGAATCAAATAAAAATTGAAGCCATAAAATTATTTTCATTCCCTCAAGCACTAGCATCCTGAGTAGGCATACATTATCATTCATCTCAAGCATGCATGTCTTCCTCAATAAGTGTTGATGCTTGTATTAAGCAATTAGAATAACAGCTTTACTGTGTGTGGGTTCAGTACCCAGAAGCAGCATTTTTTAAATGAAAATTATTCATAAGATCTTAACAACAGTCTGTCAGAAAAAAAGTACATTATGGTAACTGTAATTATTAAGTTAAAATGTTTAAGTCAAATCCGTCATAGTGAAATAAAGGCAGCTGTTTCTTATATCAGACCAATGATATTTGTTCATTTAATACCACATAAATACCTTTCCATCATATATGGATGTTTCAAAGGTGTGCAATAGTAAAATATCATACTTGTTTATGCATTGCCAAATAAAAGTTTGTTTAAAGTATACAGTACTAATACATGACATGTATCTAATTTTCTCCTTCTCCCCCATCCTTGTCTCTGTTTTTTGCGGGGGGGGGCTTATAATTTATTAACAATCTGCTATTTGCATAACTTGCTGATGCAAATTAATCATCAACAGAACAGAGAGGTACATTGAGTACTGCTTCAGGGTCATAACCTGTCAGTGTTGCCTCCATAACCCCTGCCATACTTGCTCCAAGTGCGTCAGGTAGCTCTGCCCAGCTACTAGTGCAGTGGTACCCAGAGAGAGCAGTAGTGGTGGAGGTGGTGATTTTGCCACCTGCCAGGAGCTGACAAAAGTGGTGGAGAATAATATGGGAGGGGCCTTAGTGCATGTTTCAGCAGGGTTGGAAAGTCCTGCATTACCCTCACTGAGGGTGAGGACTAGATTCTCACTTTTCTCATGCTGGGCGAGGGTTAGTCTGCAATGTCCCCCTACATTTCCCCAATTATGATGTCCCCCAACCTTTACTCTCTGTCACCATCCCTGTCAGTCTTGTATGTCCTGTTTTTCTGCAGATGCTCCCTAACCTACCCTATCTACCTGACCATCTCATTCCTAAGTACCTTTCCCAACATTCCTCTGTCTCCTAAAAAAAAAAAAAAAAAACAAATGGACATCTCTACCACCAAAAATATTACATACCCCATACATAGCTCTCCACTTCACCTGTGTGTCAGTCTGATACAATTTATTTGTTCCAATTGGCCATACAACATTATTCTCTATAGACGTCAGAAGTGAATAGATATGTGGTTGTATTCCATCACTGCTCCAATAGTGTGACAGTTATTACTGTCATATAACATTGGCTACCTTACAACTACCTTTATGTATCCATCCAATAATGAGACCAAATTACTGTGGCACTCTGTGACACTATCAAATTGTAGTATCACCAGGGAGAATAACATTTAGTCCACACAATGATAGCATACTGCTAACATACCTGCTATATGTCACATTTGGAGTGTGCATTCTCCTGTTTTGCATGACTTTAAAAGTGTGCTTTGTGCATGGTGTAACTACATATATAGGATGCTGGAGTACAGCTGTGGGTGTCTCCTTCACCTTCACACTTTGATACTTTCTATACTTTCCTACAAATAAATATATGATATGTAGCTGTACAGTGTTACTGTGCACTTCAGGCACTTTTTTAGCATAAATATCCAACATATAAACAGTGGTGATATCATCCATTTAACTGTGCACTGTCTCAGTTGTACCTCAATATGGTCATGTGTCACTTGCAATTAAGGCCCTAAGTTTAGCTTGTGATCTTGGGTAGTTACTTGAAATCCATTCATTCATGCTCAGAATACATTGTGTCAGTGTTATTGTGACTGTAAGTGTGCTAACAGTGCTGTCATACATATTGACTTTGTACATATATAGATGTTGGTCTCTCTTACTGATAGCAATGACAGTTTGTCACATAGCAATGCTTTTATTCAGAGAAATGATAATATTGGCTTTATGTTCCTTACATAACATATGTCATCCTGTGACATAAGGAAAGGAGATAATATGCTTTCTGTTGATGATGTACTACAGCAATTACAGGCACATATATCCCTTACAGAAAGAACATGATGTTATGCCTTCACATTACCACATATGTCACACTTGTACTGATATTTCTACTGTGGTGCATTCATCCTGGGAAATATCCATGCATTGTCTGCTGTCAAATACTTATGTGTTCAACATCCACGTGCAGCGCCTGTTAGCATTATTGGACATTCTACTACACAATGATAATGTGTCCACTGACATTGTGATAGGCCTCCACAACCCTTTCATCCCAGATACTGTTTGCTACACATCCAGATGATGTAATAATTTAGTATAAATTAAATGTAATACTAGTTATAAGACTTCCACAGTGGTTCATCCAGATGTTATTAGACAGAAGAGTCACATTGCTTACTGTTCAATTCCTGACAGGAGCAACATTATAAGAGTACACTGCCTTTACAAAAAAAAATGTATCTACTTATTGTTATCCATTTTTATGTTGGAACTTCACAGGTTATGATTGCATGGCATTGAAATGTTTATTCAGGGAATGGGGCATGTCATGCTGTGAGTGCTACTGTGGCACATGCATTGAGTATTGGCATTTATATGATACCTACATAGATATACTAATGTTCACTTCTTGGACAGTGTGTGTCCTACATGATGGAGACACAGTTATATTGTAATGCTAAGTGTTATGTAACATTTGTAGCTTGTCTGGCATTCTGACTAACTCTGATTGATCATATGATATCCATTCATACATACATACATACATGCAAATATTTCAGGCATGTGCATTAATGCCCTTCTACCTTGCCAATATACTAAAACACTTGTTTCAATAATAAGTGTCCAGGCTGTTCTTAACAATGTCTAAACTAGTACTTGCTTTAATGTAATTTGGTAGTCTGTTCTATGCATCAGGTACTCTGTCAGAGAACCAATTAGTACACTTCTCATTCCTATAGAATCTTCTACATAGGTTGTCTGATGATTCTCTTGTACTTTTTGATAACCCCAAACATTCCCAGAGGTAGTTGTCTCTAAATGCCCTACATACTTGAATAAGATCTCCTCTTAGATAACTATAAGTGACACTGTACAAGTTCAGATATTTTAGTCTTTCATAATAAATTAAATTTTCACATCCATGGATGCCCTTGGTAAATTTCCACTGTACTCTTTCCAGTTTACTCATGCCTGCTTTCTTAAAGGATTTCCATATTATTACTCCATACTCAAGTTTGGGTATAATGTAACCATTATTTTTGATTTCCTAGACTTTATGAATCTTTTTATACAACCTATAGTTCTGTAACTATCATTAACCAATTGGTTGACATGATTAGTAAAACTCATAGCTGAATCTACCTATATACCCAGGTCCTAAAATAAATCTACAGTTTCAATCATTGTGTGCTGTAATAAATATTCACATTTCAATTTAAGTCTCCCAAATCTCATATGCTTAGTTTTTGATGTATTCATCAGCATATTATTCTCTTGTGCCCAAATGGTCAATTTTGTCAAGTTATTTTGCAGACATGCCTTATCAGTAACACATGTAATCAGTTTACTCAATTTCAGGTCCTCTGCATATAGACTGTAGAACACCTCAGATGAAAAAGTTAGGTCTACAAGATATAATCTAAACAAGTAAGGGCCTAGGACAGAGCCCTGTGGGACACCCTGACTGCAACCAAGGATTTCAACTGTTCATTTGCTGTATGATACTTGCCATGTCCTATTCGTAAACCATGCAACTATCCATCTTATCAAGAGTAAATCAATACTTAGTTGTACTAATTTATTGATCAGCATTTTGTGTATGACCCTGTCAAATGCTGAAGTTAAATCTATATAAATTACATTACAGCACAATTTTTCATTCATAGCTGTTATTATATTGTTATAGAACATCATGTCTTAGATGGTAACAGATCTGTTTTCAACATATGCATGCTAATATATGGTTTCATGTCCCAGCCTATCCATTTCTGACAATAACTTATCCAATATTACTTTCTCCATTATTTTTCCACAACATGAAAGTAGACTTAAGGGCCTATATGGCTCTGGGTTAGTCCTACTCCCCTTTCCCTTAAAGACAGGCTTGATAAGCGCATGTCTCCAATCTTGAGGAATCTCCCCATATTTATATGACCTAGTGAATAATAAATATAATGGTACTGCAAGTTCTTGCTGAAGTGTTCTCAGGTTATTGTTACTAATTCCGTCTCCTCCCTGTGCTTTGTTTGGATCCAGTTTGTGCAGCTCTTATTCAATATAATCTAATTTGATTCTAGTATCTGGAGTTACCTGGATGTCACTTGGACAATTTATCACCCCTTTTGTGGAGCCAAACTGTTTTTTATAAGATTTTGTAAATGTATATATAATATGTTGCATCTGAGAATACATTTTAGAATCTGCACACAGTTTATCAATTTGTGTATATTTACTCCTTCTACATCTTATGTATCTATAAAAAGGTTTCCTATTATGCTCAATATCTTTATATAAATTTACAGTGCAGTTGTATGTCTCTATCCACATCCTTTCTCAGTATGTCTGTTATTATTATGCAAGCACTTTCCACAGCCAGCAATAGTGTTTGCAGCCAAGTAAAGGTGCTTGCATGCAGCAGCACACAGTATAAACAAAACAGATTGCATATATGCAGTGTTCAGATACAAGCATGCACTGTATCCCACACATATAAAGGACGAGTACAGGGACACAATACAGAAAGAGGGGAAGTGAAATGGCGGAAACGTGCAAAAAATGTGATATAATAACTTAGTATGGTTGTAGAGGGGAAACATTTAACGTGTGCTCATATCTTGCTGGCAAATGTGATGAAAATATATAAGAAGCATTACAAACAGAAACCCTGCAAGACTGATTAATGATAATTATTCTGAATGTCAATCCTGCTGGTATGCAGATACCACGTAGCTGTGATGAACAGCATCCATATTCAGTTAGCACTGCTGCTCATCATGCTAACACGCTTACTTCATGTAGGCGCTGTGCAGCACCTACATGATTAACGAATCCCAGGCTATATGTTTAGGCTGCACAATTTCCAAGATATGACAATTTTGTTGTGAAAGTATAGGAAAAAATATGATTTCAGGTTTGTGTGCATTATGATATATTATAGTATTTATGGAAAGGCTATGAATGAATTGACTATAAAACTGTAAAGAATATTTCTTACTGATAATGTTGCTATTTGTACAGTTTTAATATATTTTATAGTTCACACAATATTTACATTTGTTTATCTTATGCTTTTTAAGTTTATTTTTCAGAAAATGCTCTGTAATGCAAGATTTGTATATTCTGCTAGAGGTGTGGCATTCCACATCACATAGGTGTTAATGAGATAGCCTGATTTATATAGTTATCTTGGTATTTGCAATCTGAGAAGTGGTGGAGGCATCCATTCCTACTTCATGGGCAGTATCACTCTTATTGTAAATCTTGTGGAACACAAAGGCAGCGTTTTATAATTTTTAAACCCCATTATAGTTTATTTCATTTACTTATGAGCGATTGTAGTTTTAAACGTGTTTGATTCATTTCCCTTTCCACTGCTTCTGGTTATGATTTAAAAATCATTTGCTTGAAATCAGTTATGGACTTCTTTTCATTTTGATGGACAGCGTTTCTTCTTTTCTACTATCATTATTTTTGCTCTACTGATCACACAGCTATTTTTACTTTCATTTTCAGGCTTACAAGATTCATCATACAAGTCAGAAGGTCCCTTAAAGTCTCCATACTTCCTGGAGTTATTTGTAGCTACTGATCTTTTTCAAAGTTAGTAAAATCCTGACGTGAATAATTTAGTTCACTTGCTAAGAATATTTTGAACTGTTGCTTAGTATCCAGTATCTCATTAGTCTCATTACTTAGTTGTGGTCGTACAAAAGTTTTTACAGATGAAAACATTCTGCTATTTTTCTCAAGCTTTTCCCATTCTTAGCTTATTAAAAAAGAAAACTCTAGCTTCTTATGTGAATGAAGAGTTCCATTGAGAAGCTGGGATGGAATATACTCCATATGCTAAAACACCAGTCAATAGATATGGAAATTCATTAGTTAAATGCAACACAAATATACTGTTATACATGTCATAAGGAAAGTATAAAACAGCATGCAAAATGCTATAACAGCTAGAACAACGAGAAACTAATCCCTTCAGATTCAACATGAAGCTTCCAGTACACCCTTCAACTTATATTCCAACCCACAAACCCAACCAGCAGATGCCTTCAACAGGACAGCAGTCTTATCACGTAAGGAAAGTTAAAGTCTGTCATATTTTATCACATTCTTCAGGCATACACAGTGCTAGAAGTGAATTATGTTTGTTACTTGCTATGATAATCATATCAAAGTATTATTCTCCTTTATGTCTTCCTTTATGTCTTTCTAGTCAGACTGAATTATAAATTATTTTCCCTTACTATAGATTCAGAGTTTAGTGTATGCCTTCCTTCAGCTTCCTATATTTCATAATGTACTAGTCAAAGCAAAACAGAGCAAGGGTAATCAGATTTAGCTCCATCTGAGACAAGACAATCATGGCATTCTCTGTTAATGAGGCCAATTGATATTTCACAATGCCCAATGACTATATACAAACTTTACCAGAGTGTATACTATATCTCATTTCAGATATAAAATATTTCTACCTAAAAGATACAGTTTTTGCTTCTTTAACACTTTCTTTATTTTACAATAGGAAAGGAAGACAGAATATTAACTTTTACATCTTTTCCTATACAAAATGCGAGAACATTTGTTCCTTCAGCTCTTTCTCAAGATATAAATTCTTTGCATTGTTTAAGGATAAGATTATTTGAGTACTTAATCTTTTTTCTTTTATAGCTCATGATGCCCATGTATCATTTCTCTCATGGAGAGCACTCTGCCCTTCTCTTATGGCATTCTTAAAATAAGCTCTTAAGTTAAGGTCACCAAGACAACACATACCTTTCTCTTGTGTTCAGAATGTTACTTAATAAAACTATTTCCTTCTGAATTACAATTACAGTACAGATGAATGCATTTTAGATGGAAAGTAGCTTTTCGGTTGAGTATACTTCTGGCAGAATGTTGTTTTAGTTACATCAGCATCAAAAGGCTTATTTTTTAAGGTATCAACAATTATTAAGTATCGGAGAACAGTATTTGTCAAAGCATCAAGATGATAATTCTGTTTAGAGAATGACCTAAATGTACATCATCCATCCTGCAGGAGAATAAACACTTTCCAAGTTAGTGTACAGTTAAAGCCTGGTAAAAAAACAAGTTTACCACTTCACAGCAGCATATTAGATGCATCCATGTAGCAACAGGTTGCCATGGTTTAGTTCTGTGTCATTAAAAACTTCCTGTGTCCTTCATGCAACTGCCTGTACACGCATGCCACAAAAACCCTTTAGTGTAGATGCAGTGTTACATTAACAGCAACAGGGTGACCCATCACTAAGTTTTCAGGTAGTGTGCTATGTTGATGGTCTCCTTATTAATATGCTCATGCCCCCGGTAGTGTGCATGATGCTATGATATGGAGGGAAAGGGACTTAAGGTCTGCCTTCCAAGAGGGTGACATTGCTGAGGAGTTATTACTTGGTAAGTATATCTGAGCATTAGTAGTATGTTTTGTCTCATAACATGGCATTGTGAAGCAATGGGTATAATAATCTATATGCGTATACCAACAGGTGACTGTAGTCATCCACTGGAACATTGGTTCATGACACCATTCAGAGCCCCATCCATATGTCTTGGGACTGCACTTAAATGAGCACACACCTAAGTAAGAAACACCACTAAGAGATTGTTTGGCATGCAAAATGCAAAATCATGATTCAGATGTCTGGACACATCCAGGGTGCAGTGCAGTACACATCAAAAAGCTGTGGAACTGAACACCATGTGTGCCATGTTGTACAATAAGATTACATCATTGCATGAAGGCCTGCCAGCATTAGGTGTGGGTGGGCTACCCCAAGAACCATATATGTATGATGTGAAGCTAACAAGGTAGACACAGGATGATCAGGAGTACACAATGGGAAAATCCTGGCATGGGCAATGAAGGCTGACACCATGTATGCTAGTGCAGACAACATGTCAACATCTGGCTCAGAATATTTGAACTATGAAATGCTAGATTTATACATGTACACAGATAAACAAGTGATGTATACCCAGTGGTGTCTGCATATAAGCATCACAGGCAACAACTACAGTAATCCAACTGTCAGTTTTACATGGAAAAATGGGGAATATCAGACATCCAATACACAGATGCGTTATGCTGCATAATAAACAACTGCGTGCACAAATAAAAAACATAGATGCAAAGGTAGTTTGAGAAATACATATTAACTTTAAGTAGAGGACTGTAGCAGAGGTACACTGTTGACTGTTGGCATACAGATATGGGTAAGATCTGTATGCTGTGCATGCCACTGTGATATGTAAGGCTCAAGGGTACTGTTTGCCTATGTTGATTTGGGTCGATATTATTTATATCAGTAAAATCTAAATACATCGAATACCTCCTCATCAACCCATTTATAGTGAAAGCAAAACCCCATGAATGATTGTTACATTGAAATTTTTCCCACGGTAAGTAACCAATGGGCCATCTTTGGGAATGTTCCCTTTTCCCCACTGATCCCAGAGATGGTGTATTTAGTTAGGGGGAATGTGGGGGACACAATCCTCTACCAGGGTAGGTTTTAAATTTTTCTGTTTTTATGCAATCATTACGTTAACCCACTGCTTACTTATCATGGTAAAAATTTCAATGCAACGATCATTCACAGAGTTTTGCTTTCACTTAAAATGAGTGGATGAAGAGGCATTCAATATATTTACTTTTCACTGATATAATACAGATCCATTGATTTTTGTTTGTACATTCAGCAAAGGACTGTGTGCAAGTGTTTGCCTGTCAATGTGTGCATAGGATGGAAGTAGCATATCGCAAGGAAATGTGCATGTGATATAAAATACGTGTTAAGATTCATAACAGACATGATTTACAAATATTGTCATGTTTCTGGTGTGATGCAACCATGTATACTGGAGTTTCCTTATTAAATGCATGGAAATATGCACACATCATGCTTTAACATGTGCTGGTAATATTAAATGCATGGAAATATGCACACATCATGCTTTAACATGTGCTGGTAATGTTACAGGTCTAACAACAACCACTCACAGCATAACAAACAGTACTCTCATGTTGTGTAATATGAGAGTAAACATAAATGTAAATAACATGCATATGATCAACTTCTGAAATTACACACGTGCAATACAGTGTGACAGGCCACAGTTCATGTGTATGTAGCAACAGCCATGGTACAACTATTAGGAAATTACTCATATCAGAACCTATGTGGAATCTTGCATGCATCTAATATCATAAGTAACTTGAACTATAAAGTACATGTGAATGTAATGAGCAAACAGAAAAGGCATGTGGAGAGTGTGATGCAGTATATGTAGTGTCAGTAACCAGAATAATATGCCAGAAGTAATACAGGTATGCCATTTCATGTAAAGCTGTGCAAGCTATACTGGCATACAACAGGGAAATGGGGCAATAGTACTAGTAATATATTGCTTACACAATAGTATGCAGGTTTCATATATACACATATGCTGTTGTAATTCAAGTACAAACACGTATGTAACAGAAAAGCAGCTGTGCAACATAAATGAGATCCAGCAACACTTCAGCCTATATGAGCTCAATAAACATGCTCATAGGTTCATAAGTTCATAGGTGTTTACTAGGCTAATGACCACAAGTGTCTTTTTTAAGCCTAGCCATGCATCCCAAATCTCTGACAAGTTCTGATACCCTTGATAAATGTAAGCAGGGGATTAGGAGATGAAACATTTACAAGCATGGGCCTGGGAGATGAACCATTTGCAGGTTGACTGTGTCCATTAGAGACATAGGTGCCAAACCAGGGATGAATTTCCTGTTCCCCATCCAGTTATTCAAGTTGCACTTAAATTGGGTTAGGGAGGAATTCTGCTTCACATGGGTGTGGAGTCTGTTCCATAGACAGGGTAGTCTCTGGGATACATACCTGTCTCTCCAGCAGGTCCTATTTATATCACAGGTAAGGTTTACGTCTTTAGAATGGGTAATTCTAGTGCTGTTTATTTTGCAGATATGCAGGAGGTTCGTCAGAGTGGGATCTGACAATGCCCTGTATGCCAATCATAGATTTCCCCTCAAAAGCCTGTTGGAGACAAAATACAGGGATAGGGCCTTGAGGCTTTCTGCATAGGACATTTTACTTATGCCCTGTATTCTTTTAGTGAGGAATCTCTGTGGACACTCCAGTTGTTGGATATGCCTGGTTAGGTACATATCAAAAGGGGCATTGTACTCAATGATAGGTCTCATGAAAGCTGAATACAATGGAACAATGACTTCCTTGGATTTAGATGCCATACCTTTGTTTATAACTTGTGCAACATAGAATGATTTCCTCACTACTGCAGACACGTAATAGTCAAAGGCTATATTACTGTCTATGTGTGTCCCTAAGTCTCTAACTACTGGGTCAACTCTAAGGGGTGTGTTGTCAATATGGTAGTTACCAGGGATGGATGACTTCCCAAAGGATACTATTATGAATTTCTTGGGATTTAGTTTTAGTCTATGGCTCTGACACCAGTTGTTTGGCTGTGTCAGACCCTCCTGGCAAACATTTGTATCAATGTGGGATACAATGACAGCTCCTAAATTTGCAAGCCAGAGATCGCTGACATTGGCCTTGACTTCAAAGAAATCAATGCCAAAAAGGAGTGGTTCAAGGACTGATCTCTGAGGGATTCCACTTGTGACTGGCCTCTTTGTAGATGTGGACCCCCCAATTCTAACTTCCTGGGTCTAGTCTGTGAGCCATTTGCCTATCCACTAGGTGACATACGAGTTTGTACCTAACGTCTTGAGTTTTTCAACAATGCCCAAGTGGGGTATTGTGTCAAATGCCTTGGGCAGGTCAAGGTAGGCAGTGTGAACCATTTTTCCCGCATCCATTGCTTTGGTTATGTTTTCAAAGAAGTCCACCAGGTTGAGTAGGTATTATCTGCCCTTGATGAAACCAAACTGGGTTAGGTCCAGTATCTGGAGGTTTACTATATCTCTGTTGATCATTCCCATGATAATTCTTTCCATGTCTTTACATATAAGGCTAGTGAGACTTATAGGTCTGTAGTTTCCAGGATATGTATATGGTCCTTTTGTGCAGAGGAATGACTGTTGCTGTTCTACATTCATGAGGCATGAAGCCTGTTTGGAGGCTACAGTTAAATAGTAATTCTAGATGTCCTGATAGGGCATGTTTCATGCTATTTAGAAGGCATCCTGGGATATTAATGCAGTGTTCTTGGTCTTAGACAGAGCATTAAGGACCTGTTCTCTAGTGATAGTAGAGGGAGTTATATTTATTTATTTATTTATTTTACATTTGTTTACCAGGAGTGTCCACTGGGCCAGAATGAGCCCATTTTCAGTGGAAGCCTGGGGAGAAAATCTCCAAGAAGACATAAGCACAACATACAGTAAAACTGACATTAAGACAGCATATAATTAAGTTACAAATTGGAATAAAACTACTAGTAGCTACAGCAAGTTAATATTACTTATCTATATGATGAAAACATTTAGAAATCATAACTGTATCATAACATTGCATGAAATATAAGTATAGAAGAAGTGATGGATGACTATGAATATTTCAGTGGGCAATGTGTAGTAGAATAGTGTTAATAAGTGGTATTTCCTGAGGCAAGGTTGAGGGGGAGAGAGGGGTAAAGCTGGAGCTGAATTATTCAGCCAGGAGGTTTGCTATATCTTCTGACTCAGTATAGGTGGCTCCATTTTCAATCAGCTCTGCACACAATTGTGTATTGTCTTTGTGGTTGCGGGCATTAACAGATGCACCTTAAATGCACAATTGTTTTGCATTATGTCATGCAAATCATGCAGGAATATAAATGTTGTGGTACCAGACAAGTCAAATGCAGCTAATATACAGAGGATGTAGTGGTCAGCAGAACTGCTAACATTGCCACAGGGTCAGGGTGATACAACAATACAAACACATTAAGATAACTGTCACAGTAACAGTAATATAGATGAAGATGCCCATGCTGATGTCTCACATCAAGGTCTTTACTGCCCCTTCAAAGTCAGAAAACTGCTGACCCAATGTGCCATACTACTTACTGATCTGGTGGTGGTGGTGCCATGTGCATGTTGAGGCACACTATGGGTCATTGCAGTGGCACATGTAGTTTGATGAAATGTGCAAATTGTGGTCTGACCATGGTAACTCACAACACTGGGCCATGCACATTGCAGCACAGACATCAGTGTTGTATGAGGGACATGGGTGGGACATGCCATATGTGGTCTCTCTCTCCCAACTGAAAGCATGCCACTCATGTTGCTCAGGGTACATATTGTCCAGTTTGTATTAAAGCACAACTCAAAAACTTTTGTGACAAGAAGCTCAATGGGGCATGTAACAGATGCCATACTATACTGCTGTGTGTGCTGCCATGTCCTCTCTTTGCCTGTGCTCCTGACCCTTGTGAAACACATATATCTGGTGTGCTACATGGTCAGTTGCATTAACAAGTGTAGACAGGTCATTGCCATGATAGTTCTGAGAATGATTACATGCCTGTAATAGCAGCTGTACTCCTTCAGACACACATAAACACATTTGTGCTGCCTGCCAATGTGCCAGCCTATGGGAATTACTTGTCCATTGTGGAGCTGTGTCAGCCCCACTATCAAATTCACCTGGGAACAGTTGCTCAAGGTGTTCACTTTGAGCAAAATCTAATACTTCACTGCCTGCAGATTGCCCAAGTGAACTATCCCCCCCTAGAAGGGATTATACCTTGAGCCCCAGGATTTCCCTCCCTAGGCTTGAAAAAGTTAACCCCAGTATAGTGTCCTGTGTATGTCATGGGCTGTACTACTTCCATGAACCACATCACATTGTGTGTCAGGATAAGTGAATTGTTTGGGGATGAAGAGGGATGTGGATAGGCTGCAAACAAAGAAGTCAAAGTCAAAGTAAACTTTATTGTCTATCAGATATACACAGCAGTGCAAGCTGAATGAAATGACAGTGCTTTTGTCCCTGAGCAAGACATAACAATGAACAAATAGTTTGAATGACAATAAGACTAATGCACATACAATAATGATTAAAATATTAACAACACAGTAAATTACCACAACTGGACAGGAAAACATTAGACAATATTATTGCAAGACTATTACTTCACATTGTGATTGCTTAGAATGCTGTACTTCATCAGTTGTAGTATGATATATTCTGGTGTTCATATTGCACATGTATGGAGTGGTGACTCACTCCTCACTATTGTGAATTCAGGAAGTAATAGCATAAGAAATCAGGATAACTGTACCAGTTACTGAAGCTATTTGCCACAGTGATTACAACAGATGATACTTCACAGCAAGTGGCATATTGATCTGATTATTCGCTGTCATGCCTGGCATTCAAGTTCATCAGCCTTATGGATAGAGGGAAAAAAGCTCCTGTTCAGTCTAGATGTTTTGCAGTATAAGCTGCAATACTGCCTGCATGAGGAAAGGTGGAAGTACATGCCAAGGGAAGGGTGAGTGAGATAGCTGATTATCTTCCTAGCTTTTCCCACACACAGAGTGTCATTCAGATCATCCATGGGTGGGAGCAAGGAACCAATGACTTTTCCGCTATCCTCACTATCCTCAGGAGGGCCTTGCAGTCAGATGCTTTGCAGTTACCATGCCAAACTATGATGTTATTTGAGAGGATGCTCTCAATGGTCCCCCTGTAGAAGACTCTGAGGATGGACTGAGACAGGTTTGCCTTCCTCAGTTTCCATAGGCATTGTTGTGCCTTCTTCACTAATATGAGTCGACCAAGATAGTTCATCTGAGATGTGCACCCCCAGGAACTTGGTGTTTTTGACTCTTTCCACTGCCACCCCTTAATTTCCAGAGGTTGATGTATCTTCTGAGTCCTCCTGAAGTCCACTATTAATTATTTGGTCTTGCTTAGATTTAAGGCTGGATTGTTGCCTTGCAACCCTGGGTTTATGTGAGTGACCTGTGTGACACCCGTGCCCTGGCCCAGCAATCAAGGAGTCTCAATCCTCACCACTAACACCAGTGAGGAGTGTCTCATATAGGAGGAAAGGATAACAAATACACACAGTAAAGTGCAATTTCCTTTAACAGCACACAGAGATCACAGTCAGTCTGGGGCTGGTCAATCCCTTGCTCTCCAGGTCCCCAATAAGACTCCCCACTGGCACAGCTATAGGGTCCAGATCTCAGCATAGAGGGCAAGCTAAAACCTCCAGCACACTCTCTGTCCAACCAGTGCTTCATGCCCCTGCCCAAGTAGCTCACACACACACACACACACACACACACACACACACACACACACACACACACACACACACACACACACACACACACACACACACATACACACACACACACTTTGAGAAGAGTTTATACAACCACACAGACACTCCTGGGGAAAGCTGGCACAGGTTCTCCAGCTGTGCCCCTTTTTCCCAGACTATACGGTAGTACCAGTTGCCACCACCCACTAATATTTATCAGCTACTCAAAGGAATTTAAAAGGGTGTCCAATTATTACTGTGCAATATTATTATCCAATTGGTAGTATAGCCCAGGGCTAAAGCTGTTGAAGAGGCTTTGCACAATTTTACCAAAGGCATGCAAGTAATCTAAAGAGCTTACATTATCTCTACAAAAACAGCCACAGTTGAATGGGTTTAAAAATATTTAATAACAATTAGTCAAAACACAAGACAATACTTTTTACTCCACACTGCTAGTCAAGAGTTCAGAGATCACAGAGAAATACTTAAAATAATTCAGTAGTACAGTTCTGACATCACAGAAAAAACACTTACTCTAATCTTTCTAGTTTCTAGCTATTTCTAAGAGAAAACACAAGTCTAAGATAAATGTATATATAGAGCAAAGGCAATGCTGAGTTGGATGGTCAAGACAAAAATGCTTAATGCTCTCTGATTCTCTCTGTTTTTAAAATCAAATTCCTGGTTCACATTACATCATTCTTCACACTTCCCTGGGTTCCCAGGCTAACAGAAACTACATTTACATTCTTCACCTCTGGGTAGAAGCCAGAGCAATAAAGGACATTTATGCATGAAAATTCTGGCCATTAACTCTAGCCTTAAGACAATATGCAGGATGCCCCATTCTAGACTCACTGGCGCTGAGTCCTAACATCAAAGAGTCACAATATTTACTTGGTCAGTAGAGTGCACTGTTGTTACATTTTTTCCAGTTCCACATGTAACACTATTTTTACCATTTAAGACAAGCCTGTGGTTTACATTAATATTTACAGATGACATAATTATCTCCAAAATTCTATCTGGCTAGGCTGGCAGCCTTCATCTATCTTCACCCAATCTTCACATATCTCCCCCCTGGAGAACTCAAGCTAGTTTTTCAAGTGACCCTTGAGAAATCCTGCTTGAGGGAGTTAGGTCTGTCTGAGTATACCTTACCCTATTCCCTGTCTTAAGAGCCCATCTGCATTGGCATTGCTAATCACACTGTGGTTCTGCATGGACATATCATATGCTTGCAACCCCAGGCTCCATCTTAGCAACTTGGCATTTTGCTGGCTGGCTCTGTTTAACCATGTTAGGGGGTTGTGATCTGTCATAACAGTGAATTTCCTTCCATACAGACAAGGTTATCGTTTCTGCAGTGCCCACGCTATGGCTAGACATTCCTTTTCTACAGCTGCATAGCTTTTCTCTCTGGGTTGGAGCCTATGACTAAGATAAACCACTGGGTACTCTTGCCCCTCTGAAGAAATCTGGCTAAGTATAGCCCCTACACCATTGTTCAAAGCATTCCCCTGTGCAACAAATTCTTTGCTGCAATCTGGACTGGCTAACACAGGTGGTCCTCGCAAAGCTTGTTTAAGCTTCTGGAATGCCTGCTTGCATGCTGTGGTCCGCACTACCTTATCTGGCCTGTTCTTCCTTGTCAAGTCTGTGGGGGGGAACAGCTATGGTACTATAACTGAGGATGAACCTTTTGTAGTACCCAGCTGTCCCTAAAAATGCCCTCACCTGGTTTTTAGTAAAAGGTGCAGGCCATGCCTGAATGGCTTCCACTTTGGTAGATTATTGCCTTATCTTATCACTCCCCACTCTATGTCCTAGGTAGGAGACCTCTGCCATACCCACCTGACATTTGCTTGGCTTAATGGTCAACCCTGCCCTCTGTAGTCTGCCCAGCACCACCCTGACATGCTGAAGGTGCTCTGGCCAGGAATGGTTATAGATGGCAAAATCATCTAGGTAAGCAAGGCCATGCCCTCCTCCAACTGCTAGGATCAGATCTACCAGCATCTAGAAAGTTGCTGGGGCATTCTTCATTCCAAAGGGCATCTTTGTGAACTCATATAAGCCAAAAGGAGTCACAAAGGTGGACTTCTCTCTAGCACTGGGAGTCAAGGGCACCTGCCAGTAACCCTTGGTAAGATCAATGGTTGTAAGATAGTTAGCCCCATCCAGCTGCTCTAGGGCCTCATCTGTCCTAGACATGAGGTAAGCATCTGACTCTGTGTGACTATTTAGTTTCCTGTAGTTTACACAGAACCTGGTGCTGCCATCCTTCTTTGGCACCAGCACCACTGGGGAGGCCCAGGGACTGTTGGACTCTTGAATCACCCCTAGTTCCAACATCTCCTGTATCTCCTCCCTCAAAGTCTGTTTGACTCCCTCAGGCACTTTATAAGGGGCCTGCCTAATAGGCCTTTGGGGTCCTGTATCCAACTGGTGCTGCTCCAGGTGGGTGCACCCTGGTTTCCCAGTTAACATGTCCCCAAATTCCTGTAATACTGCTTGGATTTCTCGAACCTGGGTAAGAGATAGCTGCTGGGACATTGCTACCCCTTCCACTGAGGTGTCAGCCCGAGCCTCACTGAGAAGATCAGTCACCAGATCTCCCTCAGACTCCTCCTGCAATCCACTGCAAATGCTCAGCACAAGGGCCTCCCTATCATGGTAAGGTTTCATCATGTGAACATGGTACAATTTGTTCCCCTGCCTTCTGCCTAGCAGTTCCACCATGTAGTTAACATCACTTACCTTTCTTACCACCTTGTAGGGTCCCTCCCAAGCTACTTGCAACTTGTTGTGTCTGACAGGAATGAGAACCATTACCTGCTGCCCCACAGCATACTCTCTAGCTTGAGCATTCCTGTCATACCACACCTTTTTCTGTTGTTGGGCTTCTGCCAGGTTCTCCTGTGCCAAGCCCATGAGTTCCCTGAGCCTTGTCCTGAGGTTTAGGGCGTATGCAACAACAGACTCCTTGTGAGACTTGCACTCAAATTCCCACTCATCTCAAATTAAATCTAGAGGTCCCTCACCCAATGCCTATACAGGAACTCAAAGGGTGAAAAACCTGTGGATTCCTGGGGAACCTCTCTGTAAGTAAACAACAGATGGGGCAAATATTTGTCCCACTCCCTCTAAAACTGATCTGCAAATGCCCATAGCATGCACTTGATTGTATAGTTTAACCTTTCAACAAGACCATTAATCTGGGGATGGTAGGGGGTGGTCTTCATGTGCTTCAGCCCACAGCACTTCCACAGACAAGCCAACAGGTCTGACATGAAATTGGCACCTCTGTCAGTCAGTATTTCTTTTGGGAACCCACCCTGGTGAAAATCTGTAACAACGCATTTGCCACTTTTTCTGTCTCAGTGGAGGACAAAGCCACATTCTCAGGGTATTGCGTAGCATAATCCACTACCACTAGGATATACTTTTTCCCTGTGGAACTTGGGGTACTCTGAAGTCCCACAATATCCATAACTACCCTCTGAAATAGTTCCTCAATCACAAGCCAAGCAAAGGCATCAAAGGAGCTCTCACCTTGTCTCCAGCCTTGCCTACCTTTTGGCACTGCTCACAGGTCCTGCAGTACCCTGTTACATTTCTGGAAATTCCAGCCCAATAGAAGTTCTGCATAAGATGCCTCTTTGTATGTTTTATGCCCATATGATCTGCAAAGGAAATATCATGGGCTATGGCTAGACGTGCCAGATGGTAGGCTCTAGGCACTACCAACTGCTGCACTCTCTCACCTTCTAGCCCTCCCTTAGGGGTCCACTCTCTGTACAGTAACCCTTTGTCCCAGTATACATATTCCCCCTTTCCTTAAGAATCAGGTGCCTCCCTAGCTACCTGCCTCAGGCCTTGCAATGTAGGGTCTGAGAGCTGAGCCTGTCTCAAATCTCTCCTTGTAACCCTTCCCAGGTCCCCTTCCACAGGAAGTCTGGCATCCTCTGACAGGAGTGCCTCACTGTCAGCCTGGGTACTACTACTCACCTCTACTTTTGCAGTCACTCTGTCCAAGAGTCCATCAGTACCCCCAATCAGCTGTGGCTCACCTTCAGTCCCACTGCTACAGGGTAGCTCCCCTCCCTAAGTAACCACCTCACCAGTCCTGGCTACAAGTATGCAGTCAGTCAGGGTCTCCCCCAGGCTACCAAACCCACATGCTTGTTTCCTAACCTGACTGTGTGTAACTGCACAAACACATGGTGCTGCCTCATCCAGACCCTTCCCTATCAAGACATCAGCAGGATGGTAGTTTGGTACCCTTGTTGTCTCAAGACAACCTACTATTGGCATTTTGTCTTTTGCACTTACTGGCTCCCTTAACTTTTGTACCCCACCTTGCCTCCTTGAACACCTGTATGCCACATGGCCCCACTGGTTACATTCAAAACATTTAACCCTAGCTCCTGGACATGTACCTGGACTAGTGGCTACCCCTGCTACTGGCAGATTCTGTTGGGGCAGTCTGTGCTGCCCACCATGGGTTCCTTTAGACCCATGAGCAGTACTGGGGGTCCCTTTCCTGTGCAGGGCTGCCCTGCTTGCTAGGTATAGGTTTCCCTTCTTCCCCAACTCATCTAAAGTGGCACATTGTCTATCAGCTAACCAGATCATCATGTCCTCAGGCAAAGTGCTAAGGGCTTGTTCCCTCACCAAAAGGTTTGCCAGCCCTTCAATAGTGGTGACCTGACATCCACTCAATCACCTATAGAAATAAGTGCTCAGTTCAGCAACATATTCACACACACTTTTATCTGCCTTGCATCTATGCTCACAAAACTTTTTCCTATAAGTTTCAGGTGTTAGCTTAAACAATTCTAACAAGTGATTTTTAACAGCAGTATAATCAAAACATGCAATGTCAGACATTTTTGACAAAATAGTTACAGCTTTACCATGGAGTAAGGGGGTCAGGAACCGTACCCAGAGCCTTTTGTCAACACCATGTTTGCATACCCTCTCAAACATATGAATGAAATTATCAAAGTTATTCCCCTCTTTAAACTGCGGAAGAAATTTACTGACCTCTTGTGCTTCTGGGGTCCAGTTACTCCCTTCTCCATTACCTCCATGACTCTGGCAAAGAGTCAGCATTTCCCTTTCATGCTTCTTCTGACACTCCTTTTCCTCAGCTTTGAGGCATAGCAGTTTCTCATTTTTCCCAGCGTGTAGACTCTTCAGTTTCTCAGCTGCTTTGTTTTCCAAGCTCCTGGCTTCCAACTCAAGTCTCTTTAGCTCCAGATGGATTTTTAAGTCATCTGCAGAAAGGTTGTGCTGTCCATTCTCCAAAGGTATTATATCGCCACTGCCATTCTGATTGTCCTCCTGGTTGGTGTTTTCTGATGCAGTTGTAACCAAGGCTGAAATCAGGTCTGCCTTAGTCAGGTTTCCATGCACCAGTCCCCTACCCTGGCACATCTCCACCAGCTGACTTCTTGTCAGCATTCCATACTCCTCTGCTGACATGCTACTTGCTCACCCTGACTAACTAAGCTAACAAAAGAAATAAAACACTTGTGATCTGAACTCTGAGTATTCACTGCATGGCTGATTTAGAGTACAAAACACCTTCAAAGCTCACTGTACACAAGCTACAGGAATTCACTCTACCCAGACCACTACAAGCCAATTAGTATTTGCCAACCAATTAATATGTGGTGTGGATATCCTACCACTGAAAAGCAATTAATATGTGATGGCTGTGCCCTGGTCCAGCAATTGAAGAGCCTCAATCCTCACCATTAATGCCAGTGAGGGGTGTCTCATATAGGAGGAAAGGATAACAAATACACACAGTAAAGTGCAATTTCCCTTAACAGCACCCAGAGATCACAGTCAGTCTGGGACTGGTCGCGCCCTTGCTCTCCAGGTCCCCAATAAGACTCCCCACTGGCACAGCTATATGGTCCAGATCTCAGCCTAGTGAGCAAGCTAAAACCTCCAGCACCATCTCTGTCCAACCAGTGCTTTGTGTCCATGCCCAAGTAGCTCACAGACACACACACACACACACACACACACACACACACACACACACACACACACACACACACACACACATGCTTTGAGAAGAGTTTATACAACCACACAGACACTCCTGGGGAAGGCTAGTGCAGGTTCTCCAGCTGTGCCCCTTTTTCCCAGACTATACGGTAGTACCAGCTGCCACCACCCACTAATATTTATCAGCTACTCAAAGGCCCTTAAAAGGGTGTCCAACTATTACTGTGCAATATTATTATCCAATTGGTAGGGCTAAAGCTATTGAAGTGGCTTTGTACAATTTTACCAAAGGCATGCAAGTACTCTAAAGAGCTTAAATTATCTCTAAAAAAACAGCCACAGTTGAAAGGGTTTAAAAATATTTAATAACAATTAATCAAAACACAAGACAATGGGCAGGATTCACGAAGCCTCCATGTAAGAGTTATAAGTCTTACACGGAGGCTGCAGTTAAACGGTGTGGCGTCAGCATGCCATGCATATTCATGAGGGCATGCTGACTCACACCCAAGGCTAACACGGTCCGTGTAAGAAAGTAGGGGGCATGTCCGCAGGGTGAGTCATGCAAATGGACACGCCCCCAGAGGAGGAACAGTCCCGAAAGTAAACCCCCACGAGAGAGTCTGCGTAAATGTCAACAAACACAACACAAGACATGGCCCCACAGACTATAAACATAAAATGTAAAAATGAAAATGTTATTTTTTTTATATAAGTTTTAAAGATGTTTGCCCGTAATTGCTCTCGTTTGCGCGGGTGTGCCCATCGCTTAGCCACAGTTAGCATTCCGTGGAAAAGCATATAAGATCTAAATATGCAAAGTAAGCCAAGAAGCAATAGCGTAGCAGTAGAGACGTCGGCTGAAGAGGAGGCAGTCACGGTTCAAGCCCCAACAACATCAATTTTTATTTCCAGTGAAATAAGCACGAAACAATTCCCTGACATATATGTACATATATAAAATTATATTTTATGTAAAATGTAATGAAATGGGCCATGTATTTTGAAGAAATGTGAGATAAAAAAAAAAAAAATGTCAGAAGTGCCTATAGCTGAGCTACGCTCTAACAAGCTGAGTATATCTGCCCGTAGGTGAGTAGTGGTACAACAGGTGTAAAATGAGTTCCTGGGGTTGAGCAATGTTGTAACACGCTGAAACTGTGTGCCTGTAGCTGAGCTGAGCGTAATATGCTTGCTGACAGCCAAATGATGCGTAACCCGTTTGCGCGGAGCTGCGCACCGCGCCAACAAGTTAACCAGCAGGCAACGTTGAGCAAGCTGTATCAAAACTGCCTTTACACAGACACACCTCCTAGCTTGTGTAGACAGTCATAAAAAAAAAAAAAAAAGCAATGGCCAGGCTCGACCTCAAGATACCATGCACCATATTCAAAGTACTGAACCTTCTTCCGAATTATCCAACTATCGTCCTATTGCCTTACTGTCCCCATTAGCTAAAATAATGGAAAGGTGTATACACAAACAATTTCTGAATTACCTTCTTCAAAACAACCTTCTAGCTGACTGTCAACATGGTTTCAGGCCCCATCACAGTACTACCACTGCCCTTCTGTCTTTTACTGACTCCATAAATAAAAATCGAAACAGTAACCTTCTCTCATCTGCTCTATTTATAGATCTATCAAAAGCTTTTGATATGGTTAACCATAACATACTCCTTGACAAACTTAACAACCTCTCTTTAAGCTCTCATACTCTACAGTGGTTTAGAAGCTATCTGGCAAATAGGCAACAAGCAGTTCTATGGGAAAACAACCTCTCATCTTTACTCCCAGTAAATGTAGGGGTTCCACAAGGATCTATCCTTGGACCCCTTCTTTTCTCAGTATTTATTAATGACCTATATTTGAATATACCACAAGCAACCTGCATCCAATATGCAGATGACTCGACATTGATCTGCTCTGCCACAAATACTCCCTCTCTCCAGTCCATCACCCAGACAACCTTTCATAACGTTGAAAATGGTTTATGCAGCATTGCCTCCTCCTTAATCCCAAAAAAACAAAGCTCCTTCTCTTTACTCCTACTAATAAATCTCCTACACCTCTCTTTACTATCACCTCAAATAATTCAACCTGCATTAACCCTGATAATACCACTCGACTATTAGGGTAACCATTGATAACCATCTCAACTTTGATGAACAAATAAATAGTACTATTAAAGCTGTAAATAAAAAATTGGGACACTCTATAGAATTAAACCTTTCCTTACCCCAGCAGCCAGAAAAACCATTGCTCAGACCCACCTGCTCTCCACTCTTTTTATGCTTCACCATTTATACCACACTCTCTAAAAATAACATCAATAAACTCAACCTGTTATAACAGTATAGCTAGATTCATTAATGCAACTCCCCTTAGAACTCACCACTGTTATAACCTGAAACAACTAAATTGGCTAGAACTAAATAACCAATTACTTTACCAACAACTACTTATAATTCATAAAACCCTTCACTTCCCTGAAAATACTCCAAGCCTGGCTAAACTTATCTCTCCATATAAGAACCTAGACACACTTCGTTCTGCCAACAAGTCTCTAGTATCTATAACTAAATCCCATAACAAAGCTGGTGATGCACTATTTTCTAATTCCATAGGGAAACACTGGAATCTAATCCCTCAAGAAATAGTGACTCTTCAGTCCACCTCTCTCTTCAAAAGACAAATCAAAGCACACCTTACTTCTCAATGGCTATGTCCCTGTACCAATCCAGATTAAAAGTATGGCTCAACACACCTTATTATTTTTTTATTCCTGTCCCCATACTGGTCCTACCTGAAGCTTTCTGGATTTGAGAGGTGAATACTAAGGGATTCCTAGATCTCTTAATAACTTTACTATGTAGATCTTGCTTTTTGTTGTTAACTTGAACTTATTTTTTTTTAAAATGTGATAGATATCCTCTCTTGTACCTTGTATAAATCTACTAAGAAAATTGTTATTAATCTCTGTTATTTTGTCCATACTGGAGCTTTTCTCCCCGGGCCTCTACTGTAAACGGATATATGTCCAGCTAGACTAGCCCGGTCAACAAATGTAAAATAAAAATAAAATAAAATAAATAAACCACTAAGCCATGACAGTTGCTCTGAGAAATGCAGTATTAGCATATATATAGGAATGAATGGAAAGAGAAGCATGACAAAGCAGGTTTTGTGAAGCTGATACATTTCCAAAATGGCCAATCACAGATAAGTGCGGGAGAAATGGCATATATAAGCCCCATAGGCGGGAATACACAGCATAACTGATTGTGGAATCAATTTGCAGTCAGGATGGCAGGTGTAGGAGAGGATAGTTGCTTCCGAGCACAGAGGTGGGGCATTGAGGAGTCCAAATATATGGTTTGGCTCCTCGTCCATGATCATGAGGCCCAACTCATGCAGGGCCAGGTCCTGTGGGGAGCATACAAGGCTGAGGCGTGGGACCGGTTGGCACATGATCTCACCAGTGCCACAGGAGTACCAAGGACTGGTGAACAGGTCTGTCACCACCATGGGGACCTGAAGAGATGGAAGCAGGACAAACTGAACCATTGGATCCAGGAGGCCTGGCAAATGCCCAACGCCCCACTACTGAGTAAGTTACATGTAATTATTTATGTAAGAAATTAACCTAGCTGATATTATGGAGATGTGTATTCCAATATTACTTCATTCATATTACAGCTGCAGGTGTCCGTTCCATGAATCGTCGAGCCGATGCCGATAGGCTTGTGTGGTTGCGCCACCAGGCAGGTTAGTAATTCTCTCCCTGTAACTGTTAAAAAATATATGTATGACAGCTTGCAAAAGAGTGCAGTGTAGTCACTTATTAATAAAAAGTGCAAGTAACAGTGTAAGAGAGATTCTGCTAGTACTGTGTGATTACATAAGTGTGTGATGCAGCCTGTAATCCAAAAATAAAAATGAAACAAGTCTGAAATAAAGATGTTCCACCTGTAATGTAAGAGTACATGACCTGCAGCAGGCTGTAAATTACAGCTACACAAGCTGAGTACAACACATGTGTGAAATATATCCCTGTTTAAAATCTGAAACATGACCCAAGTGAGACTGTTGGAAAGGATTGTTGTAACCAAGTAAAACATGTCAATAAAGCCTAGAATTAAGTACCATCCTGAATTGTAAAATTAAAACAAGTGAGAGTGTGAGAAAGAGGTATGCATCCACCAATAAAGTTGTAATAATTCCTGAATAAAGTATACTGCAGTCAGTACAGAATTAAATGAATGTGACAGGCACAACTAAAGAGTGAAATGTGTGCAATAAAGTACTGAAGCTGGAATGTCTGCCTCAATATTTAGATATGTTGCTGTACCTTTGCAATATGCAGATAGTATGATTGTATGAAATACCAAACATCCACAGTTGTCTAGAGCCATATAAAGCAAATGTAGCAGGATGCTGTAGCTGAACAGAGCCAGATATGAATGTGTATGAATAAAAATGCAATGTATATTAATGTAGCAGTAACATTCCCATCACCAACATGCCTACGTTTACACATAGGAAACTGTAGTCAGACCTGTAGGGTGTATATATTTGCAGCTAGTAGAAATGTACAGCATATGTATAGGTATTTGAAGTTGTTAATTAAATATTTCTCCACCCTACCCTATAACCACAAATAATCCATTCCACATGAAATGGGTATGTGTATTCACAATTAATTCCCCCGGACATTTGTCCTGTTGGTTCATACATATTTGCATGTACGTTGATGCATGTGCCCTGTTCATACATGCAAACCTGATGGCCTGTTGCCATCAATCAAACCTGCATGCTGTTGGATTGTGTACTGTTGTTCAAATTATGCATGTGTTATGCTTGCTGTTCAATGTCCTGAATTTATGGGTGTTTGGTTAATGGGAATACTAATGCATGCTGTTACAACTAATTGTGAATGGTATTGTTTGTTACTAACCCAAACTGTCATAAAATAATGCCAAACATAGGATGTCAGGGAAGGCAGGTTCCAGCGGACCCACCTCTCCCACCTCAGCTGGCGAGTGCACCTGGCACTAGTGCCCAGGCCGGACCCTCCTCCGGTGGCCCTGTGCCACTGTTGGGTGGAAGTGCCACAGGGGATGGGGCTCGTCCCCCCTCTGCAAGTGTGGCCAGAGGAGACCGTCCACTCACCCTCCGTAGTGTCCGGACTATGGTGGTTAGGGAGATCAGGCATTCTGTGCTTGAGCAGATATGCCAGCTTGAGGCACAGGTGGCACAACTCACGGGCGTGCCTGCTGCCCATCCTACACAGCCCCCAGCACAGCCCCGTCCTGGGCAGTGAAGGCACAGTGGCAACTGCCCATGGGTGGGGATCTCAGTTCCACTGTTGCCATCTGCGGGCTAATGGGCTCGAGATATCCAAACATCCATCCCCGTCAATTGTGTTTCCCCCCGCATGTGTCATACACCACCGCTGTATGCGTCTTGTTTGTCTTGTCTGTTAACCTCCCCTACCTACCTCCCCAACTATACCTACTTCCTGTACCTGACATTCCACTCTAACCTGAAAAAAAAAAAAAAAGGGCACTCTGTTCCTGCAAAAAAATTACGCCCCATACATAGCTGCCCATTTCGCAGACATGTCTGCTGGACATGTAAACTGCCAATTACAATTGGCTGTACAACAAATATTGTTGTCCTCACCCCTCTCGCAGGGGTGGAAGGTTTCAAATTTCACACCAAATTACACACATATGCACAGCTGTTGCTGATAAAGAAATGGGCAGCTATGGGCCTATCCTACATCCCTCCTGCAAATCCTGAGCTTGTTTTCCTACTGTCCTACCCTCTTTGTGCCCCCTTTTTCACCACTTTCCTATCTCCCCATTTTCTTTTCTTTCAAAGAAATTAGCGCAGGTGTGCATGAGAGTAAGCACTTTTAAGCAGTTGTAAGTGGGTGTGCGCTTGTGTGCGCTTAGCTAAGCGTGTTTGCGCAAAGCTAAGCAACAGTGCGCATGCGTGAGCTCCACGCAAACCAGCGCTAACCCACTTACAACTGCTTAAAAGTGCCTTAGTCACTCTGAATGACAAGGCCTGTAGTCTGCTCAGAAGCAAAATAAAATCCCACTGTCAGTCCCGAACCCAGGAAACAGTAGTCTGCATGATTTACCACTAAGCCATGACTGCTATACAAGAACATTGTGCTGAAAGAAATATATCATGAAATAGTAGGAATAAATGTAAAGGGAATATAGGAAGTCTAGTACACAAAGCATGTCATGTATATTTACTGTCAAATCTAGTGGATTTGTAAAATATTACTGTGTGAAGAGAAACAGCCATGCTAGTTTGGTAGCTAGTAGGTAATAATGTCACAGTAGCACCTTGCAAGCCACACACATACTCAGAGCAGGACAAACACTGCCATAGTTTAATAGTTAAGAGCCCAGACATAGCAACTGTGACTAAGTTACAGGGATGTCCCTGATTTGAAAACAAATGTCAACTGTGCCCCACTGACTCCCTGTGAAATGTACTAACAGTAGGCAGAAAGGTGTTACAACACATGCAATGGTAACTATGAATTACTGAAAGCATGCACCACTTGCACGTCACAAATGGTGTAGTAATACATATGCTCAAAATAACCCACAGTCACAACTGCAGAATATCAGAAAATTTCATGGGTGTATCCCACTGATATGTACCATTCCATGCGGCTGATAAAAGATGCACCTGAGAGTATCTGAGGCCTGCTCAGCAGCATAATCAAATACCCTTCTAAGTGTCAAGGCCCACACCATGGCCAGACCACACTGCATGCAGTACCACCCTACCACAACAAACACATAGGGAATTGCTGCTCAAACAGATATAACAAGCATTACAAGCTGTGAATGTAAATGGAAAATAGGAAAGCCATAGCAACACATTACAGTAAAGACACCTAGCAGGCATACAAGGAGTGAATGTAAAGGGCAAATATTGAAGCCATAGCAACAAATTGGAAGAGCCACTGCTATATACCAGTTACACCACAAGTCCCACAGGAAAGCACACACACCCATATACACAGTATTACTAGTCTTAGGTGTCAGTTTACATACACACTGAGAAGAGGAAACTGGAGGAAGGAATACTCAGGTTACAGTACAACATGCATTGCAGTGTCTACAACACAGCCTGAAATATGAGAGACATACCAACCCTTACATGCACAGAACAGTGTCCACAGCATACCAGCATGGTCCCCACCCTGATAATCTGAAAGGGCTACGCCTACCTAACAAACATTTTTATAGCACTGTCCTGAAATCACAGTGAGAACTGCAATCACTACACAACAGGCTGCATGCAATTAGTAAATGCTGGCTAACAATTGGTGCAGAGGCCATCACATGGACATGTGCATATACCTACAAAAGCATCCTGTACTCCCAGTCCACACATGCAATACTTTCATTGCACCCTCTGGAGGTAGAGACAGAGAGAGAGAGAGAGAGAGAGAGAGATAGAGAGAAAGGAAAGAAAGAAAGATATGTAACAAAAAGTTTTC
>NC_056746.1:870485134-870502134 GCF_019279795.1 Protopterus annectens | reverse complement strand
GGTTGAAAGTAAAAGTTTAATTAGTAACTATGTTGATAGAGCGGTCCCAAAGAAGGAAAACAAAAAAAGTTTAAAAAAGGAACCCCATTTTGTTCAAAAAAAACCCTTTAAAGGGGGTTCCAAAATGAAATTGTTCCAGTTTGTCTTCCTCTGGCCTTGATGGAGATTGTTGTGCCGTTGGCCTAAAAAACCTGTATTGTCATTGTTATAGCTTTGGGAAGTTTGAATAGGAACATGTTGCTGCAGACTGTTGTTAGAATTCTGATTGAAGTTGTTCCTGTTAGCTCGAATTCTATTGCTGCGTCTAGGTCCTATATCAGGTACTGCTGATTCTTGTGTTGTGGGCATTTGATGGTTCTGATCAAAGTCACCATCAGGACTACTGTTTTCAGGTGTCTGTTGTCCTCCATTTTGACCTGGATAGCCACGAGGAATGGTCAATTTCTCGTAGGCCTTATTTTGTTGATATGCTAGTCTGTCACGATTAAGTTTTTTTGTCTTATTACCTTTCAATTTAATGAGAAGTGCATCTATGCTATTAAAGATGCGAGTGTAATCATATTTGTATCTGGTGAAATCCAAATCAATTTTAATTAAATTGTCTAACTCATTAATTTCAGAAGTCAACGAAGAAATATCAGTGGAATAGTGTTTTATGATTAAGTCTAGAAGTTGGAAGCCTTGTTGGTCAAAAAGGGTTTTTAAATCAGATAAAAAGGAATCATCATTAATAAGCCCTGTAGGGGCAAAAGTGCTCTGCAAACCTTTAGGAATAATTTTGTCTTTCACACACTGTTTAAAGTAACAAACTTCCAACTGCAGTTTGCGAAGTTTTAACAATTTGCTATCAAAAGTCTGAAGTTTGCTCACCAGTGAATCCGAGGTAGAAGAATTAGAAGAATGTTGTGCCGGTAGTTCCTGTAATCCTTGATGAAAAAATGAGAAAGAATTAAGGTCTGATATCCAGTCTTGAAGTGAAGGAACGCCAATAAGCACCGTATTTTGTTCATTGTTGTTGACTAAATTGTGCGTACCGCTGCTAGCCAGTGTTGTGTTTTGTAGCATTTGAAGTGAAGGTGTACTATTCACTTCAAGAGCCAGCGGGTTAGAGCGTTGAGCCGCTGTAATAAGTGTAGGGCTGCTAGTTGAAGGTGGATTACTCTGCAACAAGTTACTGCCCGCATTTCCTTGCATAAGTTTTAAGTCGAGATGGTCAAGGCGGACATTCAACATGTCCAGTCTTTTCGTGATCACCGCCAAAATAGTAGTCATGTCGCTTTTCATTTCATCTGGTTCCGTGTTAAGCCCGAAGATGTTTGGGCTTGCTGGGCTTTCTGGAATCCCTGTAGCCATGAAACAAACACGAACACAAACTGTTGAAGAGAAGAAAAACCCAATATAACAAACAGGACAGGGTATCCAAAAAAGCGCTAGTCCACTGGTTCAATATTGTTGTCTTAACGCAACTTTTATTCAGAACAAGAAATGTTTTCGCTACCACCACTGTAGTAGCTTCCTCAGAGTAAAACATATAACATTGTAAAATTTTAATTTAAATATAAAAAGGCGCCAAATTGCAAATCAGATGTGTCAACTCCTAAAAGGTATAGCAGCATTAAATAAAATTGGCGCTGGTAATTACACTGAGCTATGTACGTTCCAGCAGTTAATCACAGACTAATAACAACTTCCAAATAAAACATAAAAATTGCAGCAAATAAATTGAATAAAATCAAAATGACAGTAACCATCCATAAGCTCACAAGTAGAGAATATTAGCCGCCGTTGTACCTTCCAAGCGATCAAAGGTACTAAACTCCGTACCTCTAAGAAGTACCTAAACAGAAAGTTTAGAATGTTGTTCACGTGCCTCCTAAAATAAATCTAATCTTTCCTTCATTAAACTAGTATAGGAGGATTTCTATAAACTTGAAAGGCATCCTTATTATAAGAAAGGATTCCCAGACGGTTTTGTTTTTCTTAAGTCGTATTAGCGAATAGTTTCTACTGTGAAGTCAATAGACTAACTTGCAAATTGATGACTACTAGGTAAAGATTTTCCTTTCAAAAGACAAGTAAGATGTCAAATCTTAATATATGTATTAAACAAACCTTTATAAAGGAAATAGACTAGTGTGCTGCTTACTCAAATTTCAGCACGTGGAACAAGGAAAAAATACTGAAGCTGGACTCGTCAGAAGAGCGAGCCTATGAAACAAAATAAATAAACATGCTGAAAGTGCAGTAGTCATACTGCTGCTGTTGCAGCAGGATCTTTAAGAATCTAGGAAGCACTATCAGACAATATGTCTGAAATGTGCTTACTACCAAATTTCATATATATATATATATATATATATACTGATATACTTATATCTGTATATATATATATATATATATACATATATATGTTTGTATATATGTATATAATATGTATATATAGATGTAGATATATACATATAGATGTGGGGAGAGAGGAGGAGAGAGTGAGAGAGAGACAGAAGGAGAGTGAGAGTGAGAGGGGGTGGGACAGAGAGAGAGAGATAGTCATATACAGACATAGCTGTTGTCAGTCAGATCTATCTGTATATGTATATGTATCTACATATATATATATGTATGTGTGTATTACATATATCTGTACGTACATATTCTACCAATCTCGATGTCTGTGCAGTAAGTAAAACCTGGTTCAAGGCTCCTGAGAGCACACCAGCGGTATCAAGCTATACCTCGTATCATGCTTTTTGGCCCCAGAACTCAGGCCAAAACAAAATGGGAGGAGGAGTGTCCATATTCATGAAGGACACCCACGCCTCCAGGTTAGTGGCAACACATGAAGCATCAGAGACCATCCAGGTGCAAATAACCATAGGCAAACCTGCTATACAACTGGTAGTATGTTACAGAGCACACTTCCAATCTCAGGAACCACAGTCAGCCTTCCTGAAGACATTAGAGGATATGAATGTCCCACCACACACCATCATATTGTGAGAATTCAACTACCCTAACATACACTGGGTGCATTATTCTAGCCCAAACACCCTAGCCCAAAGGTTCCCAGAATTCAGTAAGTCAAATGCAATGGAACAGCTAGTCACCTCTCCCACAAGGGGAGATAATATTTATTTTTATTTTATTTTATTTATCATTTGTTGACCGGGAAAGTCCAACTAGGTTCCACACAGCCTGTTTTCAGTGGAGGCCCGGGGAGAAATGCTCCAGATGCTCCAATAATATACTAGACCTGATCATCACAAACATGGGGACAATATGCTACACACCGAAAGTATACCCCTCACTAGTCACATCTGACCACAGACTAATCACCCTGGATATACATATCCCACCTCCCCCACAACACAAAATACTACAGTGGGAAACCTCTCACATGCCGACTTTACACTTCTTAAAACTGAGTTCGTATCCTTTAAGCCCACTGGGCCAGTGGAAACCACATCCCACAATGCAGACTCCTTCACAAATGCTTTCTACGGACATCTCCAAGAATGCATGGATTATGCAATCCCAAATAAAACCAAGACCCTCTCCACCAAGGGCAGGTGTCCTGTCTGGTGGACCCCAGCCATGAACAAATTGTATAACAACAGAAGGTAGCTACTGCACGGCAGAGCAGAATTCCATAAAGATAAGGCATCTCTGATCAGCACTAGTAGAAAGCTACATTCTCTCATACAAACATGCAAGGCCAACAATGAGAGGGAAATCGCTATGGACACTACAGATAACCACAAGGCCTTCTTCTGCTATGTTACACACCTGGGTGGAAACCCTCAGATATGTTCAGAGTTAGTTCACAGTGACAAAAGCTACACTGAACACACAGATATTGCCAATATTCTGGCAGACAGGTTCAGTGCAGATTTCTCCCCTCCCTCACCCCCACATGAGGAATTACTTACCCCAGCTGACTGTAACCTCCCTGTCATCTCAAATGTCCAGCTGAGAACCGCCCTCAGCAAAGCTGTAAAAACAGCATCAATGGGACCCGACGGTATCGCAGGTTGCATGCTACGTGAACTCCAAGAGGAGCTAAACCCGCACATAAAATGCTATTCAACCATAGCCTTACTACAGCATATGTACCTGGATACTGGCATACAGCAACAGTAGTCCCACTCCAAAAAGGAGGCACCTCTACAGACCCTGGTAACTACCGCCCCATAAGCTTAACCAGCCTGGTCTGCAACGCTATGGAAAGAATCATTATGGAACTCATACACAGAGACATTGGGGACTTACAGACACTTGATCCCACCCAGTTCGGCTTTGTAAAGGGCAGATCCTGCCTTATGAACCTGGTTGACCTTTTCAAATCAGTCACTAGAGCCATTGACGAGGGCACAGCGGTCCATACAGCCTACCTGGACTTGCCTACGGCTTTCGACACAATGCCCCACTCTGGCATCATAGACATGCTCAACAGCTTAAATGTAAATCCATATGTCACAAGATGGGTTGCAAACAGGCTAACGGATAGAAACCCTAAAGTCAAACTCACTGGTGCCATGTCAGACTCAGAGCCAGTCACAAATGGTGTCCCACAGGGCTCTGTCCTGGGACCGCTCATGTTCGGCATTTCTTTCTCAGATGTTGAAACAAACATGGGAGGGTAGTGGCTGACAATGTTCAAAGATGACTGCATACTAGGCGCCACAGTCGATACACCAGCTGACACATACATCCTACAGAAAGGCCTCATGGAAACCAACAACTGGTGCCGGAGTCATGGCCTTAAACTGCATGCCAAATAATGTATAGTCATACCCTTTCAGACGGACAAGGTACCCACATATTATCACATAGACAGTAACCCACTGAGTACAGACAAAGTAGTCAGAGACCTGGGGACACTAATCGATACTGACCTCTCATTTGACACCCACGTTGCCAAAGTGGTTGGATAGACTTCCTACCTTGCCCACCTTACCATGAAGGGATTCACATCCAGATCAAAAGAGGTCATTGTACCCCTATACTCCTCCCTTATCAGGCCCATGACTGTGTACTATGCCCCATTTGGTATGTACCTCACCTGGCACTTGCAACAGCTAGGGGGACCCCATAAGTACATCACCAGGAGGATCAAGGGTCTCCAACAAATGTCATATGCTGCCAGACTAAAGAAACTCATGCTCTATTCCATAGCATACCACCTACTTAAGGGTGATCTGTGCCTGATGTACAAGGCCATGTCCAATCCGGTATTGATGGACATGTTCCACCTCGTACAATCCAAATCCATCAGAACCACAACAGCTACAGATTTAAACCTCAGCACACATATGAATAGGACATGCTGTAGGGACAGATCCATAACTCAGAGGCTTCCCATACTGTGAAACAGGATCCCAGTTCATGTTAGGCAGAGACCCTCACTGACACTCTTCATGTGAATTCTTGACGAGTGGATGGGAGTTCATAGGTTTACACCAGGGGTCATCTCTGTGTTACTACTAAATAGAGGCCAGGTAAACTAATGCTATTATGTACAGTGTCTTCACTGTGTCACTACAATACAGAAGCGCAATTTTCTAAATCTATTCTATACACTGTCTGCAGATAGCCTAGTACTAAACTATGACACTGTGAAACTATATATGTCTATGTATTTCTACATCCCTCTCTATCTATGTATACACATATGCATATTATATATATATATATATATATATATATATATATATATATATATATATATATATATACATACATATCTCGATATACATACGTATACACATGATATATATATATATATATATATATATATATATATATATATATATATATATATATATATATATACTCCTTTTTAGTTCCACATATGTATACACACAGTATCGTACTGATGAACATCCATTACTGTACAACCTACTTGTACATTGCACTACAACCTACATTGCTATGTGCACATAGTTACCTTCACATACATATGTATGTAGAGCCTTCAGTGACAGTTGCAGCATGTCCCCGGCCCTATGCACATCTTCATATACATCGATACAGACCAATAACACATCTGGAGGGTTCACAGTATGTAGAGTATTATAGTAGTACTTTACATTACCTGTGTTTGTTGCAGCTGTTTGTGTAGGCTTGCAGTTACTTGGCCTGCTGTCAGCCTCTTTGTTTTGTTGTTACTGTTTTTTTATTTCTTTCTCTTTCTCTTTCTCTTTCTCTTTCTCTTTCTCTTTCTCTTTCTCTTTCTCTTTCTCTTTCTCTCTCTCTCTCTCTCTCTCTCTCTCTCTCTGTCTCTACCTCCAGAGGGTGCAATGAAAGTATTGCATGTGTGGACTGGGAGTACAGGATGCTTTTGTAGGTATCTGCACATGTCCATGTGATGGCCTCTGCACCAATTGTTAGCCAGCATTTACTAATTGCATGCAGCCTGTTGTGTAGTGATTGCAGTTCTCACTGTGATTACAAAACAGTGCTATAAAAAGGTCTATTAGGTAGGCGTAGCCCTTTCAGATTATCAGGGTGGGGACCATGCTGGTTTGCTGTGGACACTGTTCTGTGAGTGTAAGGGTTGGTATGTCTCTCATATTTCAGGCTGTGTTGTAGACACTGCAATGCACGTTGTTCTGTAAGCTGAGTATTCCTTCCTCCAGTGTCCTCTTCTCCATGTGTATGTAAACTGACACCTACGACTAGTAATACTGTGTATATGGGTGTGTGTGTGTGCTTTCCTGTGGGGATTGTGGTGTAACTGGTATATAGCAGCAGCTCTTGCAATCTGTTGCTATGGCTTCAATATTTGGCCTTTACATTCACTCTTTGTATGCCTGATAGGTGTCTTTCCTGTAATGTGTTGCTATGGCTTTCCTATTTTCCATTTACATTCACAGCTTGTAATGCTTGCTAAATCTGTTTGGGCAACAATTCCCGATGTGTTTGTTGTGGTGAGGTGTTAATGCATGCAGTGTGGTCTGGCCATGGTGTGGGCCATGACACTTACAAGGGTATTTGATCATGCTGCTGAGCAGGCCTCAGATACTCTCAGGTGCATCTTTTATCAGCCTCATGGAATGGTACATATCAGTGGGATACTCCAATGAAATATTCTGATATTCTGCAGTTGTGACTGTGGGTTATTTCGAGCATATGTATTAGTACACTATTTGTGACGTGCAAGTGGTGCATACTTTCAGTCATTCATAGTTACCATTGCATGTGTAGTTACACCTTTCTGCCTACTGTTAGTACATTTGACAGGGTATCAGTGGGGCACAGTTGACATTTGTTTTCACATCAGGGACATCCCTGTAACTCAGTCACAGTTGCTATGTCTGATCTCTTAACTATTCAACTATGGCAGTGTTTATCCTGCTCTGGGTATGTGTGTGGCTTGCCAGATGCTACTGTGACATTATTACCTAGTAGCTACCAACTAGCATGGCTGTTTCTCATCACACAGTACTATTTTACAAATCCACTAGATTTGACAGTAAATATACATGACATGGCTTGTGTACTAGACTTGCTATATTCCCTTTACATTAATTCCTACTATTTTATGATATATTTCTTTCAGCAGAATGTTTTTGTATAGCAGTCATGGCTTAGTGGTAAGTCATGCAGACTAGTGTTTCCAAGGTCCTGGGTTCAAGACTGACGGAAGTATTTTATTTTGCTGCTGAGAAAACTACAGGCCTTGTCATTCAGAGTGACTAAGGCACTTTTAAGCAGTTGTAAGTGGGTTAGCGCTGGTTTGCGTGGAGCTCACGCAGGCGCACTGGCGCTTAGCTTCACGCACACACGCTTAGCTAAGCGAACAGAAGCGCACTCCCGCCTACTACTGCTTAAAAGTGCTTACTTTCGTGCACACCCACGCTATTTTCTTTTAAAGAAAAGAAAATGGGGAGATAGGAAAGTGGTGAAAAAGGGGGCACAAAGAGGGTAGGACAGTAGGAAAACAAGCTCGGGTTTTGCAGGAGGGATGTAGGAAAGGCCCATAGCTGCCCATTTCTTCGTCAGCAACAGCTGTGCATATGTTTGTAATTTGGTGTGAAATTTGAAACCTTCCACCCCTGAGAGAGGTGTGTGGGCAACAATATTTGTTGTACAGCCAATTGTAATTGCCAGTTTACATGTCCAGCAGACGTGTGCAAAATGGGCAGCTATGTATGGGGCGTAATTTTTTTGTGGGTACAGAGTGCCCTTTTTTTTTTTTTTCAGGTGAGAGTGGTATGTCAGGCACAGGAAGTCACAGCAAACTTGGGAACACATACACGTACAGGAAGTCGGTATAGCTGGGGAGGTAGGTAGGGGAGGTTAACAGACAAGACAAACAAGACACATACAGGGGTGGTGTATGACACATGTGGGGGGGTTACACAATTGACGGGGACGGATGCTTGGATATCTCAAGCCCATGAGCCCACAGATGGCAACAGTGGAACTGAGATCCCCACCCATTGCAGAGGAGGGATGAGCCCCATCCCCTGCAGTGCTTCCACCCGCAGGTGGCACAGGGCCACCGGAGGAGGGTCCGGCCTGGGCACTAGTGCCAGGTGCACTCGCCAGCTGAGGTGGGAGATGTGGGTCCGCTGGAACCCGCCTTCCCTGTCGTCCTATGTTTTGCATTATTTAATGACAATTTGGGTTAGTAACGTGCAATACCATTCACAATTAGTTGTAATTAGTATTCCCATTAACCAAACACCCATAAATTCAAGCCGTTGAACAGCAAGCATAACACATGCATAATTTGAACAACAATACACGATCCAACAACATGCAGGGTTGAGTGATGGCAACAGGCCATCAGGTTTGGATGTATGAACAGGGCACATGCATCAACGTACATGCAAATATGTATGAACCAACAGGACAATTGTCCAGGGGAGTTAATTGTGAATACACATACCAATTTCACGTGGAATGGATTATTTGTGGTTATAGGGTAGGGTGAAGAAATATTTCATTAACAACTTCAAATACCTATACATATGCTGTACATTTCTACTAGCTGCAGATATATACACACTACAGGTCTGACTACAGTTTCCTATGCATGTTTGTGATAGGAATGTTACTGCTACATCAATATACATTTCATTTTTATTCATACACATTCATATCTGGCTCTGTTCAGCTACATCATCCTGCTACATTTGCTTTATATGGCTCTAGACAACTGTGGATGTTTGGTATTTCATACAACCATACTATCTGCATATTGCAAACTGAGAGCAACATATCCAGATTGTGGGACACACATTCCAGCTTCAGTACTTTTTTCCACACATTTTGCTGTTTGGTTGTGCCTGTCACATTCATTTCATTCTGTACTGACTGCAGTATACTTTATTCAGGAGTTATTACTACTTTATTGGTGGATTCATACCTTTTTCTCACACTCTCTCACTTGTTTTATTTTTACAGTTCAGGATGGTACTTAATTCTGGGCTTTATTGACATGTTTTACTTAGTTATAACAATCCTTTCCAACAGTCTCACTTGTGTCATGTTTCAGAATTTAAACGGGGATATATTTCACACGTGTTTTATTCAGCTTGTGTAGCTGTACTTTTCAGCCTGCTGCAGATTATGTACTATTATATTACAGGTGGAACATCTTTATTTCGGACTTGTTTCATTTTTATTTTTGGATTACAGGCTGCATCACACTTATGTAATCACACAGTACTAGCAGAATCTCTCTTACACTGTTACTTGCACTTTATATTAATAGGTGTCTACACTGCACTCTTTTGCAAGCTGTAATACTTTTATTTTTTAACAGTTACAGGGAGAGAATTACTAACCTGCCTGGTGGTGCAACTGCACAAGCCTATCAGCATAGGCTCGACGATTCTCGGAACGGACAACTGCAACTACAATATAAATGAAGTAATATTGGAATACACATCTCCATAATATCAGCTAGGTTAACTTTCTACATAAATAATTACATGTAACTTACTCAGTAGTGGGGCGTTGGGCATTTGCCGAGCCTCCTGGATCCAATGGTTCAGTTGGTCCTGCTTCCATCTCTTCAGGTCCGCATGGTGGTGACGGACCTGTTCACCAGTCCTTGGTATTCCTGTGGCACTAGTGAGATCAACTGGTCCCACGCCGCAGCCCTATATGCTCCCCACAGGACCTGGCCCTGCATGAGTTGGGCCTCATGATCATGGATGAGGAGCCAAACCATATATTTGGACTCCTCAATGCCCCACCTCTGTGCTCGGAAGCAACTACCCTCTCCTACACCTGCCATCCTGACTGCAAATCAGTTCCACAATCAGTTATGCTGTGTATTCCCACCTATGGGGCTTATATATGCCGTTTTTCCCGCACTTGTCTGTGATTGGCCATTTTGGAAATGTATCAGCTTCACAAAACCTGCTTTGTCATGCTTCTCTTTCCATTCATTCCTATATATATGCTATTACTGCATTTCTAAAAGCGACTGTCATGGCTTAGTGGTTCAGTACTTTGACTATGGTGCATGGTATCCTGAGTTCGAGCCCGGCCATTGCTTTTTATATTTTATGACTGTCTACACAGGCTAGGAGGTGTGTCTGTGTAAAGGCAGTTTTGATACAGCTTGCTCAACGTTGCCCGTCGGTTAGCTTGTTGGCGCGGTGCGCAGCTCCGCGCAAATGAATCACGCTGGCTTAATTGCCATTTGGTTGTCAGCACGCATATTACGCTCAGCTCAGCTATGGGCACACAGTTTCAGCATGTTAGAACTCTGCTCAGCCCCGGGCACTCATTTTACACCTGTTAAATCACTGCTCACCTACGGGCATTCATTTTACACCTGTTAAACCACTGCTCACCTACGGGCACTCATTTTACACCTGTTAAACCACTGCTCACCTACGGGTAGATATACTCAGCTTGTTAGAGTGTAGCTCAGCTATGGGCACGTCTGACATTTGTTCTTTTTTTTTCACACATTTCTTCATAATACATGGCCCATTTCATTACATTTTACATAAAAATAATTTTATACATGTACATATATGTCAGGGAATTGTTTTGTGCTTATTTCACTAAAAATAAAAATTGATGTTGTGGGGGCTCGAACCATGACTGCCACCTCTTCAGCCGACGTCTTTACTGCTACGCTATTGCATCTTGGCTTACTTTGCATATTTAGTTCTTATATGCTTTTCCACTGACTGCTAACTGTGGCTAAGTGACAGGCATGCCCGCGCAAACGAGCGCACTCACAGGCAAACATCTTTATAACTTATAAAAAAAAATATAACGTGTTCATTTTTACATTTTATGTTAATAGTCTGTGGGGGCATGTGTTGTATTGTGTTTATTGACATTTACACGGACTCTGTCGTGGGGGTTTACTTTCGGGACTGGTACTCTTCTGGGGGCGTGTCCGTTTGCAGGGCTCGCCCTATGGGCACGCCCCCTACTGTCTTACATGGATTGTGTTAGCCTTAGGTGTGAGTCAGCATGCCCTCATGCATATGCATGACATGCTGATGTCACACCGTTTAACTGCAGCCTCCGTGTAAGCCTTGTAACTCTTACACGGAGGCTTTGTGAATCCTGCCCTATAATTATATATATATATATATATATATATATATATATATATATATATATATATGTAAACACTGTATATATGCATGCATATTTACACTTTTGATTGTCTGATAAGCAGATTTAACTGAGAAGAACCCAAATGTTCATCTTCCACTTTTATGCAACTGGTGTTAATCGTGGACTCTTACGGACCTGGACAGAATGTTTAGTCTCCTAGTAGGTAATGGCACAGTAAAACTCATACATTTTTATCTGTTGATAACAAGAGAAATACGTAACTGATAAGGTGAGTAATGATAGATTTTATTTTAAAAACAGCTGAACTAACCACAACAGGATAAGGAATGCAGATGTGGGAATTACGTTAGCAGGCACTTAGCTTTTCATATCAAAGCTTATAGGCTTTTCCTATTGTGCTATCATTGACCTATATGAAGTCCCATTCTGAGTCCTATGTACACTTTGACAATTTTAATGCAGTATATACTATAAGCAGTATATACTATAAGGGGAAAATTATTCTGCAGTATTCCAGTAGTTGCTTAAACCAACACACTCGCTTAACTATGAATAACTGCGGAATGCTTGATCATCTGAGGCCAATGTTGTATGACTTTAGTATGTGTGAAACAATACAATACTTCCAAATTTGTTACTGTAAAACAGAAACACAACAATACTTTCATTAAAACTACAGTTGTACAATTATAACTACTTTTGACAGATGCTTGCTGACCACGTGGGATAACTCTTCTCCTTAGTAAGAATGTAAACCTGGTAGGGTGAAAACATTTAAAAACACATAATTATTTTTTTATAAATGCAAACTATATGGTGTGGGATATCTCACTAGGATCAGTTAGTTCTCTGTGGACCTGGGCAAGCCAGTCCTGAAGTTGCTGGCTTTCCCACCTCTGAAGATCATCACAAAAGTGCAGACCTGCATGCCTGCCATGAAGATCTCCATTCAACTGCACTGGTCTCTGATAATCTGGTTCTAAAAGATGACTATGGGGGAGTTTCTTTGGCATGCTTTCCTCAACATCTCATGTGGAAAGTAGAGGGTCAGGAGGTATATGGTCTCCTCATTGGTCTATTTGGATGCTGGGATGTGCCTCAACCTCCTCTCAGTTGACATTTCACCTGAAAGGTGTGGATAAAAGTTTAGTAAATGCTGTCAAAAATTGCTCACTAAAGAATGCAGATTTGGGTTTGCTGACAACAGTAAGGTAGCACTCAGTTTGCAGGTAGCTTAGAGATGATCTGGAGTTGTATCAGTGTTAAGTGTTACATTTTAAATTTGCTGCAATGAGCTTGGCATCAGTCTGTTGGTGGGTGTTATAGATGTCCTCTACACAGGCACATATATTGGCTAATATTGTGCATCTGCAATTAACACTAAGCATTTACACAAAACTACTAGATAGTGTGCCTAAATCTAAGAGTTTACACTATTTACATGGATGCGACACTTAACCCAGCCACTGGTGATGCACAAGCTGGTGCATTTCTTTGTGCCAGTCTCATGCCCGGATAAAGGGGGATGGTTGTGTCAGGAAGGGCATCTGGCATAAAACTTCACCAAATAATTCATGCAGACACCAGGAAATATTTACATACCGGATCGTTCGAGGCCCAGATTAACAACGACTGCCACCAGTACTGTTAGCCAACAGGGTGCTGGCAGAAATTGGGCTACTTTTGGCCGAAGGAGGAGAAGAGGCTGAAGGCATGGCCAAAGGCAGGAAGAGAGGAGAAAGGCTATGACTGTGGTAGTGAAGGTCGGAACTTTGAATGTTGGCAGTATGACTGTTATATGGAGAGAGCTAGCCAATATGATGGACAGAAGGAAGGTTGGTATATTATGTGTGCAAGAGACCAGATGGAAGGTGAGTAAGGCTAGGTGTATCGGAGGTGGGTTCAAATTGTTTTATCATGATGTGGATGGGAGGAGAAATGGAGTAGGAGTTATCCTAAAGGAACAGTATGCTAAGCGTGTTTTGGAGGTGAAAAGAGTGTTGGATAGAGTGATAAGTATGAAGCTGGAAATTGATGGTGTAATGATGAATGTTGTTACTGCATATGCTCCACAAGCTGGGTGTGCAATGGATGAGAAAGAAAAATTTTGGAGTGAGTTTGATGAAGTGGTGATGACTGTACCCAAGGGTGAGAGAGTGGTGATTGGAGCAGATTTCAATGGGCATGTTGGTGAAGGGAACTGAGGGGATGAGGAAGTGATGGGTAGGTATGGTGTTAAACAAAGGAATGCAGAAGGTCAGATGGTAGTGGATTTTGTGAAAAGGATGGACATGGCTGTGGTGAATACATATTTTAACAAGAGGGAGGAGCATAGGGTGAAATACAAGAGTGGAGGAAGATGCACACAGGTGGATTATATCTTATGTAGGAGGGTCAGTTTGAAGGAGATTGGAGACTGTAAAGTGGTGGCTGGGGAAAGTGTAGTTAGGCAGCATAGGATGGTGGTTTGTAGGATGATGTTGGTGATCAAGAAGAGGAGGAGGAGTGTGAGGGCAGCACCAAGGATCAAATGGTGGAAACTGAAAAAGGGTAATTGTGAGTTGGAGTTCAGGGATGAGTTAAGACAGGCATTGGGTGGCAGTGAAGAGTTACCAAATAGCTGGGTAACTACAGCAGAGCTAAGGGAGGTGGCTAGAAAGGTGCTTGGTATGATATCTGGACAGTGAAAGGATGACAAGAAGACATGGTGGTGGAATGAGGAAGTACAGGAGAGTATACAGAAAAAGAGGTTGGCAAAGAAGTGGGATTGTCAGAGAGATGAAGAAAGTATACAGGAGTATAAGGAGATGAGATGCATGGCAAAGAGAGAGGTGGTGAAGGCTAAGGATAAGGCATATGAAGAGTTGTATGAAAGGTTGGACACTAAGGAGGGAGAAAAGGACCTGTATCGATTGGCTAGTCAGAGGGACCAAGCTAGAAAGGATGTGCAGCAGGTAAAGGTGATAAAGGATAATGAGGGAAACATACTCACAAGTGAGGCGAGTGTGTTGAGGAGATGGAAAGAGTACTTTGAGGAGTTGATGAATGAAGAGAATGATAGAGAGAGAAGGTTGGATGATGTGGGAATAGTGAATCATGAAGTACAATGGATTAGCAAGGAGTAAGTAAGGATAGCTATGAAGAGGATAAAGAATGGAAAGGCTGTTGGTCCAGATGACATATCTGTTGAAGCATTGAGGTGTTTAGGTGAAATGGCAGTGGAGTTTTTAACCAGATTGTTTAATGAAATCTTGGAAAGTGAGAGGATGCCTGAGGAATGGAGAAAAAGTGTTTTGGTACCGATTTTTAAGAATAATGGTGATGTGCAGAGCTGTAGTAACTACAGAGGGATTAAATTGATCAGTCACAGCATGAAGTTATGAGAAAGAGTAGTGGAAGCTAAGTTAAGAAGGGACGTGATGATTAGTGATCATCAGTATGGTTTCTTGCCAGGAAAGAGCACTACAGATGAGATGTTTTCTCTGAGAGTGTTGATGGAGAAGTACAGAGAAGGTCAGAAAGAGTTGCATTGTGTTTTTGTAGACTTAGAGAAAGCATATGACAGGGTGCCTAGAGAGGAGTTGTGGTATTGTATGAGGAAGTCAGGAGTGTCAGAGAAGTATGTAAGAGTGGTACAGGATATGTACAAGGGTAGTGTGACAGTGGTGAGGTCTGCAGTGGGAGTGACGGATGCATTTAAGGTGGAGGTGGGATTACAACAAGGATCAGCTCTGAAGCCTTTCTTATTTGCAATGGTGATGGACTGGTTGACAGACGAGATCAGACAGGAGTCCCTGTGGACTATGATGTTTGTAGGTGACATTATGATCTGTAGTGAGAGTAGGGAACAGGTGGAGGAGACCTGGAGAGATGGAGATATGCTCTAGAGAGAAGAGGAATGAAGGTCAGCAGGACTACAACAGAATATATGTGTGTGAATGAGAGGGAGGATAGAGGAATTGTGCGGATGCAAGGAGTAAAGGTGGTGAAGGTGGATGTGTTTAAATACTTAGGATCAATAGTTCAGAGTAATGGTGAGTGTGGAAGAGAGGTGAAGAAGAGAGTACAGGCAGCATGGAGTGGGTGGAGAAGACTGTCAGGTGTGATTTGTGACAGACGAGTACCAGTAAGAGTGAAAGGGAAGGTCTACAAAAGGGTAGTGAGACCAGCTTTGTTATATGGGTTGGAGACAGTGACATTGACAAAAAGGTAGGAGTTTTAGCTGGATGTGGCAGAGTTAAAGATGTTAAGATTTGCACTGGGTGTGACGAGGGTGGACAGGATTAGGAATAAGTTTATTAGAGGGTCAGCCCAGGTTGGAAGGTTTGGAGACAAAGCCAGAGAGGCAAGATTACATTGGTTTGGACATATGCTGAGGAGAGATGTTGAGTATATTGGGAAATAGATGTTAAGTATGAAGCTACTAGGTAACAGGAAAAGAGGAAAGCCTAAGATAAGGTTTATTTATGTGGTGAGAGAGGACATGCATGTGGTTGGTGTGGCAGAGCAAGATATAGAGGACAGGAAGAAATGGAAACAGATGATCCACTGTGGCAACCCCTAATGGGAACAGCCGAAAGATGATGATGATGACATGGGTGCGACGCTTGTGAATTTAAAGACAGTGTGGATCTCATAAATTTACAGTTGCAAGTTCTGTACCTTTGACATACATTACTGTTCTTATGAACTTAAGAATTCTACAAATGACAACTGTACTAAAGGGGTTTACTTCATATAAATGTCAGTCTGTTTTTTACACTTCATAAGTCTGTCTGCAACTGTCTGCATATAAGCCCTTCTTATCAGCCCTCATGTTGATTTCTTAAAAGCTTTGAATCTTAAGCACTATTGTTGCTTCCTAGTGGTGAGCATTAGTAGTCCTTCTAGTTTGTGGATTGTGATATGTTACCAGATTATCCAGATGATATGCAGATAATGCTCAGTAACCTGTAGTGTTCATTTGTGTGTGTGTGTGTGTGTGTGTGTGTGTGTGTGTGTGTGTGTGTGTGTGTGTGTGTGTGTGTGTGTGTGTGTGTGTGTGTGTGTGTGTGTATATATCTATCTATCTATATGTATATATATATATATATATATATATATATATATATATATATATATATATATATATATATATATATTAGCTTACAGGTCAGTTGCTTGTATATTATATGCATGAATTTTGTCTGACACCATATACAGACAGTGAATGTCAATGCATATAAGTGTCATACATCAAGCAAATTGAGTATCTCCATGTTGTTGGAGTAGTGGTTATGTTGACTGTCTTTTCCACTGCGTTGTCTCATAGACATTGGTTTGGAATCCACATCATCTGATTGTGTGTGTGTATGATAAATAGGGTCTATATCAGAAGCACGAACTTTCAAAAGTTTGAGCCTCATATGGTTGACACCATATGAGCGAACCTTTGAAGT
>NC_056746.1:870391466-870484634 GCF_019279795.1 Protopterus annectens | reverse complement strand
AAAATAGGTACCAAAAAAAATTAAATTTAAAATTTTGCTCAGTAACCTGATGTTTACCTCTGATAATATATTTTGAAAAGCCACTATTACTAGATTATGCCATCTGCTTTTTTATCCCCCCCTTTCCCTCTATCTACATTTTACTAGCACCTATTAGCTTTTATAGGTTCATAGGTTCATAGGTTCATACTAGGCTATCTACCCTAGGGCATTTATAAGCCTAGCCAGAGTATGTTTGGCTTTTGCCACCCATTTTAAATTAATTTTGCTATCCCCTTTTTTCGAGTTAGTATACTGTGCCTCTGTCTAACAGTGACACAGAAGTGATACCCGGGGTAAACCTATGATCTCCCATCCACTCATCAAGATTCCTCTTGAAGAGAGTCAATGAGGGACTCTGCCTAACCTGGACTGGGATTTTATTCCAAGTGAAGGGAGCCTCTGGGTTATGAATCTGTCCCTCCACATGTCCTATTTATTTCAGTGCTGAGGTTCAAGTCTCGAGCGTAGCTCGATGGGATTTGGATTTTTGAGGTGCAGCATGTCCCTTAATTCTGGGTTGGACATGGCTTATACGTCAGGCACAGGTCACCTCTGAGCAGGTATGCCACTGAGTAGAGCTGGAGTTTCTTTAACCGGGCAGCATATGGCATCTGTTTGAGCCCTTTGATCCTCTTGGTGAGGTACTTTTGGGGTCTTTCCAGTTGCTGCAGGTGTTTGGTAAGGTACATCCCAAAGGGCATTGTACTCGATTATGGGCCTGATGAGGGATGAGTAAAGAGGCACGATGACCTCCCCTAATCTAGATATGAATCCCTTCATGATTAGGTGGGCTATATAAAATGTTTTTCTAACCACTTTGGCCACGTGGTTGTCAAATAAGAGATTGCTATCAACTTCGCGCCCCAGGTCCCTAATGACTTCTTCTGTACTTAGTGAATTACCACGTATGTGGTAATCTGTGGGCACTTTGTTTTTACCAAAGGGATGACTATACACTTTTTGGCATTTAGCTTGAGGCCATGGCTCTGGCACCAGTTGTCTGTTTCTATGAGGCCCTTTTGGAGGATGCTTGTGTCGGCTGGAGAGTCGATTATGGCACCGAGTTTGCAGTCATCTGCGAACTTGATCAGCCACAGACCTTCCATGTTGGCCTGTACCTCCGAGAAATATATACCAAACAAGAGAGGTCCCAGGACTGAGTCTTGTGGGATGCCACTTGTAACTGGTTTGGAGTATGACATGGCTCCAGCAATTCTAACCATGTGGGTTCTGTCCTTGAGCCAGTTTGCAACCCATCTAGTGACATAGGGGTTTATATTTAAGCTGGGTAGGGCTTATCTATAATGCCGAGTGGGAATATACTCTCCGAAGCCTTTTGAGGTCCCAGGTAGGCTGTGTGGACCACCTTCCCTTGCGTCAATGAAGCGGAGGTGATGGTTCAAAGTGACCAGGTTTGAAAGTCAGGATCTGTATCCTTAACAATGCGAACTGGGTAGGATCCAGTGTCTGTAGGTCCCCAATATCTTTATTTATGAGGTCCATGATGATCCTTTCCATAGCTTTGCAGACTAAGCTAGTTCATAGGTTCATAGGTTCGTACTAGGCTATCTGCCCTAGGGCATTTATAAGCCTAGCCAGAGTGTGTGTGGCTTTCACCACCCCTTAGGATGAGAATACTACGCCCTTTTAGGGTTTAGTTTACTGTGTCTCTGTCTAGTAGTCAGGCTTATGGGGCGATAGTTTCCAGGGTCCGTTGAGGCACCACCTTTGTGGAGAGGGACCACTGTTGCTGTACACCACTCTTTGATTTTATATCCCTGTAGTAAAGGCTAAGATTAGACAGTAGTTTTATGTTTTAGGTTTAGCTCTTCTTGGAATTCATGTAGGGCTAGCCGGGACACCGTCTAGTCCCCATTGATGCTGTGTTTTTGCTTTGGAAGGCTCTTACCTGAGCATCTGAAGATGTCCAAGGGGCAGCACTCTGCTGGGATAGATATTTGCCCTTTTGGTGGGATTTCGCTGAACCTGTCAGCTAGGATGTTAGCAATGTCTGTGGGTTAGGGTGTATTTTTGTCATTTGGACTAATTCTAGGCATATCTAGAATTCCCACCCAGGTTCCTAACATAACTAAAGCCTTGTGATTATCCTTAGCGAGTGTCTATTGCAATTTTTTCTCTCGAAGCTGTGTAAGGCAGTGCCAGTAGTTTTTTGCTTTAATACTGATCAAAGATGCCTTCCTTTTTGGGATTTTGCTCTATCATGTAGTAGCTTCCTCCTTCTATTATGTATGGTTTGTTTATGGCTAGAGGTCCACCAGACAGACGTCTGCCTTTGGAGGATTGGGTCTTGGTTTTATTTAGGATTGCATGATCCGTGCATTCCTGAAGGTGTTCATAGAGGAGATAGAACATAAAGGATTCTGCAGTAGTCTGGGCGTATTTCCACAGGCCGAGGGCTTTGAAAGGATTCCCACCTCGAATTTTTGAGGAGTGTGAAATTGCTTAGAGATGATTTTCACTGTGGTTTTCTGGAGCCAGAGGTAGAGATTCGGGATGTGAATATCAGTTGGATTACTTTATGAATTGATCTCTTACCAGTGAGGGATACACTTCTGGATTTGGGAGCATGAGTCCCCATGTTGGTGATGATGGGTCAGTAGCATGTTTTCCCCCTCTTGTGGGGAGTGGTAACAAGTTGTTCCATAGCGACGAGTTTATGAATTTCTAGGGGTGCTGGGCTGGAGTGTGGAGCTGAGTAATGCTCCCCAGTCTATGTTTGGAGTAGTTGAAGTCACCCAATATAATGGTGTTTGGAGAGACCTTCATATTTTCCAGTGTTCTCAGGAAGGCCAAGTGGGGTTACTGGGTTTGGGAGGGTGGTCTGTAGCAGGCTATAAACTGGAAGGCAGTTTTACCCACAGTTAGTTGCACATGGATAGTCTCTGATGCTTCGTGCTTTGCCACCAACCTGGAGGTGTGGGTATCTTTGATGAATATCGATACTCCCCTCCTTTTGTGGTTCGGTCCAAGTTTTGGGGCGAAAAGCATGGTATGAGGTATAACCTGGTAGTGCTGGGGTGCTCTCGAGCCTGAACCAGGTTTCTGTTACTGCACAGATATCGATGTTCTCCATGCTAAGGAGAGTTTTGAGTGCATGCATCTTGAGGTTTAGACTTCTGGCATTGAGTAGCATTACTCTTAGTTTCTTATCCCTTGTGATAACTATGGAGGTGGGTTTGTCTTTCGAGCCTTGCCTAAAAAAGGCACTATGGGGGTAGCAAGAGTTTTTGCCAATATCCGAAAGCCCAGGGGTGACAGGTGCAAGCCGTCCCTAGCAAAGCATTGTGGCTTGTCGAGCATATCATCCCAAGCTGACAGGCATTGGATCCCCTTTGAATGACACCAGTACTTAAGCCAATTGTTGAAATTGATCATCTTGTCTTCATATTGTGGCATCATTCTTGGTGAGGGTAAGATGCTACTCAAGGTCAGGGTCATACCAGCCTGGGCTACATGCTCAGAGAGCTCCTCTATGTCTCTTTTCATGTAGTCCAGGGAGGTACATCTCAGGTCATTCACACCAGCATGGACAATGACTGAGTCATATTTGTACTTGCCTTGGAGTGACCTGAGTGCTTGTGTTATGTGGCGGATCCTAGCGACAGGCTGCTCACCGTGACCTTCTCCTTGTTCAGCCTGGTGAGCGGACGCAGTGTGCCTGATAGAGTCACCTATTACAAGTGTATCAGGTGTGTTGTTTAGCCTTAAGGGCTGTGACTGTTCGGCACACTGGCTTTGTGAGATATGTGTTGCACGTGTTTTGTTTTGGGGTAGTTGCTTGGGTGTCTGCTTTGGAGGTCTCTGCTTAGGCAGATCTTTATTTAGAGCCTCGAGTATGTTTTGTGTGATTATGTGTTTGGTTTGCTGTCGTGGTAGGTCTATGTGAGACTGGAATTGTAGTGAGTGTGGTTTCCTTCTCCTCCTGACTGGTTATGCCAGTACTGAGTTGAGAGCTTAGCCTCCAGTTTGGCTATATGGTTGCATCTCTCACAAAGGGATGATGGGTTGTCATTACCAAAAAAGAGTTGATACCTGCAGGCCTTCATTTTTGAGATGGTTTACTGTATCTGTGAAGCAGAGGAGGGCTGTAGTGGTACTATGGGCAGGTCTGAAATCATGCTGAGTAGGTGACAGGATGTTGCTGTCTAGGAGATATTTTAGCACCTGGGTATGGATGCATTTTTCTAGGATTTTGGCCTGGGGGGAAGAGTAAAACAATGGGTCTGTAGTTATTAAGTTACGTGGAGGACACACCTTTATTTATGGGTGTAACATAGGATATTTTCTAGAGTTTGGGCACATAGTTTTTAACAATTGATCTGTTTATGAGAGTGGAGATTGGGATAGCAATAGCATCTGCTGTGAGTTTCAAGAAATAGCTGGGGAATAGGTTGGCTGCTGTTTATGAAGTTTTTAGTTTGGAGAGCATGCATTTGAGTGAAGTGGTGGAAACTGTTTTGAGGGTAAAGCTTGTATTAGTATTATTTGTGTTGGGGGGATAGTGAGGTAGGAACTGTCCTGTGATACTAAGGATAGAATTAAGTTCACAAAGTGGGAATTGAATTGTGTTTCCATGGGAACTTTAGTGTCAGGGGTGGTTGGTTTGGGGCTAGCCTTTTGGGTGGATTTTAGTAGCTGGTTTATATTTTTCCAAAACTTTTTGGGGGTTGTGTTAGCATTTAGTTTGTAATGTTGTGGAGTAGGATTTTTTGTCCAGCCTAATGCATTTTTTTGCACAGATGCACAGTTCTTGGTACTTAGTTAGGCTTTGTGTTTCTTTGTTTTTTTTGTTTTTTTATAGTAAAGCTAGGCAGTGTCTCTGGACCTGAGGATTTGTTTAGTTTCTTTACTGAGCCAGGGGTTTGTAGAGGTTCTAACCTTGATTTTGTACAATGGAGCAACAGTGTCTAGGTGTTGTAGAAATATTTTGTTGAAATATGCCTGGTCAAGTGGGTGGGTTTTTAGGGGGGTCCAGTCACAGTTACAGAGTAAAGTATTGAGGACCTCAGGAGAGATTTTTTTGTGTGTTTCTAGTGGATTTATAGTTAGTGGTTTTGCATATGCTTGTTCTATTACATATAAGGTATATTATGTTGTTGTCACTTAAGGTGTCTGGGAGACTGTTTCTGATATACAGGTGAACCAATCTAAGTTGAAATCCCCTAGAATAAGGGTTTCTTGTGAGTATGTGGAAGAACACCAGGATAAGAAGTCTTGAAGGCTAGCAGGTGCATTACCAGGTGGAATATAAATCACAATTGTGGTGATGACCTTTTTAGGGTGAAGTTGAAGTTGTGAGATAAGTATGTCCCAGTTATTAGGGGAGGGGTAGGAGTTTGGTTATTGACGGACAATTAAGTTGGACTTATACAGTAAGGCAGTTTCACCCCCTTTACAAAGTGGTCTGTCTTGTCTAATGATATTGTAGCTGGTAGGGAGAACTTTCGAGTTAGCTATGTTTTTATTTAGCCAGGTTTCTGTTAAAGAACGATGTTTTTGGGGAGTAGTGTGCCTATTTTTGGCCTGGAGTTTCAGGGTTTTTATTTTGATACCTATATTAATATTTAGCCCTTAAAAAGGAAAGGTATTGCACCCTTTTCCAATTTGCCCAGGATGAAGGTGAAGCCGTTAGCAAACATTGTGTTGGAGCATTTCCCAGTTGGGCAGGATTTGGGTGCCCTTTGAATACCCAATATTAAGCCTTGTTGAAATTGATCATTTTTTCCCTATTGTTTGGAAATTTTGGTGAGGGTAAGAGTATAAGGTTTTAGGGTAGGAATGGGCACATGTGTTGAGTTCTAAATTCTTTTTATGTAGTCCAGGGAACAAATTAGGGCAAAATTTTTTTACCAGCAGGACAATGAGAGTCATATTTTCTTGTTGGGGGCTACTAAGTTTAGGGGATTTTTGCAAGGTGATAACTTGTGATCTTTGTTCAGACCTTAGACGTCAGTGTGCTGGATGGTTATTTAAAATTTAGGTTGGTTTCCTTAAGGGTGGACGTTTTGAATGGCTTTTAAAATTTGGGGTTTCACTATTTGTTTTGGGGTAGTTTTTGGGTGTCTGTAATGAGGCCTGCTAGGGAATTTTTGAGTGGTTGGAGTATTTGTGTTTGGGTTTGTGTGTGGTAGTCTATGTGAGACTGGGAAATTTTAGGAGTGTGGCTTCCTCTGAGGTTTAGTAGGTTGAGCTTAGTGTTTTGGTTATGATTACTATCACATGTGTTGGAAGTTTGGAGCAGGACAGAATTGTGTGCAGGGCAGGGTGTAACAGTCAAGATTCCCAAACATTAAATGGAGGGGAGAATTGACAACCCGACCTTAGGAAAAATGTAGAAAATATTGGGATTCCTTTACAAATTGAAAACAAGGCAAATTCCTGAGGTCTAATGGGTTTTAATTTCAGAAGCAGAATTCAATTGCTTTAGTAGCATTGTGCCTGGTGGGATACAGTAATTTAAAAGAAAAAAACTTTTCCCTGCTCAGCAAAGGAAAAACTACATAACTGCAGTATTAGGGATACAGAAGGCTGAAACCAGGTGGAATTTCAAAAAACAAGCATACAAACAAAGGGAATTCCCGGTGGAAAACTATCAGTGAAGGCCTTTCAGTAATAATTCAAATACCACTATAAATGAAAGAAACCCCGCCCAAAAGGGAAGTGTCTTCACAAAAAACGAACCCTTCTTATTAAAAAACTGGCCTGAAGCCCAAGGAAAAGAGTAATACATTAGAATAAAGAATGGTATAAAGATTTCCAACTTAAAAGGTGGGCCTCCCCCAAATGCAACAAACCCCAATGAGAAAGGTCTGAAAAGGGCTTTGACTTGAAAGGCTTTAAATTAAAATTCACCCAAAATAATGAATTAAATGAATACTGTTAATAAATTTGGGTTAGTTAGGTTATACAAACAAAGCTGATCACAGCCAGTCAGTTTTATAGCAAAAGGTGACCAACTACTAAGAAATACAGCTAATGACTATAAACCTTCAACCAAAACCCCCTCAGAAGGGGGAATGCCTGAGTGGACTGACCCCTCTTGAGGTAAAATAAATGGGGTGAAAGCCCAAATGCTTAAACCCGAATTATATACTTTTAGAATAACAGACACTGAGAATAAAATTAGAGGATGAAGCTAGTTTTCCCAATGAGACCCCAAAATAGGTTAAAAACAATGGTGAAGCCCAGTGTTTTTAAAAATAAAAGGCTGAGGAATGATTAAAGCAGGTAATAAAAAAATTGAGAACGTTTCAAGTGGTGCTAAAGTGGGAACCCCAATCACAAAGCCCGAAACTTTTTAGAAAAACAGGTTAAAAAAATCATGCACAATACACTTAAAAGAGCAATTTAGTGCACACAAGGAAAAAGTAAAAATTTAAACTCAAAAAGGCTGAATCAAATGCAGAAAATTAGGTAAATCAGTAAATAGAAATTTCCGAACACTGTCTTAGATTACATTACAGTTAAAAAACCCTTTAAATACAACCAAAATGTAATTTGGTAGTTCTGATAAAAAAACTATAAAACAGTTTTCTATGACCAAAAAAGATATGCACATTTGCTATAATACAGTACACAGAAAAAATCAGCTCCATAAAAAAGGTTTTTAAGGCTTCTCTAAAATGGGTTCCAGTTTGAAACTTTTTTAAGGGGCTCAGCTAGCTTTAAAGCAAAAAACCAAATAGGGTGCCATTTACAAATTAGGAATGTGCAAATTAACTAAAGTATATATTAACCCCGTTTCTAACCATTTTAGAGCTAAACCAAACCAACCCAGAAAATTTGCTTAATATAAAATAAAACAGAAAAATTGTTTTAACAAAACAGCCCCAAATGGGTTTTTATTTGAAAAGTTGTAAATTAAAAAGCAAACCATAGCTAAATTAATCAGCTAAAACAAGGCAAAAAAGCAGTTTACAGATCTAAGGAAGGGAAATTAGGAAAAAATAATAACTGTTTTTCCCTCCACTTTTCAGAGCAGTATACCCAATATCACTGCAGACAAAATTTTTAGTATAATACAGAATAACACAGAAAACCTATCGCTTTAATTGAGATATTTTAACCCCTTCTCTATCTAATTTTTAACACCATTGTTTTATCTGGCATTCTCCCACCCTCTTCCAGCACAGTTACCTCACCACCCTATCATCTGGTGTTACATCACCAGGTAAAACAGTTCCTTAACCCACTAGCTGTATCCCAAGCAATGATACACTCCTCTCTACTACCCCTCATGCTGGTCCCATACCTCCTTACCTTGTATGAAAACCAGTTTCTCATGGGATTTCAGGTCCCAAAGGGCCATACTATCACCCCAGCTGTAAACCATCCCACCGTCAACCATACTTACAGTACCGGGTCCTGACCAACATCTTGTGCACTCTACCAACACATCAACCCCAAGCACATTAGCTCTAGCACTATCACAAACTTATAAACAAATTCCTGAATCTTATCACTAAGTATAGACCTAGCCTAATACTTGGTGGTGATATTCACCCAAACCCTGACCCATCCACTTCTGATATATACACTCCCTCTATTTGTAACCTAAGCTATAAACCTACAATCAATAGACCAACTAACTATCTCCAAGCCTGTCCTCTCAATATTAGAAGCATTAATAACAAGGTACATAAACTGCATGCACTCCTGGCTGCCCACTCCCCTGAGATTCTCTGTTTATCTGAAACCTGGTTAAAACCTAACACTACAGACAATGAAGTGTTACCACCTGGGTATAACATACGCAGGCTGGATTGTGTTTCCTGGAAGAGGGGTGGGGTAGCTATACTCTATAAATCTGAGTTGAATGTGACCATAGATGTAACACAGCCACCTCAGATTAATAACTCCGAGATTCTTGCCACCAAGTTGCAACTTAACAAAAGTAAATGCATTAATATCATCTGCATGTACATTCTCCCAGGTAACAATATAGCTACACTTGAAGACACCCTGCACTGGCTATCATGTTACTACCCCCAAGAAACCCTACTACTCGGAGATTTTAACATAGACTAGAGCAGCTGTTCCTCAGAATTCCCAACCACCCATATTAACCTGCATGCATTTACACAAATCATATCCACCACTATCAGGATAGGTAAACCCAACCAAAAAGAAAGCATACTTGACTGGGTATTCATAAATAATCACCCCAACTGTACACCTCTGGTACCCTCCTCAATGACCTAAGCGATCACCTTCTCACATATATAATTAAGCACAAAGCCATTAACCCCCAACAACCCTTACTCAGAAAAGTTAGAAACAAAAAAAATTTGACCCTGCCAAATTCCAACAGGAACTTAACTCATGTAATTGGTCTATTCTAAAACACCTCTCCTTAGAGGAGGCAGTTGTATACTTTAATAACAAATTTCTTGAGATCCTTGATATGCATGCACCTGTTCATTCAAAGATAAAAGCAAAAACTGCACCATGCTTTCTAAAGAGTCTAGACTCAAAATTACCCATAGAAACAAAGCATGGGCTTTATGGCATTCTACTAAAGACCCCCAAGATCACATTAAATACAGGCAATCTAGGAACGAAACTAAAAAATCCATTTTACAAGATAGAAAACAATACTACTGTAATTTACAGACAATAAATCAAAATAACCCTCAGAAGCTTTGGGCAGGTTTGAATAATCTACTACATCCTGGACAAACTTCTACCTATCCCCGCTGCTACTATTGATAAACCCCCCCGAGGATGTTTCAAATAGTTTTAACCAATTCTTTACTGAGACAATTCATGCTCTAGCTAGCCAATTACCTCCTAGCTCCCCTGGCCCTGAAAGTACCACCCCTAGAAACCTACTCTCATTCAGCTTCCAACCAGTTTCCATGTCACTTATCTGTACCTTGATCAAAAAATTTAAACCCACCACACTCTCCACTGATCAACTTCTGCTGAGTACCTTCAAAAATCAGCTGATGCTATTGCTTACCCAGTATCAATACTAATTAATCGAACCATAGTAGAATCTAGAATTCCCACCATCTGGAAAATATCCTACGTAATCCCACTTCACAAAGGAGGCAGCTCTACTGAATTCTCCAGTTATAGGCCAATAGCTATACTCTCTTCACTTGCAAAGATTATGGAAAAATGTATTCATAGACAACTCATGCACCACCTAATCCAGAATCACCTCATGGCAGATACCCAGCATGGTTTCCATCCTCACCACAGCACTACTTCAGCCCTACTAGCGTTTACTAAGCCCATAAACCATAATTGTAACAATGATCACATATCCTCCGACCTCTTCTTGGACCTTTCCAAGGCATTCGACATGGTTGATCACCAACTTTTAATACACCCTGCAAACATTCTGTCTAGACAAAACCCCCTTCTGGGTTAAATTACTAAAACAACTCTCTAGAACAAACTCTCTAAACCCAACACCCTTGAAGTACCACAAGGCTCTATACTAGGGCCCCTGCTGTTCTCCATCTTCATTAACGACCTGTATACTGTCATCCCAAAAGTCAGCTGTATCCAATACGCTGATGACCCTACTCTGATCTGCTTGGCCACATCTCCAACAGACTTATGGTCAGCTACCCAGACCACCTTTAATACTATAGAAAACTGGCTTTCTGAACGTCGTCTGATACTAAATCCCAAAATAACTAAAATGCTGTTATTTTCACCAACACATAGGTCTACTGCTTTTACCTTTGCCATAAATGCAAATGATGGCACAATAATCTCCCCTGACTCCTCTACAAAACTATTAGGTGTCATTATAGATAACAATCTAAAATTCGACCTACATGTAAACCAGTCCCATCAATAAAAAAACTAGGGTTACTTTACAGAATAAAAGCCTTCCTAACCCCTCCAGCCAAAATTCAATAGCTCGCTCTCACCTTCTTTAACATGTCTGCATGCATCTCTTCTACTCTCTAATTTAAACAAGACTGTCCTTAACAAACTCTAAATCTGCTACAACCACATTGCTAGGTTTGCCACTGGGCTGCCTTTTAGGACACATCATTGCATCAATCTAAACCAGCTTGGGTGGCTTGAACTACCCAGTCTAATCCAGTATAACCAACTGATTATGGCCTATAAAATCCTTTATAATCCGGACAATATTCCTGCACTTAAAAATCTCTTCACCCCCTATAACAATCCTCAACTCCTTCAATCCTCTAACAGACTACTAATTCAGACAAGCAAAGTTAACAACATAGCCAGTGACTATCTCTTTGCAAACTCTGTAGGTAAATCCTGGAACTCACTTCCAGCTGATATTACTTTACTTTCCTCCCTTGGTCAATTTAAAACTGGACTCAAACAACATCTGGAACTATACTGGCTATGTCATTGTATCAAGGCTGGCTAACTCTCTTCTAAAATGTGTAAGACTGTGTAATTTACTCCTGACTTTCACTCGGGATTAACTCTAACTTGTGGAACATGTTTATTTTGTTTGTTTATGTAATCATTGTTAATATTCAATTATAATGTCAATTAAAAATATGTCTTGTTGTATCTGTTTACCTTGGAGCGTTTCTCCCTGGACCTCAGCTGAAAATGGACATGCATCCAGTCGGACTATCCCGGTCAACAAATGTAAAATAAATAAAAATAAAATTATTGAGCTCACGCTAATGCAGTCTATGGTGAGCACACAGATGGCTCAGAATGTGGTCTTGTCTGCTCCTACCACATACAGAAACACTAGGTCCAGATTGCAACACTGAGGAGACTGATGGGGTGACAACACCATGTTGAGGTGAAGGAGCATGACTGCGACTTGACTATCTGGTCATGACTGATGGGACCACAGCAAATGGACCAGCAGTGGAAGTGTGTGCACAATGCAGTATAGACACTGATGCTTGATAGGCAAGGTAGATTCTGCTGAGAGGTGGCCTGCCTCGCCCATGTGGTAATTGGCTAAGCACAGTCAGGGCACTCAGAATTCTGCTCATACTACAGCATTGCTGTAGTACTGTAGAGATCAGGTTTTCCACTGACTATGCCACAGATAACATACTTTCATTTAAGCAGCCAATGATGCCATCACCTCACTGTGTCTGCACTCCTCTCCTTCATGCACTACACACAGTGGGTGTGCAACATAATCTGTGGCATTGGCAAGTGCACACATGTCTAATACATGCCCTAGGAAACCTTGTAAACTGCAATAGCCCTGTTCCATCCACCCTTGCTATGCTCAGGCTCACTTCACTCCCCTCCTTGCCCCCAATTACCACCTGCCCCCACTACCTCTAAATTTATAGTATAATAGCCACTCCCCCACTTACTAGATCCTATCCGCTTTCATCTGGGTTATTTTATCCCACCCCATTCCTCTATCTACATTTTACTAACACCTATTAGCTTTTATCTGGCATTCTCCCACCCTCTTCCAGCACAGTTACCTCACCACCCTATCGTCTGGTGTTGCATCACCAGGTAAAACAGTTCCTTTACCCACTAGCTGTATCCCAAGCAATGATACACTCCTCTCTACTACCCCTCATGCTGGTCCCATACCTCCTTACCTTGTATGAAAACCAGTTTCTCATGGGATTTCAGGTCCCAAAGGGCCATACTATCACCCCAGCTGTAAACCATCCCACCGTCAACCATACTTACAGTACCGGGTCCTGACCAACATCTTGTGCACTCTACCAACACATCAACCCCAAGCACATTAGCTCTAGATCCAAATACTATCAGAAACTTATAAACAAATTCCTGAAGCTTATCACTAAGTATAGACCTAGCCTAATACTTGGTGGTGATATTCACCCAAACCCTGACCCATCCACTTCTGATATATACACTCCCTCTATTTGTAACCTAAGCTATAAACCTACAATCAATGGACCAACTAACTATCTCCTAGCCTGTCATCTCAATATTAGAAGCATTAATAACAAGGTACATGAACTGCATGCACTCCTGGCTGCCCACTCCCCTAATATTCTCTGTTTATCTGAAACCTGGTTAAAACCTAACACTACAGACAATGAAGTGTTACCACCTGGGTATAACATACGCAGGCTGGATTGTGTCTCCTGGAAGAGGGGTGGGGTAGCTATACTCTATAAATCTGAGTTGAATGTGACCATAGATGTAACACAGCCACCTCAGATTAATAACTCTGAGATTCTTGCCACCAAATTGCAACTTAACAAAAGTAAATGCATTAATATCATCTGCATGTACATTCTCCCAGGTAACAATATAGCTACACTTGAAGACACCCTGCACTGGCTATCATGTTACTACCCCCAAGAAACCCTACTACTCGGAGATTTTAACATAGACTAGAGCAGCTGTTCCTCAGAATTCCCAACCACCCATATTAACCTGCATGCATTTACACAAATCATATCCACCTCTATCAGGATAGGTAAACCCAACCAAAAAGAAAGCATACTTGACTGGGTATTCATAAATAATCACCCCAACTGTACACCTCTGGTACCCTCCTCAATGACCTAAGTGATCACCTTCTCACATATATAATTAAGCACAAAGCCATTAATCCCCAACAAACCTTACTCAGAAAAGTTAGAAACAAAAAAAATTTGACCCTGCCAAATTCCAACAGGAACTTAACTCATGTAATTGGTCTATTCTAAAACACCTCTCCTTAGAGGAGGCAGTTGTATACTTTAATAACAAATTTCTTGAGATCCTTGATATGCATGCACCTGTTCATTCAAAGGTAAAAGCAAAAACTGCACCATGCTTTCTAAAGAGTCTAGACTCAAAATTACCCTTAGAAACAAAGCATGGGCTTTATGGCATTCTACTAAAGACCCCCAAGATCACAGTAAATACAGGCAATCTAGGAAGGAAACTAAAAAATCCATTTTATAAGATAGAAAACAATACTACTGTAATTTACAGACAATAAATCAAAATAACCCTCAGAAGCTTTGGGCAGGTTTGAATAATCTACTACATCCTGGACAAACTTCTACCTATCCCCACTGCTACTATTGATAATTCCCCCCAAGGATGTTTCAGATAGTTTTAACCAATTCTTTACTGAGACAATTCATGCTCTAGCTAGCCAATTACCTCCTAGCTCCCCTGGCCCTGAAAGTACCACACCTAGAAACCTACTCTCATTCAGCTTCCAACCAGTTTCCATGTCAGTTATCCGTACCTTGATCAAAAATTTAAAACCCACCACACTCTCCACTGATCAACTCCCTGCTGAGTACCTTCAAAAATCAGCTGATGCTATTGCTTACCCAGAAGCAATACTAATTAATCGAACCATAGTAGAATCTAGAATTCCCACCATCTGGAAAATATCCTACGTAATCCCACTTCACAAAGGAGGCAGCTCTACTGAATTCTCCAGTTATAGGCCAATAGCTTTACTCTCTTCACTTGCAAAGATTATGGAAAAATGTATTCATAGACAACTCATGCACCACCTAATCCAGAATCACCTCATGGCAGATACCCAGCATGGCTTCCATCCTCACCACAGCACTACTTCAGCCCTACTAGCCTTTACTAAGCCTATAAACCATAATTGTAACAATGATCACATATCCTCCGCCCTCTTCTTGGACCTTTCCAAGGCATTCGACATGGTTGATCACCAACTTTTTATACACACCCTGCAAACATTCTGTCTAGATACTAAAACCCTTCAATGGTTTAAATCCTAACTGAATCAACAAACTCTCTAACCTACTACCTAACACCCTTGAAGTACCACAAGGCTCTATACTAGGGCCCCTGCTGTTCTCCATCTTCATTAACGACCTGTATACTGTCATCCCAAAAGTCAGCTGTATCCAAGCTGATGACCCTACTCTGATCTGCTTGGCCACATCTCCAACAGACTTATGGTCAGCTACCCAGACCACCTTTAATACTATAGAAAACTGGCTTTCTGAACGTCGTCTGATACTAAATCCCAAAATAACTAAAATGCTGTTATTTTCACCAACACATATGTTTACTGCTTTTACCTTTGCCATAAATGCAAATGATGGCACAATAATCTCCCCTGACTCCTCTACAAAACTATTAGGTGTCATTATAGATAACAATCTAAAATTTGACCTACATGTAAACCAGTCGATCAAAACCATCAATAAAAAAACTAGGGTCACTTTACAGAATAAAAGCCTTCCTAACCCCTCCAGCCAAAATTCAATAGCTCGCTCTCACCTTCTTTAACATGTCTGCATGCATCCCCTCTACTCTCTAATTTAAAAAAGACTGTCCTTAACAAACTCTCAATCTGCTACAACCACATTGCTAGGTTTGCCACTGGGCTGCCTTTTAGGACACATCATTGCATCAATCTAAACCAGCTTGGGTGGCTTGAACTACCCAGTCTAATCCAGTATAACCAACTGATTATGGCCTATAAAATCCTTTATAATCCGGACAATATTCCTGCACTTAAAAATCTCTTCACCCCCTATAACAATCCTCAACTCCTTCAATCCTCTAACAGACTACTAATTCAGACAAGCAAAGTTAACAACACAGCCAGTGACTATCTCTTTGCAAACTCTGTAGGTAAATCCTGGAACTCACTTCCAGCTGATATTACTTTACTTTCCTCCCTTGGTCAATTTAAAACTGGACTCAAACAACATCTGGCACTATAATGGCTATGTCATTGTATCAAGGCTGGCTAACTCTCTTCTAGAATGTGTAAGACTGTGTAATTTACTCCTGACTTTCACTCAGGATTAACTCTAACCCGTGGAACATGTTTATCTTGTTTGTTTATGTAATCATTGTTAATATTCAATTATAATGTCAATTAAAAATATGTCTTGTTGTATCTGTTTACCTTGGAGCATTTCTCCCTGGACCTCAGCTGAAAATGGACATGCATCCAGTCGGACTATCCCGGTCAACAAATGTAAAATAAATAAAAATAAAATTATTGAGCTCACGCTAATGCAGTCTATGGTGAGCACACAGATGGCTCAGAATGTGGTCTTGTCTGCTCCTACCACATACAGAAACACTAGGTCCAGATTGCAACACTGAGGAGACTGATGGGGTGACAACACCATGTTGAGGTGAAGGAGCATGACTGTGACTTGACTATCTGGTCATGACTGATGGGACCACAGCAAATGGACCAGCAGTGGAAGTGTGTGCACAATGCAGTATAGACACTGATGCTTGATAGGCAAGGTAGATTCTGCTGAGAGGTGGTCTGCCTCGCCCATGTGGTAATTGGCTAAGCACAGTCAGGGCACTCAGAATTCTGCTCATACTACAGCATTGCTGTAGTACTGTAGAGATCAGGTTTTCCACTGACCATGCCACAGATAACATACTTTCATTTAAGCAGCCAATGATGCCATCACCTCACTGTGTCTGCACTCCTCTCCTTCATGCACTACACACAGTGGGTGTGCAACATAATCTGTGGCAATGGCAAGTGCACAGATGTCTAATACATGATGTTGCTGGGTGCATTCATTTGCCTGTAGAAGTAGGCAGACACCCTACTGACACCTGGCCATGTGCGCCATCTGCATCTGCATGCCTACTTCTATTTGGATGGCCAATATCAATGTGTTGTGGGGAATTGTTAAAATTTGGAGCAGTTTCAGCTTGGGTCTTTTGTTCACTGGGCTTGACCTGTTCACCATTCAATGTCTGCTCATTGTCAGAATGGCCATAGTAGTTTCCTTTCACATTTGAGTCTACAGCTGCATCCACATGACTGTCACCATCTTGGTCAGACTGTATCACCATGTCACTATCCTGTGTGGCAGGGGACATGTTACCATACTGAGACACATCCAATCCCACATTATGATCACTGGACAGGGTAATGGAGGATACAGATATTTGATGTGCTAAAAAAAGAGACAGATGACACAGATCAGGACAATATACTTACATCACATGAAGGATATCATTAAAGACATATAACAAATATTATCTCACTACAATGTTACATGTAATAATGACTCAGCATGAGGTCTTTTCTATGTATGGGTCAAGGAATCTACATAACAGGGAATAGACAATTAAGTTACATACCCAACATACGTGACATATGTGATGAATGCAAACAAAACACACATCTGACAACTCTTCCTGGGAAGACAGTGCTGTTGAAGAGGGATGAACTTCAACTACTGCAGGGGGGAAGTCAGCATTATTAATTACATTGTTGCCAGCAAACAGCATTAAAAGATACAGTAGCTTTTATATAGACATACCATTTGTCTGAGCAGTTGATGAGGTTGATGCTGTCTGATCTAGGAATGGGAAGAAGGACATAAGGTCTTAATGGAAGACAGCAACAGGAATAGGAGCAATGACATGTATGATTGATAGTTAACAACATACCATAGACAGACTCCTGCTGTTGTGAGTGTGTGTGTTGTACTATGGATCCTGCAATGGGAAATTAAAGAGAAAAACAATACAGCCATGTATTTAGCCAACAGAATACTGACAGCATGTTATACACAAGAGGGGCTACAGATAGTCACATGACAGACATTGCACCTGTTGCCTAGATGGCCCTGTGTTAAAAACAGAGATATTAATGTAACTCCCAGATGGTCAAATCTTCTTTTCCTTCACTGTTTTCAACCTTTGGAATACCCTCCCACCCACAATAACCTCCATCATGTACCCTGCACTCTTTAAAAAAATCTCTTAGACAACACCTCTCCTCCTGCTGGTTATGCCCATGCCAAAAAGAACCCTGTCTAATCACACCTACCATTTCTTCCCCTATTGTGCCTCTCCCACTCTACCCCTCCTCTTTCCACTCAACTGGTCAATATGTTATGTACACTAATATGTTCTAAATATCATAGTTAAATTAATGCCTAAGATTGTTACTGCATTGCCTTCTAGCTATCTATGTAACTGTAACTATATGTCTGTATTTTTTATTTATTGCCTTCTAGCTATCTATGTGACTGTAACATGTTTTACTGTAATCTGCAATATGTTTAATTTTAGGTGGAGCTTTTCTCCCAGGCCTCCACTGAAAACGGGATCACCAAGGCCCAGTGGACCTTCCCAGTAAACAAATGCAAAAAATCAATATATAAATACATGTATCACAGGTCTACTACACATTGATACAAACTATGAACATTTTGCAGTAACAAGCTTGGTCTGTCTGTACCTCCACCTACATGGCTTGGGCCTCCACTGGACGTATCTGTAGTGTACAACGTTAGGGAGATATCAATAAGACAGTAAAGAGCAGTGCAATGAATTGAGGCTGAGGCAATAACGAGTAGTTGTCATAGTAATACAGTATGGAGACACTCACCTGCTGTTCCCTGATGTTCAGAAGTAGAGGGCCCCGTGTGTATTAATGTAGACAGCATTACACATGTTGTTTGCACTGTTCTGTCTGTACTGCAGGTGTATGAGTACATGTCATTATATTTACATTCATCACCATCACTCTGTGTGGATCTGTGTGCATATCTCAAATCTGCTGCTGTAGATCAAAAATGACAATACATGACTATGCATGCAACAGCAATATGCAGTGATTTACTCTATACTCATCCATGTCATGGAAAGTAAGACGTATATGTTCGGCCTGGAACTTCTGCTTCTATCCCTCCCAGGAGTATACATTCTCCCCTCTTGCTGTATGCAGAATGGCCAGAAATATTGTGATGTCATCAGGGGGTCAATGGTGGTCCACCACTGGTGACATCCCCTCAGTGTCTCATATTGTCATAACTTGACTGCACAGAGGATCATGTCTGAGCCGCATCACTGACAGGCCTCATGGGAATCTGTTGTGACCTCCAACTAAATTAATCATGTTGGTGAGGTCTGTCCAGTGTCCACACTTAATTTTTCCAAAATGTAGTCCCTGCATACCCAAGGAGTCTCTGTCCATGTTGTCAGAAATAATTTAGTATGATGTCATTTTTCTGTGGGAAGAACTTGTCACCCCCTGACAGTTTACCATCTGAAAGGCAACAATATGCATATGATCATATTCCTGTGGGAGCCCAGTTATGCAAACGATCATGTAGACAGCGTATGTCACAATAAACAGTATACAGCCCTGTGTAGTCACTGTCTGTGACAAATACTATTATGGCATATAAAAAGTAATAGCAATGCTTGCATACAAAACACTTGTAAAATCAGCATAATTTGTTATATCTTTAGAAGTTGTCTGTGGGATTAGAACCTCTTACACTACATATCACTTGAGCAGATGCCCAAAAACACCAGCATCATACTACACGAGTCTATATGCATACTAGTCAAACTAACAATTGAATAACTTAAAGAAAGCTTCAGAAAACATAAGGATCCATAAGCAGTCCTCAGAGAGTACGGATCCTTTGTATATTGAGACAGTAGTTATAAGACCTTTGTTAAGAACTATCAGTGAATAAATATCTGTAACAGCAAAACAATATAGTATTAAGACTTTTATTAAGAACCATTAATGAAGAAATATCTGTAACAGCAAAACTGCATAGTATTAAGATGTTTGTTAAGAAACCTCAATGAAGAAATATCCCTAACAGCAAAACAACATAGTACATATGCATAGTGTTGGAATCCTTGGGTTTCCGTAGTTATACCCCAGAGTGTACGCAATTTCCCATAAGAAATATGGATGATTTGTAATTCTGTCTTTATGTACTGTTCACATTTAAAATGTAAATTTGTCTGTACAGCTGCATATGGGAAATTACTGCATGTCCTTAATGAAAATGACAATACTTGTATGCATAAAAGTCAATCAAACATCACTCCAGAAACTTACAATTTCCCTTAAAGCACACATTTTCAATAAAAATAAACCCGAACAGGTTCCTCTGAGAATGAGTAAGTTTAACAGATGTAGTATTCCACAAAACAGAAATGCCAGCAGATGCCAATTTACCTCTGACTTAGTTATCACTGAAATAAGAGCACCTAATGTGGCCCATCTTTAAGTACTATTTGTGCCATACATAATTAATGAAGTTCACTAAAATTCTAGGTTTTGGAATCCCCATTGCGCATGTCCATGTAAATTGGCTACATTTGGCTTAACACCCAGATGCACTGCGCAAGTACCTAATAGGCACTGATAAACAGTACCATGTGTGGCATGTGCCCAATATTTTCCAAAGATCTGATAAATAAGCACCACTTTTAAATATTGATTTTACTACATTTATAGATCAGACCATTTCTACTTGTAAAATGAGTGGACTTCAGCAAGCATTTTTCAGTTTTTGCATTTATCCAACATTTTCCATTGAAGTATTGAGATGGCTAATTCCAGGAAGCTTTGACATGTCTGTTCCCCAAACTGGACTGAGGAGGAGGTCACTCAGATGTTGCCAATCTATGCTGCAGTGGAGCACTGGATGATAGTCAGGCCAATGAACTTTGCAATGATAGACATCTGGGACCAGATTGCGAGGGAGAACCAAAGATATACAGAGATCTTCTGGACTGGAGTGTAAGCTAGCCACTGCTATAATAGGAGCTTCACCAGAGGGTCCATTAGGTGCAGAAACAGCCCATGGAGCCCTAAAGTAAGTGTTACTATGCTATGTATACCTGAGCATTCATATGGAATTTAGAGATATAGCTCTGTTCCATATATACCATTGAATAAATGTTGTGACAATTACCTCATCAGGGTAGTTAAGTAGATGTGGTAACTACACCCCATATAAGAATAGGTTCAATTCCAATGCTGTTAATTTGTTTAATAATGTTTATAATATACATAATTATGAACCTTGTAGATGTACATCTGTTTTCCAAAATTTAACTACATCATTTCACATATCGACTGTCCTCATGTATCACTGATGTCTAGAGCACCTAGGCCACTAGTGACTAAGCATTTCACAGTTATCCATTATAGTATGACAGTATTGCATACTGTAGTACTACATGTCTCAATAATAACATGTACATATCTTCTTTAATGCATTCCTGTTAATAAATTGAAGATTTTTATTACAGTCTCACTTTTAAGCCAAAAGGGATGTCTGTCCAACTGCTCACACACATGTTTTCAGTTATGTATCGATAGTTGTTATTTCTTTAGTGTATAATGACCAATAACTGGTGGAAGTTTCTATATTTATTTGTTATCCACAGGAATTCAAATAAACACAAGTAGTATCTGTTTGTTAAAAAAACAATGTGCTGCCTGTTAAGTCAGCCTGTAAGGAAACTGGCCAACATGCCTACATTTTCTCATGATGTGGGTTCCAATCCACATAGGGGGAAACATATCATTAAATCATTATCTCAATTTGCTTCACACATAACAGTTATGTAGAGAAGAATGTTACACTTACTGATATTAATGTTTTTTTTTACGGTTATGAATAACTCGGTTATTCATTGAATTCTTATGAATATGCCCATAATCCATAATGTTCTGTTAACAGGAGCTTTTTAACTGCAGGGTTAGTAAAGCTTGCTACAGACTGTTATATGTCTGACAACATTTTTTCAAAATGATATTATTTTCAAAAGTGCTATCAACTGCTGTTTTATCATTAACTATTAAATTCACTGCAAGAACCACATCATCCTTATCTTTTGAGGGAGTGAGATGGGCAGAAATGCAAAAAAAAGGAAGATGTATGCATTTACTTTGTGATGTTCACTTTGCCAAGGAATATATTAGTCCTTCCACATAGCTTACTATATCCTTCATGCACACCAACTGGCATGGTTCTTTTAACAGAAGCTGTATGATACATGACACTGTCCCACTGTCTGAAAAATGTATTTATTCCATTGTTGTTAATGCTTCTGACCACAGTCCTGACTGTTTACCTACATGCCCAAGCACATGCTCATTTTTTGAAATCCTAAGCCAAGATCCATGCTAGTAGACCATCCCCCATTTAGGTAATGGTCATAACTCATAATACCAAGTCTTTTCAGTACATTCACAACATGCACTTTCAGGCAAACTGGATGAGCTAAGCAGGTAGGTGTCAAGGTTAAAGTTTGCACATTGCAGTTGCAGGTTTGAATTTAATATCCTCCAATATATGATCAATATGTAAAAGCTTGTATGGAACCCTAAAATGTATATGGTGATTATCTGATGTTCTTCAAAAACAAATTTTCTAGAAACTGATCTGAGAAATGCATTTCCGTGTTATTTGAGGAATACACCATACATGGTTGCTCTTTTCTTTTTTCAGGTGATGAAGACAGGACCAGAAATAATAACCTGTACATTGAGAAGATGCACAGGCTTGAGGAGCAGTGGAGGGAGAGAGGTACATTGATTACTTTTTCTGTTTTTTAAAAGAAATGTATCTGATACTTGTTAAAGTCCTGTATTTTTCACATTACCATGTATATACCTTAGAATGCATGAATACCCATTATACATTAGTAAAGTAAGTGAAATAGCCACACTATAGCTGTGCTTAATTAATTAATTAATTTATTTATTTGTGTCCACTGGGCTGAAATGAGCCCATTTTCAGCAGAAGCCAGGGGAGAAAAGCTCCATAACTGAATACAAGATAATAAAACAGAATACAAGATAATAAAACAAGAGTTTCCAAATTGATAAACATATTTTTAACTTATATACAGTCAGGAGAAAAAACTTGGAACTCGGAATTTAAAACTGTGATTTAAATAAAAAAAAATTGAAATATCATTTATCATTAGCCCCTTTTTTCTGCAGATAGTTTTTGATATGTACTCCACAACATAAATGATAGTTCTGGTTTGTGTATCTGTCATACATATGTTGTGGTGGATATTTTGTATGTAAGTCTTAGTGTTTTGATTATTGTGTAGAATGTATGGTTTATCAGTGAATGATTTGTTGTATGTTAGTCTGCTTGTTCACAGACTGTGTGGATGCCTGCTGTGGCAATGTTTGCTCTGTTGTTTGTACATTGTGTGGTATGCCCTTCGATTTTACATTGGTATTGTATTTGCTTACAACCCCTAGACTGCTTTTGTTATGACATGCTTGTATCCTAGGTTTGTCGATACCTGTGCAGATAGAGATGTCATATCAGCAAGCATCATCAGGATGTTTGCATTTTGTTGCCTGCTAATTGGTATTAATTGTACATAGGTTATGCATACAGTTGTACACACATAATAATATTTGTACAACATAGATTAGATTCTCTGATGTCACAGGCTGTGGTGACTGAACATAAGAAATATTTGTTACTGTTGTATTTGTTATATTGATGTGTGTTCAGCCAATACTGATGCTGCCTGGCACAGATGTTTGTCATATGACTTGCCTAGTTTCCACAATATTGCCATCTCGCTTTGTCCTCATTTTAACAATGACACTTGGTAGCTGTTCATATGACTCATTACATGCAGAGACTACAATGTATAGATTCTTACATTCACAGATTTTTACTATCTTAATGACCGGGGGATCCTTTCTAAGCCTAGCCAAGTTTTCAAAAAAGAATAATGACGTCCTGTATACAAATAGAACATTGAGGGACAGGCGTATATAAGGTACCTCTGTCCATAATGGAGAAAGATGACAGGCTGAGTGTAAATTTCCAATTCCTCATCCAGTGGTCTAGGTTGTACTTAAATTGTGTAATAGATGAAACCAGCTTTACCAGGATTTGAAGCCTGTTCATAGGAAATGCAATCTGTAGGACACACATCTGTATTTCTAGCATGTCTGTTAAGTCACAGACAAAATTCTGATCCTTGGATCTTGTATTTCTCTACTGTTTAAATTATAAATAATGCAGGACATTCATAACTGCGGTGTTTATGGATGCCTTGTAAGCCAATTATAGATCACCCCTCAGCAATATATGTCAGATTGAGTAGAGGGAAAAGTTTCTAAGGCCCTCTGCATAAGGTAGGTTTGTTACACTCTGATTTTGTTGCAGTTTCTGCATATGCCTGGTCAGGTACATACTAAAGGGAGCGTTATACTCCATGATTGTTATGATAAAGATAGACTACAGTAGGATAATGATGTCTTTGGTCCTAGCTGCCATGCTCTTACTTAATAACTTGTGCAACACGAAAGGATTTCCTCACCACTGTGGCCACATTGTGGTTGAAGGTAAGGCTACTGTCTACTTATGTACACTGTTTCCTGACCACTGGGTTGACTGTTGAGGGGGTATTAGCAACATGTTAATTATCCATGATGTTTAACATTCCAAAGGATACAATCATGCAATTCTTAGAATTGATTTTAAGACCATGGCTTTGCCACCACTTGTTACTCAGAGATAGGTCTTCCAGAAACATTCTTGTGTCTGCATGGGAGTCAATGATAACCCCCTAGCTTGCAATCATCTGCAAAGTTGTCAGCCATAAACCTCTCACTGTTTGCTTCCACTTTAGAGAAATAGCAGTGACCTCATTAGTGAGTCAAGGGAGACTCTGGTAGTGACTGAGCTCTTAGTGGAGCTGGCCTCACCTATTTTGACCTCATGACTCCTATCAGGGGATAAAAGGGTTTAATCTTAATTTACTGAGCTTGTGTATAGTGCCTGAGTGATGTATTGCATCACAAACCTTGGTCAGATTGATGTAAGCTGTGTGCACAGTCTTGCCCTCATCTATTGTTTTGTAGCCCTCTCAATGAAGTCCACCACATTTAATAGGCATAACTTTCATTTAACAAAGCTGAACTGTAATAAAGCCAGCATTTGCATGCTACCTATGTCTTCAATTTTCATGTCTATGATGATTCTTTTCATGGGCTTACATATTTGGCTGGTCAGACCTATGGGCCTGTATTTAACCTGATAAGTGATTGGAAATCCTTTGTGTGCAGGGGAATGACTGTAGCCAACTTTCATTATTTGGGCACAAGACCTGACTGTAGGCTCCACCTGAAAATTGATTCAAGTGGACCAGAGAGGTCATGAATAATATTTAGTAAGCATCCTAGGATGTTATTGGGGCCCATTGATGCAGCATATTGTACCATGGAAAGTGCATTGAAGACCTGTTCACTAGTGATGGTTGTGTGGAATGTAGCATATGGTATTTCCTTTGGAGTATCAGGTGGGGAGAGGGGATACAGTTCAGATGAACCTTACATTTACATTCACACTCAAACATAACTGCTTAGGGAACACATGCAAGAGAAAAAGAAACGGAATAATGATCTACTGCAATACACTCAGATGAACAGTTTACTGAGAAAGACAACATTATTAAACAGCACAGGTCACAGTAATAATGTTATGGTGATGATTACAAGTTTTTTTTTTCAAAGTTGAGTTATGTTAATGTTGCATGAGGCAGTGACGTGCACGCTTTCATTCAAATGTCATGATATGTTACATGTGCTTGCTTTGTGTATGTTTGCTATGCTTCATGCTGGCCAGTATTCAAACATTCAGATGATGTCCTGATTCACACTAGTAAGCTGTGTTATGCATGCCGCTACATGGCCTTGATTGAACTGCTCACACTGGTGATGGATACATTCTCCCTGACAAGTTCTGATATTGTTATGTCCATAACTATAGATAAAGTGACACAGGGAATGTAGTACTTGCATTACCAACCATTCACTAGCAGCAATTGTGTGAATTATAATTCTGCTACTGTGTTTTAAATAAGAAGTTTGATGTGTGCTACTAGACCCTCAGTGTAATGTTTGTATTTTCAGACATCACCACTGGATGGTATGCTAATTAAGTATGTTAGATTACAGATATGTACATCAGTTTCATATTAAGGTCGGCTATGATCTTCAAGAGAATGTGCTGCAGGATAGACATTTGCTTTTCATTTCTGTCATGTTTTGCAATTCGTCTTGACAGATTATGGGACCAGTGGACATTCACCTATCAAACGCAGACAATGAGCATATGCCAGGCCACTGTTGGAATCCACAGATGATGATGATGAGGAGGAAGCTGGACCCACATCTGTCCAAGCCAGCATGCCTGCTACACCCCAGGGGTGATGACACCAGGACCAGAACAGTTATTATTTGGAGGATTTCTGGGAGGCTGTCACTGATGTGTTTCAAACACAGATTCAGTTCAATTCAATTCAGTTCTATCCTATTTATTCATGCTCTCAGGTAAACTCTTTTTGCAATCAAAAGATTAAGCATTGGTCCAGATAGAACATTCATCATTCACATAAATAAAATAAATACAACAATGAAGAAAAGAACATAACGATATACATAACAACAAACATTTAAACTTTTAACACCCATTCAAAAGAAAAGAAAAGAAAAATCAATGTTCGGTATATATTGCACATTCTTCAACATTCTCCTGTTTTTTCCACTCAGACAGTATTGCACTCAGTTTAAACTAAAAGTGCCAAGGTGCTGAAATTAAAGCTGTATTAAGATTTTAAAACATCTTTTAAGATGCAATATTCTTATTATTCATGCATGTAATTGCTGCTGGAAGAAAACTATTCTTACATCCTTTTTGTTTTATATATTGGAAACATATATGTCTTTCTTAATGGAAATAACTAAAATTCACAACATAATGGATGTGGTGCATCTTTTATGACTGAATTAGTTATTCTTTCTAACTGTTTTAAATATAAAGATATAAGCCACATTTGTTGATTGCCAATCAATTTGCTAGACCACTTTACAATCTGATTCAACAAATTCCTATTTTTCATAGACAAATATCCATACCAAGCTACTAGAGAAAATGCCAAAATTGATTCAATGAAAGCACAGTAATACAAAACCATAATATATGTAACTGTGACAGTTTTTGCAAACAGAACAATTGTTGATGTCCTTTCTTACATACCATTATGCAATTTTCCTAAAGTTTCGTAAAATCTATTGCCATATCTTTGGACTTTGAAATATTTATCTGAAGATAAGAATCTTCACACAACTGTACAAAATTTTTAATAACTGGACCATAACTCACCTCTTCATTTTTGAGCTGACTAGCTATGACAGCATCATCTGCATATTTTAAAATTGTTCTATTTTCTTATACACATCTGTATGTATTTGTGTACAAAATATACAAAAGGGTAGATATCATACATCCTTGTGGTATTCCAGTTGAAGAATAAACCTGATCTGATAAGGTTTCATTTACCCTTACTCTCTGAGTTCTATTAATTAAAAAATCCAAAATCCATCCCATAAGGTTATGACCCAGGTCAAACTCTTCTTGTAACCTATGTATTAATACATATGGTTGAATAGTATTAAAAGTGGATGAAAAATCGACAAACAAAAGTCTAATGTGTGATCCTTCACTTTCTAAATGTTTAACAAGCAAATTAAGTAAGGTAATTGTCACATCATCCACATGTCTATGTGTCCTATATGCAAACTGCATAGGATCAAACCTATGTTGGACCTTCTTTATAATCTCTAATTTTACCAATTTTTCAAAAAACTGGTCTAAAATCATTTAAAATCTTCCAGCACTTAGATTTAGGAATCAGAACTATTACAGCATTTTTCCATAATACAGGCACATGTTGCATCTGCAATGACTTATCAAACATTTTATGAAATATGGAGCTTAAATCTCTAGAACAAGTTTTTAACACTCATCCACAGATGTTATCAGATCCACAACTCTTTCCTATTTTAAAAGAAAGAAAGGCTTTTTCTGCATCATTTTGATTTATTCAAAAATGCTTCTCATCCACAAACTTCTTCCTCAACTTGTTTACTTCATTACTAAAATCATGACAGTCAAAACAACTGAAAAAGAGATTGAGACTATTAGCAAAATTAAGATTTGTATTCCATTCATTTAGAGTAACCTATTACTTTTCTGAATTTTGAAAACCAACAAGGGCTTTCATACTAGACCAAATTGAACCAAGATTATTTGCAACCATTTTCTTTTCTAAATTAGCTTTGTATGTTTCTTTGCTCTCAAAATTTCCATTTTCAGTTCTCTAGAAACTTCATGTAAATATACCACATCACCTTTTTAAAGGCTTCTTTCTTCTTTTTTTAAACTAAGCTTAACATAATTATTTATCCATGGTCTGTTATTTGGATAAATTTTCACATTCTTATTTGGCACATTCATATCTCTAATTAAGAAATACTTGCTGCTGGAAGTCAAACAGTCCAAAACCAAGACTTAAAAGCTTCAAATGTTGCTCAAAAAGTGCAGTACAATCCAGTAAAAGTGTAAAACACAGGTTTAATCCAAGAAATACAGTACAATCCTGTAAGCGTATACGCACTTTAGTTTTAAACCCTTTAAAACTTCATCAGATACAAGTTGTAACAGTTCCAGAGCCATTTAAATAAACTTCACTGGTCATGTGATCCTTTTAAAATTTTAAAGCAAAATCCCCCTATTATACACATTCACCAAAAAGTATATATTTTCATTAAATTCATGCCCTAGTATACATGCTGTTTTAATTGTTGTGCTATTAAAATTAGTTCATGTGTTTGTCATGCACAGTAATCTTTGTAAATGAACCATTAATAATAATAAAAATAACAACAAAGTGTTATTTTTATAACAATTTATCTCTCCCATGCTTTTAGTTTCAGGATGGGAGCAACACTGACATGGTTGTTTAGTCCTGGTTGCCTGTATGCCTCTAGTTGCAGTTGCCATTTTAATTCATGTTGCTCCAGTATTACTGTCCAAGGACCCCCCCCCTGCTTTTCTTTCTCCCCTCTTTCTAATATGCTAAATTTAAAAGAGTAGTCAGAGTGTTCACTTAGATGTCTGAACAGTGCATTGGTGGTTCTTTCTTTTTTAATTTTGCATGAATGTTCATAATATGATTACTGACCTTTCACTCCATTTTTCCCACATAAACCCATCACATCCCTGACATTTTGTGATGTAAATTATGCCTGTAGTTTCACAGTTGTATTTACCCTTTATGTTTAATTTTCTTCCCTTTAGGTTGATTTGAGTGTCCTTAAGTATGTATTTGCAGTAACTGCATCTCCCACATTTTGACATCCTATTAGTTAAAGCATTTGCCACTTTCCTTTTTGCTTCAGCCATGTTTTTTATGTTACTGCCTCTTCTTTAAATAATAGTGGGCATTACCCCTATGTCATTGATTATGTTTGGGTGTTCTTATAGCACCTTCCAGTTTTTCTTCAAAATCCATTTTATACTACCACTAGCTTTATTAAAGGTGGTAATAAAGGCATTGTGGCATTTTTTTATGATTAGCATGATTTCCAGTAGTACTGGTGGTTACTTTATTTTGTAAGTTCCTTGTCAAAATGGGTTGATAAACTCCATTTTTTCTTTTAGATGTAACTTCTAATGTTAACTCATTTAATAATTCTGGTGGGTAATCTCTTCTAGTTAACATCCCTACTAGAGTATCCACTTCTTTGTAGTAGTCTTCATCTAAGGTGTTCATTCTGGCCGCTCTAACCAATTGGCCTTTTGCCACTGCCCTTTTTTGTTTAAAGGGGTGGCTGCTGGTGAAGTGGAGTAACATGTTGGAATATGTTGGTTTCTTGTATATACTAGCTACATATTCCCCCAAACCATACTTTTTCCTAAGCATAACATCCAAAAATGGCATCTCATTTTTGTCGTATTGGCATGTAAACTTAAGGAACTCTGTACTTTCATTAATATACTGTAGAAAGTTTTTTTAATGTAGCCTCATTATTTCCCCATATAAGGAAGATGTCATCCATATAGTGCAGGTAGAATTTAATATTGTCTCTGTGGACACTGTTATGCATAAACCTCTTTTCCCACTCAAACATAACTACATTTGTCAAAAATGACCCCACTGGGGAGCCCATGGAAACTCCTTTTTTTTGTTTGTAAATTTATTCCTCAAAGTATATGTAGTTATTAGTGAGAACTTTTTCTAAGAGTTATATGACATTATTTACTATAGTCTGGTCCAGGTTTTTGTTTTCCAAGTAATCCCTAGTCAATTCTAGGGCTATATTGTGTGGAATTATGGTATATAGACCCCTTACATCTATAGTTGTCATAATATTTTCCTTTTCAAATCTAATAGTGTTTAATTTGGACAGGAAGTCCCAAGAGTCCCTACACAGATGTTGTTATAAAAATAACACTTTGTTGTTATTTTTATTTTTATTATTATTAATGGTTCATTTACAAAGATTACTGTGCATGACAACCACATGAACTAATTTTAATAGCACAACAATTAAAACAGCATGTATACTAGGGCATGAATTTAATGACAATATATACTTTTTGGGGGGGGGTGTTTAATGGGAGAATGTTGCTTTAAAATTTTAAAAGGATCACATGACCAGTGAAGTTTATTTAAATGGCTCTGGAACTGTTACAACTTGTATCTGATGAAGTTTTAAAGGGGTTACGCTTACTGGATTGTACTGTATTTCTTGGATTAAACCTGTGTTTTACACTTTTACTGGATTGTACTGCACTTCTTGAGCAACATTTGACATTTTTACGGCTTGGTTTTGGACTGTTTGACTTCCAGCAGCAAGTATTTTTTAGTTTGTGATTTTGGAACATTTTTTTTTTGTACAATCATATCTCTACAAAAAGTAACATATGAACATATTGAATCAGTAAGTTTATCTAAATCATCACCACAAGACTGTTTAAACATATCCCAATTAGTACAGTCAAAACATTTCTGTAAACAAAAAGTTGACCCTTCATTCCAACATTTCACATTCTTCTGTATCTTTTCCATTTTCAATAACATTTTATATAGGTAATAACTGCAGATAGTTATGGTTTGCTGAACCCAGTGGAGGTAATGGAGATAACTCATAAGCACAATAGTCCCAAAACAGAGATCTAAAATTTTATCTCGACTATTCAGACATGTCACATACTGATGAAAATTCACAAGTGTCTTTTCAAGCAAAACATGCTTAAAGTCACCTAAAATAAAATTTGGAGCTTCGGGTGAATTTTTCTGTAGCCTATGTACTACTTCAAAAATAATATGAACAGCAGAGGTTACATTCACCTTCAGATGAATATAAACTAATGTTAAGAAAACTTGAGGAAACTCACAAGGCAAATAAAATGGTCACAGCGACACTGATGAAAGTTCAATGTCTGATGTACAAATACATTCTCTCACAGTTACAGAGCTACAGTACGTTTTATACACATAAAAACATACTCTGCCTCTTTGAACTTTCCCTGTCATTTCAACCTTTCTAGCCAAATGAAATGGTACACCAAAGCCATTAACAGACAATCCATTATCTTTATCTTGTTCCAAAAACTATGTTTGATGGGCACTTTGATGCAGATGACAGACATGATGATAACATTCTTCCAGGATGTGGCACAGACCATTAATGACTCATTCAGGGAGACAGCTAATGATGCCTTTGTGAGGCTTAGCTCCATTAGCCTGGTGCCTCCAGTTCAAAAGTATTGTCTGTGTGCTCTAATTGTGTTATGCTGCCAAAATGCTGATTGTCATATAAGATTCCACTCCCCTGCACCACTTTAGTAATGAGTGCTAACCCTAACCCTTATGCTGCTCCTTCCCCCAGCCCTAACCCTACACCTTACGGTCATTAAAACCTTCCCATAACACTGCCACTACACAAGACAGACTCAGACACACAAACATTCACAAACACACACAAACACATGTGTATGTGTGTATGTGTATGTGCATATCTTTTTCTGATCAGTCAAGGAAAGCCAGACATATATTTATACACATTTACACTCATGTATAAGATATGTCACCTGACAGTGGTAGTATGCTCCTGAATGTATAGCATATTTTCTCCTGTATGACATGTACTGGAGTGATGTATTTTCCAGCCCATAAATGAAGCACTACTTAGACATGCACACACATCTATGTGTCCTGGTACTTGACAAATGGCAGATGCAGAGAATAGTATAGAAAGCACTTATATGTTATTGCATACTGATATTTGTACTGTTTATTACACATATCAAGCTTTGTCATATCATTCAATCCCCACTCCAGATCTTTCATTGAACAGCTAAAAAAGAAAAACAATCAACATTCCTTCTACTGCCACACCAACAAGGTGGCCAGATGCATGACACCCCCCCAGCCACCATTCAGATCATATTTCTGTGCCCTGCCCCAACCTTCTTTAACATATATTATTAAAAAAATAGTGTCTTCTTTTAAACTGCAGCAAGCTGTTTGCTACAAATGTTCATAGGTTTATAGGTAGGTACTAGGCTATTGGCCCTAGGACCTATATAAGCCTAGCCAAAAAGGTAGCCTGGCTTTCGCCATCCAAGAAAATTATTTTCCTGTGCCACTGTCGAGCAGAGCCACAGAAGTGTTCCCCGGGGTGAATTTCCTATTTCCCATCCAATTATCAAGATTTTTCTTGAAGAGTGCTAATGAGGAGCTTTATTTGATATACATAGGTAGTTTGTTCCAGAGAATAGGGAGTCTCTGGGACAGGAATCTATTCCCCCAGCACATTCTGTTTATTTTGATGACCAGTTTGCGGTCCCTAGATCCTGTAGCTCGGAGGTATTGGGATTTCTTTAAGTGGAGCATGTCCAACAGTTCTGAGTTTGACATAGCTTTGTATGTTAGGCAGAGATCACCTCTGAGTAGGCGATATGCAACGGAGTAAAGCTGGAGTTTTTTGAGACGGTCTGTGTAGGACATCTGTTTGAGGCTGGTAATCATCTTTGTAAGGTATTTCTGCGGCCTTTCCAGTTGTTGTAGATGTCTTGTGAGGTACATACCAAAAGGGGCATTGTACTCTATAATGGGTCTAATGAGTGATGAGTAGAAGGGAACAATGACCTCTTTTTCCTGGATGAGAAACCTTTTGTGATGAGGTGTGCCATGTAGAAGGATTTCCTGACTATTGTGGTGATGTGATTATCAAAGGAGAGACTACTGTCCACCTGTGTCCCAAAGTCTCTTATCACACTTTCGGTGTTAAGTAGACTACCGCCTATGTGGTAGTTCATGGGTATAGAGTTTTTACCAAAGGGGATGACAATGCACTTTTTGGCATTGAGCTTGAGGCCATGGCTTTGACACCAGGCATCTGTCTCAGTGAGGCCCTTTTGTAGGATGTCCACATCGTTAGGAGTTTTGATTATGGCTCCTAGTTTGCAGTCATCTGCGAACTTTGTTAGCCAAAGACCTTCTATGTTAGCCTGTACTTCAGAGAAGTAGATACCAAACAGGACTGGACCCAGAACTGAACCCTGTGGTACTCTACTTGTCACTGGTCTGAAGTCGGATTTGGAGTGTGCTGCTTTCACAGTGTGGGTTCTGTCAGTGAGCCAGTTGGCAACCCATCTTGTGACATAGAGATTTATACCTAGTTTAGTGAGTTTATGTATAATTCCAGAGTAGGGGATGGTGTCGAAAACCTTGGCGAGATCTAGATAGGCTGTGTGAACCACCTTACCCTCGTCTACAGCTTTGGTGACTGCTTCAAAGAAGTCTATCAGGTTTAGGAGACATCATCTGCCTTTTACAAACCCGAACTGGTTAGGGTCCAGAGTTTGGAGATTACCAATGTCTTTGCTTATAAGTTCCATGATGATACGTTCTATGACCTTGCAGACCAGGCTTGCCAGGCTAATGGGGCAGTAGTTCCCGGGGTCCATGGTGGCTCCCCCTTTGTGGAGTGGGATAACCATTGCTGTGCACAAAGCCTGAGGTGAGGCTATGATTGAACATGGTACTTAGATGGGGTATCAGTTCATTCTGTAGTTCATACAGAACGCAGCCTGGAATGTTGTCAGGTCCCATGGCTGCTGTGTTCTTGGCTTTGGAGAGTGTGGTTTTTACCTGTGCAGCCATGATTACATGATTGCAGGAACTTTGCATTCTTCCAGTATAGAGATGGGTCCTTTAGGGGGTGAGAGGGGGGTAAAGTTAGCACTGAACCTATTTGCCAGGATGATTGCAATATCAGTTGGTTCTGTATATTTAGTGCCATTGTGCTGTAACTTAGAGCAGATCTGAGTTTTGCCATTGAGATTCTTGACATAGCTATAGAATGTTTTGTGGTTGTCTTTAGAATCAGTGGTGATTTTGTTTTCGTAACTAGCTTTGGATGATTTTATGAGGGATCTCAGCTTCTTACTGAGGCTAACCAGGGAGTTCCCCCAATCATGGGATTTTACTCCTTTTTGCAACAGTTTCTTTCTTCTATTGTAGAGTTTGTTTATGACAGGGGACCACCAAATTGGCTTCATTTTTTTTGGAGAATAGCATATTGGTTCTGTTAGGGATAGCATGATCCATGCACTCATGTAAGTGCTTATAAAGTGCATTTGTGTAGGATTCAACAGCCTTACCTCTATTGTCCATCTGTATGGGTGTCGTGAAGTTTGCCGCTTCTGTCTTAAGAAGCGTGAAGCTGGCTTTGGAGAAATGTTTTACGGTAGTTTCCCTAGTGGGGAATGGGGGTGGGATGGTGATGTCTAGGGTGATTAGCTTGTTGTCGGATCTGACCACCGAGGAATTGACCTTTGGTGTAGAACACCGGTAATGACCTGGTCTAGGATATTGTTGCCCCTGGTGGTGGTGTGGATAATTTGATCCAAGGTGTTGGAATTTATTAATTCCACAAAACATTGAGCAAAAGAGTTGGAACATGAGTAGTTTTCCCAGTTAATGGTGGGGTAGTTGAAATCACCCATTATTAGGATGTGTAGCAAAAAATTGCTATAATTTATACCCTGCCTTCACAAAGTGCAATGGCATTCATGTTTTAGTTTAAAAAAAAGAAAAAAATATTTTTAAACTTTAACAAACTGCTCGCTACAAATGTAGCAAACAGTTGCTACAATGTATACCTTGCCTGCACAGAGAAGAGCTACAGCACTTGGGTTTTAATTAAATACATTTCTTTTTTACTTTTAAAATGCAAGCAGTTGCTGCAGTTTATATGGAGCACTGCAATCCTCAGATTTGACTGCAAATGTAATAGCCATTATTGCATTAAAGAGAGTCTGGGATCAGCTGATCACACCCTAACAATCTGCACCGAGAGCAACCCTACTTGTGTTTGTTCATTGCAAGTAATTCCCACTGTTATCTGGTGTTGGGGAATGTGTTATTTTTAAATGCATTTATTGGTGGGTAATTGTTTTCCTTTATAGTGGTATAGTTAGTGGTGTTTTTCTGTTCAGTCCATATTCAGTCCATATGCTATATGCATTAGATTATAAGCTCTGTATTGTATCTCTCCAGACAGAAGTTTGCAACAGCATGACTGGGTGTGTTATGTTATTGAAAATGTATAAATCTACCTACTTAACTGAATAAATTACTGGAAACTTCAACAAAGCATTGTATTCCTCCCACAGGGAGGGTATCAGATAGAGTCTCCTAGATCTGCTGGCTAAAGTGATTTTATCTGGACTAATCCTTTATACTCTGTTTCCTGTTAGTCCTGTCATCCTGTGGGACCCAACTTGAGCTTTTTGGATTACTTGTTATCTCCCTATTTCATAGGGTTTCTGTGCTACATGTACTCCCCCATGTATCTCACATACTATAAAATGTTTTAGATGAACAATTTCAGCTGATGCTGGTGATGTGGCTGTATAAGTCATATCACATAAAAAAGTAAACACTTTTTTAAATATTTTTTTCAGATTACAATGAAATCTGTAAAAAATCTTTTATTTTTATCTGTGAATTATGAGGAAATCCTCAGGAAAATAAAAGCTCCATATGGTATACAAGGAATTTTAGTGCTGGTTAGATACATTCTATAAACTTAATGCAATGTCATATAACCCACATTGGCCAGAAGAACATAGACACTACTGTCTACGCATCTTTAAATGCCCTGGAATTTCTGTCACAATCCACTGTATTATGAAGTGTGACAGAGATTCCTGATGCGCAACTTTGTTTTCTTACAGGCATTGGTTGTTATATGTGCATTTCCTACCTGATAATTACTGTTGCACTGAACTTACTGTCCAGCAGTTGTGGTACGCTGATGTACTACTTCTCTATTGTACCTTATTAGAGTGTTATATGACTTACCTCAAGTATTGTGTTGAATTCGTTGCATTCTACTGAGTTCCACAAATTTTTTGAAATGTGGTCCTATATGTATGTAAGTGGGTGTGCATGTGTGTGTTTCTGCGTATACATGTGTCTCTTTCTTCCTCTGCATGTTTATCTGTGTCACTTTTTGTGTGAGTGTGTGTGTGTGTGTGTGTGTGTGTGTGTGTGTGTGTGTGTGTGTGTGTGTGTATAATATTATATACTTCTATAACATTTATTTTGGCTGTAAAATACTTCCTCCACCAACAATTTCATATGCTGCAACAACTTTGAATCATTTGGTGGAAGAACTATTTTATATCAAAAATATATGAGAAACCTATATACTATTAAAAGGCAAATATGAAATAATTGAATAGATAGCTCATTGTCTAAATGCAATAATGCCCCACAACGTTGGTGTTACTGGGGAAATAATGTCATTCCAGAAATGTAACGGCACTCTACCTGCATCGTCATGCCTCACAACATCCCTGGGCAGTCATTATTTCCCCAATGACACCTTCCCTGTCAGGCATTATTGCTTACAAGCTGCATAACCTTAATTATCTATACCTGGTAGAATTAATACAGCCTCCAAGCACTGCATTTTATTGACCCTGACTAATCTAGCAGATAAACAAAGTTAGTAAAGGAATAGGAAATAAGATGCAAACAGACCATTTGATGTCAGCAACATATGATGACGTAACATGTAAAAATGGCCGTAGATATTTTTAATCATTATTTCCTTTAATGTATACACAATTTAGCCATCATTTATACAAAGCTGGGGAAGAGCACTGATTGTTTATAAAGCTTGCACAGTATGAGTACAGACAAGAATGTAGTCACTACTGAAAGTTGCTTTTTCCTGCTGTTTTACCAAGACCATAATGCTTTCAATTGTTTTTCCATCCTTCTGTTTTTCTGCAGTATTTTTTTATAATAAAATGAACTGGAAAGCAAGAATATCTGAGATGGATTTAGTTTAAATCAGAATTAATAATTTAGAAGTTCTTCTGTGAAAGCATTGTGATGTTTAAAAATATTTTTGCAAGACCTTGTGCTAGTGGCATGGAAGGATAAAGCCCTAATTGCAGTCCAAGTGATCCAAATTTGACTAGTCCATCAGGCAGGTGATCATGCAGGGAGGGAGGCTGGGCATGCCACTCCCAGGAATGAGAGTGTGGATCCTGCCTGGATCATTCGACTGTTACAATTACAGATCCTTCTCTGAAAGGAGACTTTCATAATGGGAGGAGTTGAGGCAGGCAAAATAAGGGTGTGCCTGCACAAGCTGCTGAAGGCAGCCATTGGCAGAGCAAATAGAGGACCAGGCATGGGCAGACAAAGACACATACATGGTCCTTGCTGTAACTTAATTGTTCATGTTACCACTGGGGCAGAGTTAGGCCAAAAATGAAAAATGCACAAATTGGCAGGATGTTGGTGAGAGCAGAAAGCAGCCTCATGGCTGCCTAGATGATGGGTCACTTTAAAAATGGAAATGTCTGAACAAGGACTGGTTTGGTGATGGGCAGACATAGGGACCAAATAATACAAAAATATATTTTCTCAGGCATACATTTGTGTGTTTCGGTTATTACAACCTCCAAATGCTGTGTGCTAATGATCCCAGTGCTGCACTTTGCTCATTTGAATAAACACAGCATTCAACCTTGCTAAAGCCAATCACTTAGGACCATCAGGATGGGCTGCTTTTACATCTCTAAGCAAAATCGGATCATGGTGAAGCAGCACACTGCATTTTGCTGTTGAGAAATTGTATTGTTTTAAAAATACACATCTGTGTGGTAGAAATATTATAGCTTCAATTGCTGTATTGCACTTATCTTCAATACTTATACATTTCAAGGCTGAATAAAAATGGCATTCAGTAATGCAAAATCAGATTCATATTATTCAGCTGTGCAAAAATAAGCATCAGAGAGCAGTCACACTGAACTCACTTTGCATGCTACAAAGAAAAATATAAGATCATGACTCTGGGAAAGCAACATATGGCATTTTTCTCTTGAAAAAAAATTCCATTGCTTTCACCAAATGTGCCTTTGCACACTTGATACTGTCTCAAGGTGCTGTACTCAGTGCACTTAAATGAAATAGTGCAGCATTTAACTCCACAAAGGCATATTGGGAGAGTTGTCATGTTTCACAGTACTATAAGCTTTGCTTAGAGCAGCACTGCAGCAGCATTATACGTCAGGTTTCTTTTGGACTTATTAACAAAACCTGTATTCAATTAAAAGATAAGAGATAAGTTCTATACTGCTGAAATAGAGCATGCACTTTTAGCAATCTAGAAATGTACCGTTAGCTGATGAAGAATGGAACCCATTTTGTTTTGGCTTTCCAAAAATATTCATAAACTGTTACAGTCATAAGCATATTCATGTCACTGTGCTTTCCTTATGCCTTTATCAGCAGCAAATCATGTTGATCACTTATTGCTAGCTCATCAATATAGAGAGATGGAGCTCCAACTATCACGCAGATGGCCTGGGAATGAGTAGGGGTCCAAGTTCTGCAGGAACTGGGGAAGGGAGGATTTCAATGAGCAACCAGCAGTGACTCACTCATCTGGTGGGAAGAAAGTAGTTTGGTGTCCCGTGAATGTTGAAACCTTTTGGAATGTGTTTATGTTAGTGGGTGGCTCTTTTAGGCTAGATACATGGGAATTGTGCTACAGTACCATTTTGTGGCTGTCTTCATGAAATCCATGTACATGTGAGTGTATGTGCTGGAGTAAGACAATGTAGACCCTTGTGATGATGTGAATCATCACATCAGCCACAAAGTAATGAGATTAGGTCCTTGCAAAACAAAGCCCTTTTCCTAAAATGTAAGTTCTGCAGAAGTAATATTTCTGAATGCCAAGGTTTTCTGAGTTGGGAAATATTAGGGTCCAGCCTTCAACCTGTGCAGCCCTGCTCTACTGAATGAAGCCACACCATCCATCAGGCTATTGAGCTGATGAAGGCATTTGACAAAGAAACAGACAACAGCAAAATGAAGCTTTAGGCAGATGTCCATTAATCAAGAGTGAAACAAACATCTACTGTTGAAAGAGACACCCTGACTGGATGATATGGGGTACTGGTCAGGTAAGGTAGATTAGGGAAATGAATGGAAAGCTATAAGACATTGTTTTGGTGGTTGGCAAGTAAAAGGGAATAAAATCAAAAAGAATATATATTTACCTTTTGTTCATTTGCATGGTGGCATATTACAGCAGTTCTCAGAATGAACAATGTATTGAGTGCATATCTGCAGATTAGCCAACATAAAAATGTACCTTAGTTTGAGATTCTGAGGCTTTCCATATTTGTACTCCATGGAATCAGTTTCAGAAGGGGTACATTTGCTAGTATTATTTTTAAATTATTTTATACTGTCATCACAGCTATACACCTTCTATAAAGATTAAGCAAACAACCCTGCATTTTTCATGTTTTGAAGCTATAGTCATGCTTATATTGTTTGCAACATTTTCAAAAATGTTTCAATTCTGTTTTTGTTTTTTCACTGTGTTTTCATAGGTTCATGGGTATCAATTCATGAGCATCTTTAGAAGACTACCCATACATCCCCATGAATGTCTTTAGCCCTTATTTTAAGAACAAATATCACAGAAATAAGTATAACATTTACATGTTGCCCTTATCCATGAAGGGACAAGGGTGCTAAACCAGGGTTGAATTTGTGGTTACTCATCCATTCATCCAAATTTTATTTGAATTTTCTAAAAGAATTTCTTTATTTTATGTGGTGGGGAAACTGATTCCAAAAAGTTGTATTCTCTGTGATACATATCTCTTTCTCCAGTATGTTCTATTTATGTTGCAAAAGAGGTTTAGATTTCTTGAGCAGGTGTTTATGCCCCCATTGGACTTGTGGATGTGCAGTTGGTCTGACAGGATAGGGTTTGTTGATGCTCCGTGCCTGTGCCAGAAATGCCCTGAGAAGAGGAACAAGGCTTTAAGATGGTCATCATAGTTTTATGATTTAGGTCCTTGATTTTTATTGCAAGAAAACATTGTGCACATTCAAGTTGTGTCAAATGTTTGGACAGATAAATTCTGAAAGAGGGGATTATACTCAATGATCAGCCTGATCAGTGTGGGATGCAGTTGAATGATTACATCTCTGGACCTGGATGCCAAACTCTTAATAACAAGCTGTGCAGTAAAAAAGTACTTTCTTACAGTAGTGGACATGTGGTGATCGAATAACAGTTCATTGTCTGCATAGATTCCCAGCTCCTAACTACTGCATCAGTTTAAAGGGGTGTGTTGTCAATATGATACTTACAAGGGACTTCTTGCTTGCTTGCTTGCCAAAGGATGCTATGATAACATTTCTTGGCATTTAGTTTTAGTCCATGGTTTTGACAGCAGCTATTGGTTTGGAAGATGCTATGATGCATTTCTTGGCATTTAGTTTTAGTCAATGGTTTGGACACCAGCTATTTGCTTGAAAAAGACTATCTTGGAAGATATTGGTGTCCTCTGGTGAGTTTATGATAGCACCCATTTTACAGTCATATGCTATCTTGGTCAGCTATAAACCCTTAACGATAGCTTTAAACCCCAAGAAATAAATGTGAAAGATGAATGACCCAAGAACTGAACTCCTAGACATGCTGCTAGTGGCAGGCCTTTTGGAGGAGGTAGAACAGCCCATTCTGCTTTCCTGGATTCTATTTGTGAGCCAATTTGCTATCTACTGAGTTACATGGGATTAACATTTAGCTGGGATAGTTTATCTATGGTAATTGTGTGTGGGATGGTGTCAAATGTCTTTGCGATATCTAGATATGTAGTGTGTACTGATTTGTCTTCATCCATTGCTTTACTAACCTTCTCAAAGAAGTCAGCCAGGTTAAGTAGGCAGGCAGGAGCTGCCCTTAACAAATTCGGGCTCACCTGTGCCCTTTTTTATTAATTCCATAATGATTTTTTCCATTGCTCTACAGCTGAGGCTTGTCAGACTTACTGGTTTATAATTTCTCATGTTCAGTGACAGCCCATCACTGTGCAAATGGCTGACAGTTCCTGTTCCCCATTTGTCTTTCACAAAGTCTGTTTGGAGGCTAACATTGAATAGCCTCTGTAGGGGGTTTGACAGGTCCTGTTTCAGGCTGGCCAGTAAGCATCCTAGCATATTATCCAGCCCCATAGAAGCAGTGTTCTTGACCTTGGCAGTAAAGGATTCTGCATTTGCCAATATGCATAGATGTTATAAATAGTGATAGCATTAAATATGATACCTTTCAATTCAATTCAATTTAATTCAGTACAATTCAATTTATTCATAGCCATGGGTAAATTGTTTTTGCAATCACAAGATTAGCATTGGTCCATACACAACATTTAACATTCACATAAATACAATAAAAATAGAAAAACATAACAAAAAACATTTAACATAAATACAACAGAGAAGAAAATCGTTCTCCAAAACTACTATAAATACTACCATTTGTCCCCCTCATCCAATATTGCACTTGATTTAAACCAAAAAGTGCAAAGGTGCTGAAATTGAAGCTATATTGAGTTTAAGATATTTCTTAAGATGTAACAATCTTATTATTCATATGTTTAATTGGTGCTGGAACAAAACTATTCCTATACCTTTTTGTTTTACATCTTGGGAACATATAACTCTTTCCCAATGGAAGAAACTGGAATTCACAACAGAATGGATGTAACTCATCCTTTATAATTGGCTTAGTTATTCTTTCTAACTGCTATAAAGATGTAGGACACATTTGCTGTTCACCAATCAATTTACTGGACCATTTTATAATTTGATTCAGCAAATTCCTATTTTTTAATAGACAATTTTCCATACCATGCTACCAAAGAAAAAAATGATTCAGTGAAAGCACAGTAAAACAGAACCATGATATTTTTGTCTATATGTAACTGTAACAGCTTTTGCAAACAAAACAATCAGTGATGTCCATTCTTATATACCATTATGTAGTTTTCATCAAAGTTCAACTTTGAATCGATAATAGTTCCAAGATACGTATAAGATTGCACACATTCTACCATCTGATATTTAATAATTGCTGCATCATAGCCACAGACATTTTTCCTAAAGTCTATTACCATCTCTTTAGTTTTTGAAATGTTTATCTGAAGATAAGAATCTTCACACCACTCAACAAAGTCCTTAACTGGACCATGGCAAACCTCATAATTTTTGAGCTGGCTAACTATGATAGTATCACCTACATAATTCAAAATCGTACTATTCTCATGTACTATTCTCACACACAATTCTACATGTGTTTATATACAAGATAAACAAAAGAGCAGACAACAGACACCCTTGTGGTGCCCGGGTTGAAGAATAGAACTGATCTGACAAGGTTTTATTTACTCTTATACTCTGTGGTCTATTAATTAAAAAATGCAAAATCCAACCCATAAGGCATTTACTCAGATTGAACTGTTCTTGTAACCTATATATTAAAACGTGGTTGAATAGTATTAAAGGTGGATGAGATATCAAAAAACAGAAGTCTGACATGTGATCCTTCACTTTCCAAATGTTTAACAAGCAGTGATTATTGCATCTTCTACACCTCTATGTGTCCTATACGCAAACTGCATAGGATCAAGCATATGTTCAACCTCCTTTAAAATCTCTACTTTCACCAGTTTTTCAAAAACTTTCATAACAATTGAAGTAAGAGCTACTGGTCTAAAATCATTCAGTATCTTAGGGCACTTAGACTTAGAGATCAGAACTATTACAAAATGTTTCCATAGTACAGGTACATGTATGTGTAATGACTTTTCAAAAATATGAAATATAGAACTTAACTCCCTAGCACAAATTTTTAACACTCAACCACAGATATTATCAGGTCTACTACTCTTTCCTATTTTTAAAGAAAGGAAAGCTTTTTCTACATCTTTTGGATTTATTCAAAATGCTTCTCATCTACAAGCTTTTCCCTCAAGTTATTTACCTCATTACTAAAATCATAACAGTCAAAACAACTGAAAAAGGAATTGAGATTATTAGCAAGATTAAAGTCTGTATTCCATCTATTTAGAATAACTTGACTATTACTTTTTGAATTTTGAAGACCATCTAGGGCCTTCATACTAGGCCATGCTGAGCCAAGATTATTTGAAGCCATTTTCTTTTCTAAATAACTATATTTTTGTTTTGCTCTCAAAATTTTGATTTTCAACTCTCTGATAGCTTTATATAAATCTAACACATCACCTTCTTTGAAGGCTTTTTTCTTCTTTTTTAAACTGGACTTAACAGATTTATTTATCCAAAGCCTATTATTTGGATACATTTTTACATACTAACTTGGAACAATCATATCTCGACAAAAAGTAATATATGAACATATTATGTCAGCAAGTTCATCTAAATTATCACTACAAGATTGTTTAAATATGTCCCAATTAGAACAGTCAAAACATTCCTGTAAACAGAAGATCGACTCCTCATTCCAACACTTCACATTCTTCTTCTGTATCTTTTCTCTCATCAATAACATTTTATATGCAGGTAATAAATGCACACAGTTATGATCTGCTAAACCCAATGGAGGTAACAGAGATGACTTATAAGCGCCTTTTACAGTCCCATAACAAATATCTAAAATCTTATTCTGTCTAGCTGGATAGGACACATATTGATAGAAATTCACTAGTATCCTTTCAAGTGAGACATGATTAAAGTCACCCAAAATAAAATTTGGTGCTTCAGGTGAAATTGTCTGTAGCCTTTGCACTACTTCAGAAATAACATCGACTGCAGTGGTTACATTTGCCTTCGGATAAATATAAACTATTGTTAAAAAGACTTGAAGAATCTCACATGGCAAATAAAACGGTCACAGTGACAGTGATAAAAGTTCAATATCTGATGTACAAATACATTCTCTCACAGTCATAGAGGTACAGTACCTTTTATTCACATAGAAACATACTCCACTTCCTTGAACTTTCCCTGTATTTTCAACCCTTCGGTCCAAATGAAACGGTACACCAAAACCATCAATACACAAATCATTATCTTTATCTTGCTCTGAAAACCATGTTTCCATGAAGGCTATAACACAACAATCACCAAAATTTTCTGATATCAGACATTCCCTTCCAATTTATACATTTTATTTCTCAAAGATAGAATATTTCCCATAATCATCATAGGTAAAGCTTTTCTCCAAGGGCCTCCACTGAAAAAAGGGCACCTGTGCCCATTCGGACTTTCCCAGTAAACAAATGTCAACAAATAAATAAATAAATAAATAAATAAATAAAGATGTAGTGAAGTCAGCGATTTGGAAATAAATGTTAAACTTAGGCATGTCTTCCCTTAGTTTCAGTGGATTAGCTTTGCTATAATCACTGAATGCAGAGGCACTGCTTCTGGCTTCAAGTCTTAAGGTGAATGTGACTAATTTGTAGTCCAATTTGACTAAAGACAGAGTAACAATTGTTAGGAGCAAAGCTGTCCCACATTGGGGAGGACAAAGTCCAGGATTTTATCACCCCTGGTTTCTGACTAACTGGTATAGTGAATTTGTACTGATGAAATCCAGAAATCTCTGGGCATGCATATTAGAGGATGTATATGTCTCCATTTTAATGAAGGGTTGTCGAAGGCCCCTAGGAGGATAGAGTGTGGCTTAGTACAGGGGTACTCCATGCTAGTTAGGTAGGCATTATGGGCTGAGGGGGACATAGAGTGGGTCTTGTAGTTAGCCATGACATAATGGGGGGTCTTGTTAATGGTAAATTAAGCCTGAAGACAAAATTACCACCGTAACAGATATAAGCAAACATAATCTGAGGGTTATGCTACTCAGTACTAGAAGTCTAAATCTCTAAGTGCACTCGCTTGAAGCACTCCTTAAATGGAGAACATCAACATCTGTGCAGTAACACAGACCTGATTCAAAGCTCCGGAGAGCACCCCTGCACTACCAGCCTATACCTCATACCACACTTTTAAATTCCAGTGCCTTGGACCAACTCATTCTTACCCACACCAAGAGTAGCAACATTCTTGACTTGGTCATTACTAATATGGATGACCGTTGCTATACACCAGTAAGCAACTATTCACTGGTCACATCTGACCACAAGCTCATCACCATGGATAGCCACATTCCACCCTCACCCCCCCTCCCCCGTAAAGGAAACCACCATGAAAAACTTCTCCAAAGCTAATTTTGGGCTTCTAAAAACAGATGTGGCCAACTTCACGACACCCATGCAAATGGAAAATAGGTGCATGACTGCTGAATCATACACCAAAGCACTGTATGAACACATACACAAGTGCATGGAATGGGCCATACCAAACAGAACCAAGACGCTCTCCTCCAAAAAAAGGAAGCCAATCTGATGGTCCCCTACCATAAACAAACTCTACTACAGAAGGAAGAAACTTATACAGAGCAAGGTGAAGTCCCAAGACTGGAAACACTCCCTTGTTAGCATCAGCAAAAAACTGAGATCCCTCATCAAATCCTCTAAAGCTAGCTACGAAAACAAAATTGCAGCTGATACTAAAGACAACCACAAGGCATTTTGTAGTTATGTCAAGAACCTTTGTGGCAATACTCAGATCTGTTCTGAGCTACAGCACAATGGCAACACATATACTGAGCCAACTGATATTGCCAATACACTGGCCGATAGGTTCAGTGCAAACTTTATCCCCCTTTCACTCCTTAAAGGGCCTATCACAATACCAGAAGAATGCCAAGTTCCTAATATCACTGCTGCACAGGTTAAAACCACACTGTCCAAAGTCAAGAATACAGCTTCCCTGGGACCTGACAATATCTCTGGCTGTGTTCTACATGAATTACAAAGTGAACTGGCACCACACCTGAGTGCCCTGTTCAATCACAGCCTCACTTCAGGCTTTGTTTCTACTGAATGGCGCACTGCTACGGTCCTCCCACTCCACAAAGGGGGAGTGACTACAGACCCTGGGAACTACCACCCCATTAGCCTGACTAGTCTGATAAGTAAGGTTATGGAGGGCATCATCATGGACCTTATAAATAGGGACATAGGAAATCTCCAAACTCTGGACCATACCTGCTCAACCTGACAGACTTCTTCAAGTCTGTCACCAGAGCTGTGGATGAAGGCAAGGTAGTTCACACAGCCTACCTCGATCTTGCCAAGGCCTTCGACACAATCCCTCACTCAGGAATCATAAATAGACTCACTAAACTAGGCATAAACCCCTATGTCACAAGGTGAGTCACAAACTGGCTAACTGATAGAACCCACACTGTGAAAGTAGCGGATTCCAAATCTGACTATCAACCAGTTACAAGTGGAGTCCCACAAGGATCGGTCCTAGGTCCTCTCCTGTTTGGAATCTACTTCTCTGAAGTTCAAACCAATATAAAGGGACTTTGGCTGACCAGGTTCGCAGACGATTGCAAACTGTGAGCCATTATTGACTCTCCAACTGATGTAGACATTCTTCAAAAAGGCCTCCTGTGACTAATGACTGGTGTCAGAACTATGGCCTTAAACTCAATGCCATAAAATGCATCGCCATTCCCTTTGGGAAAAACTTGGTGCCCATGAACTACCACATTGATGGTAGTCCACTAAACACCAAAGGTGTGATAAGAGATCAGGGGACACAGGTTGACAGCAACCTCTCCTTTGACAATCACATTGCCACTGTGGTCAGAAAGGCATTCTGTGTGGCACATCTCATTACAAAGTGTTTTTCATCCTGGAAGAAAGAGGTCATAATCCCTCTCTACTCGTCCCTCATCAGACCTATTATAGAATACAATGCTCCATTTGGCCTCACTAGACACCTACAACAACTGGAAAGGCCACAAAAATACCTCACTAAGAGGATCCTGGGCCTTAAACACATGCCCTATATGGACAGACTCAAAAAGATCCAGCTATACTCTGTCTCATATCGCCTACTTAGAGGTGATCTCTGCTTGACCTACAAAGCCATGTTTGACCCAGAGCTGTTAGATATGCTACATCTGAAGAAATCCCAATCCCTCCATGCCACACGCTCCAGGGACCTCAACCTCATTACCACAATAAACAAAACATGCTGGAGGGACAGGTTCCTAACCCAGAGACTACCCATGCTCTGGAACAGACTTCCCATTCACATCAAGCAGATCACCTCACTAGCCTCTTCAAAAGATATCTTGACGAGTGGATGGGCAATAGAAAATTCAACCCGGGGATCACTTCAGTGGCCTTGCTTGATAGGGACACTAGGAACTAAGGTCAGGCAGCAAGATGCCAGGGAATCATTTTGGGCTAGGCTTACATAGGCTCCAGGGCCAATAGCCTAGTACACACCTATGAACCTATGAAGGAGTTCCATATTGTTATCTTGTCTTACCATTCTAGAGAAGTATTTTTTTTCAGATATGGAGACACCACCTCCTTTAGTGCCTTCATCTAGTGCAGTGGGCCTGAATATGTGGTAGGCACTGAAACCCTGCATTGATGAGGTGCTCTCAATAATCGTCGTACCAGGTCTTTGTAACTTTGCATATATTGATGTTTTCCAGAATACAGTGTGCTTGTAGGGAGTGATTTTTTTTGTTAAGGCTCCTAGTGTTGACCATCAATACCATTGTGTTATCTGGATTATGTCTTGTTATATTGAAAGCTTTTGAGGACTGAAGTTGGCTAAAAAAAGGCACTATGGGAGTGGACAAATTTATAGCCATTATGCAAAAGCCTTGGGGGATAGGTTGTGGGCCATCCCTGGCAAAGGAGTTAGAACTGTTTACCATCTTCTTCCAGCCTCATATATATATATATATTGGACCTCTTTTCAATGACACCAGAAGCTCAGCCCATTGTTCAGAGGTTCATAGGTTCTTACTAAGCTTACAGCTAAAATAGACCCTTAAGAAGCTCTGCCACATCATCCTGTACTGGTGTGAAACTAGTAGTGCCACTCATTAAGCAGAATTTCTCCTCGTATTCCTGGTGAAAATCTGCAATCACCATCCACTCATCCAGATTGGTTTTAAAGGTTGCTGGGGAAGTACTCTGCTTGATCAGTAAGGGCAGCCTATTCCAAAAAATGGGGTATAGATTGGGTTAGGTATCAGCCACATCACCTGGTCTTGTTGATGTGATAGTGCAGGCTTAGTGAAGAAGTCAATAATCTTTTTTTTTTTGTATTGTGGCATGATTCTTAGTGATAGTAAAATGCTGCTCAAGGCTAGGTTCATACCTGCCTCAGGCACATTTCGAGAGGTCCATCATGTTTCTCTGGATTTCAGAGAGGTACTTCTCACATCATTTACACCCATGTGAACTATTATTGTGTCATATGTTCACTTGTAGTGCAGGGACTTGAATTTCTGCATTGTATGGTGAATCCTTGCATCTAATATGAAACTGACTGTGACCATCTCCTTGCACAGCCTGGTGAGTAGTGCATTGTTGTGTCTCATAATGGAGTTACCTATGTTGAGGATGTTGGATGTTGTGGAAGCTTGCCTTATGCACTTTTGATATGAGAAGCTATGACTCTGTCTCTCAGAGTATTGAGGGTACTTGTTTCTTAGATTAGATTTAGGGGGTGTTGTGGTTTAGGTAGGTTACTTTGAAATTTATCAGCATATGTAGGTCAGTGTGTTTGGTGTGATCTGTATGTTATAGATTTAGTATGGTGTTGTGTGGTACTGACAACCTGCTTATTTGTAGTGTCTTTGTCTTCCTAGGAGAGTTTTGCCTCCAATAGCATTAAATAACTGCATCTCTCACACACTTTGTCAGTTTAAGTGGTAGGCAGTTGTCAGTAAATGTAAGACAATTACTACATTGTTTCAAGATCTCCATTTCAGCTAAGTTGGCTACAGAAATTACTGGAAAGTACAAATCCATGGTTTCAGATGCTTACTAATGTGGGCTGAAGGGGGAAGAGCACCTATGAGTTGATTACTAGAGGAACTATCTGCTTGATAGTGGACTTAGTGCTGGTCTCAACACAGCTGCATACAGCTATGAAGCAATGATCCTTAGCTTCTTTTCTTACCATAAGCAAAAGAACAGGATTAATCCCAAGCTGCTTCCTGAGAAAAAGTGTTAACCTAGATGTTACTGTATTCAGGACACTGGCTATAGCTTTCTCTTGGTAGATACCCTGAATAGAATCTACAGCAGCTGGATGCAACAGACAGCCAAGCTTTTGAAAGTCCCTAAAGAGGTTCTCACCAAGACTGCAACCAGGTAGCCCAATGAAATCCCATACACACTGCTCAATTAGACACCAACAGGAATCAATGCCCTGTGCTGTTTTTTTTTTCAACTATTTATCATTTAATTCCATCCCTTACCTTATACCATGTCACATTTTAACTTCTCCATGCCTTTACCTAAATTTCCCAAGTCAATTTCAAAATGTCAGTGGACTTTGTTTGAACCATGTCATTTTTTAGCTTTCATAATAAATTCACCACACTAGACATCCCGTTTACATGTATGAATCAGGTAACATCTGTTCTGAACATGTAGGCTGTTGCACTCATTTACATGAAAGCAGTTCAGATCCACTGTAATTTTAAATGCCCTTTTTATACTCAAAGTCCAAATGACATCCCTTCTATCCCCGTGATCCACCAAGACATAGACTATAGTGTTGAAGCTTGTGCCCCATGGTATCATGAAGCAAATGAGACAGAAGACAAAGAAAGTGATAGAAACCGTGGACTATTTTGCTGGCCCTTCATTGTGCCATGTCAATCACACCTCTCTGTGCTTTGATTTGTAACTGCAGAGTGGATGCAGTATTTTAGAAGTGCCTCACTAATGTCCAGATCAAAAGCGGGATAACTCCTTTTTTCTGAAAGTGACCACTCTTACAATTCAGAGTACTTGTACAGCCTAGAGTGAGTTTCATTTCTGAGTGATGACTACCATCAGATCCTTTAGTGCTAAGAATAGTTTTGATGGAACACGTCATACAAAATTTCTTGTGCCCTAGATGCATAGTGCCCCATTTGTTGATAGCCAAGGCCACACTAAAGGCATAGCACATAGTCCAGATTGGATGGGTGCAGAGCTTCATCATTGCCATCATCCTCTGTGATACATTGACTGGTCTAACAGATATCTTAAACAGCAAGAGACTCAAAATAGCACTGATGGGCCCCAATAATTTATGCTGGGCAGAAAATGCGTATGAGACTTCTATAAGGCATCTGCTGCAGTTCATATCTTAAGAATCCACTGAAAGAAAACAGCGACAATACAGCAGCTAATACATACTGACTGAAGGGTCCTGACTTAAGCTGGCACTCCTTCCTGCTGGTAAGCAGCATACACTTCTACTCAAATAGTAAGTAATACCTACACTTTTACTAATTAGGCTGTGAAGTATAAATACCACCTGATACCTTTCCCTTATACCCAAGATTGTACTCGTTTACATTTTATTTCCCTGATTTCTTATTTTCAAGTTTTTTCCTGATTGCTCTATTTCACCTATTATTTTTGAACAAATCTGAGGGTTCATACCAGTCTTTTATTATTTTATGACGAAACCAGGTATTATAAAATAAGATTCTAGTTTCAAAATTCCTGTGTTAATTATCTGTGTAATATTTATTTAGACACAGGCTTTCAAAAAGGTAATTATTACTCATTAATGTATGAACAAGAAATCTGTCCCAGTGCAGGTGCCTTCAAGATAATGAATACATACTCAGACACTGAATCCCTTCTTTGTATGTGATATGATTCAGGTAATGCATCTTTTTATAAAAATCCTTTGAACTTTAGCTAATCTACTTTTTCACGTGGGCTTTTATAAGGAGACACAATATGCCACGTTGATATTTATGGCAGAAATAATGTGGTATTAAAACACTGACTTATTGGTATTACAAAACTAAATATCAAAACTTGCTGCATGGTTTCTTGTTGTCTTTAGAAGATCCCTTACAGGCTTGGTAAGTATAGCTAGAGAAAGAGAGTTCACCATCAGCCCTGATTCTTAAATCCATGAAGGCAGTGAACCTCATCTGGCTACATTTCTGGTCATTTTTGACAGCCTTACTAAGGCTTTGCTTAGAGTCTTCCTTCAACTCTACATACTGCACATTCAAAAAAGGTTATTCCTGTTTCCTTGTGTTTTCGGATGTTTCTCATAGGAAAATACATTATATTGTACTGTTCCCAGGACCAAACTCTAAGAAACTCAAGTAGTCACTTTCATTATTGATGGAACTGTACTCACCACATTTCTCTGTGCCCTACACCTACCCTTCAACCATGCAGCAGTCTGTCTCCTAACTCTCAGTTCTACTGCCTAACACTACAGCTATACTAGCAGGTGTGGTGTGGAACCTAGTTAAAGGCCTTATCTAAGTCTTAGCACTCCAGCGTCATATTCATCATAAAGCAGGATCAAATGTGATTGATAGGTTTTTCTAGCATTATACCCTCGATGTCTGTTGTGAAGGAGAGTGTTACCATCTAGGAAGTAGTCACTCCATTAAGATTTTCTCCATAGCTTTTTGTTCCACTGCTTTTAGACAAACCTGCTTGAAGTTCCCTCAGTTTTTCTTCCTCCCCTCTTGTATATACTGCCCCTTTTGTTGTTCAGCCCTCACACACTTCTGGTCTTGCTAGTAAGCTTTGACTTAGCTGTCCATAGTACAGTTAGTTTGCTCTCTGTACTCTAGTCTAGTTTTTTTCCAAGCATGTCAGTCTGCCCTCCCATTTCTTCATGAAGACCAAAGTATTTATTCAATAAATCTCATTGCTTCCTGTCTTATGTGAATTCTGTGATCCTCCTTTCACCTTTCTTACCTTGAGCAGAATTGTCCTTCCATATCTTCATTCTGTAATGTTTTAATATTTTATATATATATATATATATATATATATATATATATATATATATATATATATATATATATATATATATATATATATATATATACATATATATATATATATATATATATATATATATATATATATATACACACACACACATATATATATATATATATATATATATATATATATATATATATATATATATATATACGGGTGACTGGGAACCCGAACTGATCGCCAACCAACGGGAAGAGGAGAGAAAGCGACCGACAGGTAGGTTCGACAGGGGGGTTCACGCACGACCGGGAAGGAAAGACCGACAAGAAATGTCGTCGTTACGTTACATGATGCGTGTGTAGCGGAGAGTTAGGGCGGTTGTGGGCGGTTCGTGGTGTGATGTGGCGGGTTAGGCTGTGGGTTAGAAGGCTGTGTGTTGGGTGTGTGTGTGTGGGTGTGGGAGTTAGGTGTGTGATAGTGAGGGACTGTGATTGTGAGATGGTGGTTAGTTAAAGTAGTTAGGGTGCAGGTAGGGTAGGTGGCAGCGGGTTGGGTGGTGGGTGGTTAGGGTTAGGTGCTGTTAGTAGGTAGGTGGTGGTAGGTGAGGTGTGTTGGGGTGGTCGGTGCTGTTAGGTGGGGGTGTGGTAGTGAGTTAGGGTTAGGGTGCAGGTAGGTGAAGTGTGTGATGTAGGGGGTCGGAGTTAGGTTAGGGGTGGGTAGGTGAGTTAGGGTTAGGGTGCAGTGGGTGGTAGTGTTGTTGGTGGAGGTGGCCAGGTTAGGGTGGGTAGTGAAGTGGAGGTGTGTCGGAGGTGGTTAGTGTTGGTTTTATGTTAGTGACGGTTAGTTGTTGTTCGGGTGTGTTTTTAGATTTGGAGTGTTGTTGTTGTGTTGTTGTGTTTGTGTATTTTGTGTGGTGTGTTGTGTTGTGTTTGGTTGTTGGATGTGTGGGTGGTGTGTTGTGTTGTGTTGTGGTGTATGTTCCATATATACATATATGTTTTTCGATTACATTATTCCTACTGGACAGATAGTGTTTTAGTGTTTTCAGAGATGATCTGAGGAGAAAAGTGTCAACCAAATCACATTGCTAAATACATATGCACATACATATACATATATACATATGTAAATTGAGGCTTATGATGTGTTACATATACATTAGTCATCATATTTCAGACATTCAAACCCAGAAGGCATACCCAAACCTGTTTGTTCCCCATCTTGAACCACTTCTGCCAATTGTCTTTTGGCTTGCTCCTTTGATGGCCTCATGTCTTTCGTCTATCTTCTGCCTGTCTCCTCCTCCCTATCTTTCCTGTCCACCACTTGTATGACTTGTGCTTTACTGTAAAAGCTAGCTTTACATTTCTTTGTAGTCACATTGATCTTCTCAACGTTTCACCTTTTGCCTCCTCTGCAAACTCTTGTCCATAGCCCCTTAGTGCTACATTGTTAGGGCATTCCCATAGTGTGTTCAAGCTTATTCAACCTCTCAATTTTCCTATTTTGCATCTATAACCTTCTCCCCATCATCTCCACTCTGAACTACACAATGAAGTGATCATTGGAGGGTAATATTACTTTTAACTGCCCATATGTAGCTATCTCACCTTAGTTTAACCATGTTCAAAAGTAAACCCTTTCTAGTACAGTCATAAATAAGATAGCTGATCATCTCATGGTCCAGAACATTAGTTAGTCCTTCCTTCTCCTCCACCCTTAACTTTGATATTTCTCACTGTACGCCTGACAGATTCAGGTTCCCCATTTGTCTAGCCCTCTATGTTATCTAACTCCAGTCCTTTATTTTTACTCCATGGGTTCTCATCTTGCTCTCATGACTTGATCAGAGATGATGCTTGATACTGATCTACTGGCAATGCATACTTTCTGGCTCTATCTTTATCACAGTGGTGAACACCCCATGTTCTGACCTTGTTGTTTCACTTCATGGACAAGTGCTCCTCCTATTCTCTAACCTCACATCAGATGTCCTCCTTTATGTATATTATCACAGCCTGCCATACCTTCCATCTTTGTCACTCATAAACAATAGTCACCTGTGCACTTCCATGTAACCCACTCTTATACTGCAGTGGAACAACATTTTGTGAAATTATCAACAGAGAGATAGTTAGGATGAGACAAAAAGGACATGTTAAGGATCACTTCCAGCATTCAAAAATGAATGTGACACTGCATTGGCAATCAGGGCTTAAGCACTTCAGTGCTCTGTGCGTGGTATTTAACTGTAGCAAAGCAGTTGTTACATTTGTAGAGATCAGTTTGTAATAGATGTTAGAGGAAAAGTTTTTTTTTTATCTTCAGTTTGGTGAGGACCCTCTTTTGATTCCCATCTTAGAGATGAGGGAGGTACCTGGTCAGGAAACTGCAGTGGGCACTAGACTTCCTAGGTGCAGCTCTGATTAGCAAATAATACATTCCCATCAATCAGCCCTGCTTGTAGCTATATCACCTACCTTCTAAGATTTATTGAATTATACAATAATTCCACTTATTCATTTTTTGTCACCCTTGTTTGCTCTTTTGTGTCCTACATCTTTCTCCCTGCAACGTGCACTTCAACGTATAACACCTCTGTTCTGCCAACACCTCCTACACTTCTGTCTTAGTTTAAAGTTTCACTGGAGGAGATTTACCTTTCCAGCCAAGGTCTTATCATTATTGACCCTTCTTGAGTGCTGTCACTGAGATTGAACTGGTCCCCCTTTCTTAGTTTGTACAAAGCTTTACCACTCTCCCACCAATGACAACCCCCACCATCCACTGCCACAGCCAGTCACTATATTTCTTAGTCTTCTCCTTTCTTAGCCTCCCACCACTGCCAAACTCCCCCACCATCCACTGCCACAGCCAGTCACTATACTTCTTAGTCCTCTCCTTTCTTAGTATGCTAGCTGGTGGAACAGGTAAAAATTCATAGAATATTACCTACAACTATCCTGGCATATCCAGCTATGCTATGCTGGCACCCCCCCTCCACACTCACACACACACACACCCTCAGACTTGTCACCTTCATATTTCAGTTTGCTTCATTTTGTACTCTGTTTATATGAGCTTTTAAACCTTGGTACACTTTCAGCCAAATGATCCAATGACAGTAGCTATATTATTTAAAACATAGTTGACCCTTGTGATGTTTCTTAAATAATTATTGTATACCTAATAGAAAACAGATTTTTTTTTTAACACTAAACTCTCCTTCTTCAAAGTAACAGTTTCTAGTGCACAAAACCAGGCTCATTGTTGAGGACATTAGAGTATAAAGTTAGTAGAACTAAACAAGACAGAGGTGGGAGAATGACCAATGTTTAATTACATTAAGGTGTGCATGTATCAGGAGATACCAAGCTGAAGTACACAGTATAGGGAAGGTAGGTTAAGGAAATCAGCTACATATCTGTTTTCAGAAGGAGAATGAATGTTAAGCTATCTAGTGTGCAGATCTCTTCATTTTAAGGACAAGCCACACTATCCTCTGTTACCATTTCACAGGAATTTAAATACCAGGCCAGTATTAACACCCAAGACATGAAAACTAGGGTTTCCTTTTTCCATCTCAATGTATTTGTTCAACAGTTAAGACAGACATACTAAACTTAGCACTTAGTATCACATTAAAAGGTACTGTCAGTGTACTTAGCTGTTTAATTGTTTCCATTGTATACATTACCAAAAAAAAAACTTACTGCAGAACACAATGGATCTGTTCTTTACTTAGGCATGGAAATAGATGTCCATCTCAGAACTGTATATGAGTAAATGAACTGAAAATTCCTTTTTTTTTTTTTTTTGGCAGTACAGTCCAATAGATTGAGTGGTCAATATGTTTTTATTATTTGTGAAAAGCATATTCCTAGAATTCTATTCATAATCTCAGCAAGTAGGCACATCTTTCTTGCATGAACAATGTACTGCCTTGTTTTGTGTTCCATTAGCCACAAGACAACCATATTACCAAAGCTGGTGAATAGCCAGGACTTATTTTTCCTTTAGAATAGTCAGTGAAAAACCACTCTCTTAACCAAGTCTGCCTTCTTTCAAAATTCTTATTATTTGTGATTATGTGTAATTTTTGTATTACTCATTGTAGCTTTGATTAGTTATCTGGATGAGGATGGAAATGATACAATGTCCATGACAGAATTGCAATGATAAAATTAATAGCAGGATAATCCATGTCTTTGAAAGAAAAGGCTTCCATACATTGTTTATCTAGGCTGGCACATTCTGGAACACTGACATTTGTTTTAAAGTGTGTGTGTGTGTGTGTGTGTGTGTGTGTGTGTGTGTGTGTGTGTGTGTGTGTGTGTGTTTATGTGTATGTGAACACTGACATTTGTTTTAAAGTGTGAGCGAGTGTGTGTGTGTTAGTTTTATTTTGTTTATTTAGGGAAAATAAAAGGAGTATGGGATTAGCTGTTGACAGTACAACTGTATAAAAACAACAAAGAAAATAATAAACTACTGGAATGTCAAATGTAGAGCTGCATGATATATACATACAGTTTTGTAAGGGGGTAAGTTGGAAAAGTAGAATGAATTAAACATCAGTTAGCTACTAGAAGATGAGAATTAGGGAGTGGTATTTTAATGTTGGAAGGTTGGTATAATCAGTGGTGGCTGGTGACTTCAAATCAAAGCGGGGCTGCAGGAGACAGCTGAATGGGTGGGGCCAATGGGAAGAGGTGTGGCCAACTAGAAAGGGGAGGAGCTATGCTTAAAACCACAACAACTGGAACAATTAAATACGCTGCCCTGGGTGCCAAACCATCATTATGAGAGTCCAATCAAGACAAAATGAAGTGTAGAAGAAAAAAAATATTTCAATGCATTGACTACATGACAGCTTACTTAATATCTAGATGGAAACAAAAAGGTTGTGAGGCATGAAAAAATAAATTACTTTTTAAATACATTACTGGAATGCCAGTCAAAGTCAAATATAAGAAAAACAAGCAGCACTCAACTCAAACCACTTCTCCTTGCACTGCAGTTCTAATTATATTTTATATTCAGCTTTATTAAAGTGCCAATTTACACACTGAAAGTAGCAATCTCTGCGATACCCCCACTTGTAAAAGTGTTTCTTATCCAAAAAAACCTGCTGCCTGACAACAACTATCTACTTGTTTCAAGGGGAAAACATGATCAAAGTAAAAAATGAACAGCAAACAAGAAACAAGCTCAAGATAAATTGCTTAAAGGATTACTGCACAGGTTATGGACCACACATGATAAATTGGCATTTTGTTTAGTTTATGGGTAAAGCCTGCAAAGATGACTGCAAGTCTCCAACAAAGGTAATGAGCTTCTTAAAATACTGTAATCCTGTCCTTTATTACAAATACTGTCATTTGCATTTCAATACCAAAGGCTTATATGTTATCTAGTTATGTAAGTATTATCTGCATGGCAACAACAAAAAGGCTTTCAATGTTGGTAATTCTTTAATAGTATACTTATTAAAGCTTACTTGCATCTTACAATCTCAGACAGGCTTACCTGATGGTCATGAAAGCATTGCTACTTAAACACAGAGCAATAACAATAAGAAGCATAAATCAACAGTATAAAAATATGACAGAAAACTAGAACATTCTGCAAAATCAAGCAAGGACAGATGAAAAGCCACTGTAGTACTTGTGTAGCACCGCATAGACTTTTGTGGCATCAGCAATCTGCTGCCTTCTTCCTGAATCTGGACTGGTAAGGCAGCAGTCCGGATCCACTTTCATTCACTTTCTATGTGAGGTTAGGAGGATTGTACCATTGTGGTTCATAGCTTGGGGGGCTGCAGTCCAATATCACGAGCCGCCACTGGGTATAGTTCAAATATTGTTAATGAAGAACATGATGGAATACTTTCCATATATAAGGGTTTTAAAATTTTTGATGATAATTTTATAAACATTAATATTCTACAATTTAATCTCTTCATGAAATGTTTCACCTTCATTCCTAGCAAGAAAATGAATTTGGTAGTTTTGACTGAATTAAACATTTTCACTAGGAAATTAAACTTAGTCATTCATTTTCAAGGAAAAGACAGATCCAACAAAGAAATACTTAAAAAGAAGAGTTATGTACAACCTTCCAGTTCATTCAGTATTTAATGCATTTCAAAAGACTTGTGAGAACAATTTACACAAGCTTTCTTTAACTCAACAAGGTAAAGGTTTCAGCAATTTAAAAGAAGAAGAGAAAACCACACTTAATTCCCCCAATGAAAATCAAATAAATTAGGATAAAGAAACCTGATAAAAGGTGTAGAGTAGTATTATTTATCTCCACTGATTATGGACGTATATGTTTGAATTTTACAGGATTAAAACACTTACATGATAGTATCTCACAATGAAATCAGTATAGCCCACAAGAATATTGATTTGTTTTTAGATGATTGTCGCACCCAAGGGGTTATTAATAATTACCTTTTTGAATTATTAACCAACAAAGTACCAGTGTTACCAATTATCTTTGGTATTTCTAAGGTGCACAACAATATCACAAAATGACCTTTTACACCAGTTGTTTCTGCACAAGGCTCCAAAACATAAGCTTTGGGGGATATACATTGATCAAATGTTGAAACCTGTACATCAAATAGCTACTCACATTTTCTGAGATTCATGGGATTTTTTAGGCAGAATTAAACAAGAATTTTAGAGTAATATATATTTACTATTGATGGTGTGGATTTGTTCACATGTGTTCCCAAGACAGATGGTTTGGAATTATTTAATGAGGCTGTTATATATTGCAACTTGTTTAAAACACAGTGATATTACTTTAATAATGCTTTCTATGGAAATTGTGTTGTCTAATAATTTCATTTTCTTTGAGGTGGAGCTGTATAAGCAGATCAAAGGCGAAGCTATAGAGGCCTTTTGTGCACCTTATTATGAAAACCTTGTTATATGGGTTTGGGAGATGAAATATGTGTTTAGTTCAGAATTTTTTCAACATTCTAAGATTTATTTAAAGTTTTTAGATGACCTATTTATTATCGGGCATGGTTCCATCCAACTACTTGAACAATTTATTGATTATATAAATCAGGCAACTTCTTTTTTAAAATGTACTTATATTTATTATGCAAAATGTATAAATTACTTAGACATTGTTATTAGTAAAAAAAAACAACAAGGGTTTGAGTTAAGTATTTATAGAAAACCCAGATTCTCACATGTATACTTGCATTTTCAAAGCTTTCATCCTTTTCATTTCAAATGTAATTTAGTGAAACACCAGTTCATTAGAGTGGCTAAAATGGTGTCCAGCAAAGAAAGACTTATGGAATTTGATAAACTGGAATGTATGTTTGTAGAAAGAGGTTATCCACAACCCTTGATTAGTAAGTTAAGACAGGAAATACAAAGAAGGTAGGGTGTAAAATGTATGCCCCTTTTAGGCTGAAGTTTTCTAATTCACCTTCCATTACAAGAAAGGAATATCATAATGGAGGAAAATAATTTAGATAAAATGGAAGGTAATAACAAATATGAACAAGCATTTGTTTTACCCTACAGTAAAGGTTTGGATAAGATAAAAAGTGTTATAATAAAAAAAATTGGATGATTTTTAGAGGTAATGAAATCTTATATAAGACACTAAGTGAAGCTCCTGGTTTTGTATTTAAAATTATTGCCAGTTTTAAAAGAATATTGGAGAAGCAGAATGCACATGAAGGATTTCCTACCACATCAAGAGAAACTAAAAAAAATGTACTCAATGATGTGGCAGATGTACCCAATGTGGATTTATTTTATCAATGTGGCAGATGCACCCAATGTGGATATATTTTGATAGACACCGAGATAATTCTAGGCAATTTATACAGACACCATATAAGTTTGGCCTATGGTAATTATCATACAGCTGGGCTAATTTATATGGCTCATTGCAATACTTGCCCAACATTTTATATAGAGAAAACCAAAAGGCCTTTGAGAAAAAGGATATATGAACACTGTTATGATATACAAAAAGGTAATACCAACAGCGTAATTGATAAACACTCTACAAAATGTGGAGGTTTCAAAAAAATTGTTTCAGTATATTTAAAATAATCCCATGGGACCCAAGAGGAGGAGCATGGGAAATTAGAACTGAATACAGAGAACTCGTCTGGCAAATAAAATTAAATGCTACTGTTTTCCCTTGAATTAATTACACCATGTTAATTCCTCCAGTCTTAAAATTAAGGGCAGCTAAATTATGAAAAAGTTAGGGGATTGGTGTAAAGAAATAAACATTTTGTAGTGACTTAAGGTGTTTTAATGTTCAACATTTTTCATGTTTTTAATGTTCTTAACCGGGTCTACTTTACATGATCAAACTTTCAAATGTTCGACTTTCATATGGCCGAGACCATATGATCGAACATTTAAAAGTTCAAACATGTTAAAAATAAATAAATAAACCAAACATTTCTAGCAAGGGAGCCAAGGATCCCTGCACCCCCACACCCCCTGCTATTTAAATATACCAACTCTGAGATTGCACGACATTGCGGAAAAGGGAAATCTTCCTATTCCGCACTGTATGGAGATCTCCATTCAGACCGTTTGAACTTTTAAAAGTTTGATCATATGGTCTCAGCCATATGAAAGTTGATCTTTTAAAAGTTCGATGATCTGAAGGGGACCCTTTTAACCATATATTTTCTTACCTTGACGTACGTAACAGTCTTTTACTAGGGTGCTATTTCTTTTAGTTAAGAGATATGAATTATGTGGGTCTATATTAGAACATCAAAGTTTCACAACTTCAAATGTTCTAATATCAACCCCTATTCAGTGAACGCTGAAAATAGCAAAGCTACGGAGTACCAAATTTCTTCCTAGGGAAGGAATTTGGTTGGCCATTCCTGTGGCTTTGCTATGTTCAGCACTGTGGTGGAAAGTTATGGGTCGGGATCAGGTAAGTCTGCGATTGTGTGGATGTGAGGGTTAGGGTGTGGTGTAGGTGAGTTAGGGTTAGGGCGCGGGTTAGGTAAGTGTGCAATTGTGTGGACTTGAGGGTTAGGTTGGGGAAGGTGAGTTAGGGTTAGGGCACGGGTGAGGTGAGTGTGCGATAGTGACGGACCTTAGGGTTAGGATTTGGGTTAAGGTAAGTGGATAGCTAGTGGTGTGTGTACAGTTTAGTGTAGGGTTAGATGTAGGATTTTGGGTGTATGTGTGTGGATTGCTGTTTGTTTGGTGTGTTTGTGTTGTGTGTATGTGTGTTGGAACAGCAAATTTTTTCCCTTGGAAAAAATTCGCTGTTCTGCATGTTCAATGTTGTCAGCGTTCTCTGAATAGGGGTCAATATTAGAACATTCGACATTTTAAAATGTCGATGTTCTAATATAGATCCGAATTATGTGATTTAATAGTCTTGTCTTTTATTACTACCTTTTTTGTTATTATGTAGGTCTTATTTAAAAAGCTATGGAGCAATATCTTCATAGTAAATACGTTTATACAATTTTCTTTTTAAACAGATAGTCTTACTAATTTAACTCCCCTTGCTTTTTATATTTTCTTTTTCTTTTTGAATTTTTAAAAATTCCCTTCTTAATCTGCTTGTGCATGTATAGATAATTATATAAATGTATAAATTTTTAAATACATTTTTTCTGCTTTTTTACCTCTTTTTAAACACATGGTGAAGTTTAACGAGTTTTTATTACAACTGTTAACAATACATATTTTAACATTATAACTGTTAGTTTGTTTAACTGCTACGTAAATTTTTAATACATATTTTTAATTACATTCATTAATTATTGAATTTATGGGAGCTGTCTTCATCATGTGATGGTTCCAAGGGTATATACATATTTATTTATTTACATTTGTTTACCTGGAAAGTCTGACTGGGCCAGAAGCCCGTTTTCAATGATGGCCTGTGGAGAAAAGCAAAATACAATAATTAGAATGCACAATAGTATACATATAGTAGATGCAGAATACACATCATCCAATTAGTCTATACAAAGAAGTATTCAATACTGTTTTTAGTAGTTACAAGTTCAAAAAATAAATCACACAAGCATTTCAGTAAAGTTCACTGCAAGAATAATAAAATTAGTACTGTGTACATATTAAATAATAGTTATGAACAAATGAGATTTCCTTTCTATACATATTATTATTTTTTTTATGAGCAGTAGTAACACAGAGAAGAGGGAGAAAATGAGGTAAGGAGTAGACAGTATGGTAAGAGAGTTATAGATATCTTGTCAGTCAGGTTGGATCAGCATAGAATTATACAGAACTAGTTCTTAAGCAGTCCTGAAGTCTTTCAGAATGAAAGTACATGAATAATGGCTGATTCAACCTATTTGCTAAACGGTAAACAATGGTGAATAAACTGAGCTTTGGATATTATACTTTGGAAGTGTTTTTAACTGTTTTCTTCTTGAGGTACTGCTTTCAGACCAGTTTGATGTTTTTCTTTTGTTGTTATTATTAGTTCTACAACCACTAGATTAACTGTGAAGGTTGGTAGGTAAAAGGGTAATGAGATGGGAGCAATTTTAGTACAGCTTGAGTGGGGTTAAGCTTATGACAGAGCAAGATTAGTTAGTGGTGGGTATACTATATATACATGCATAGAGTTCTAGTCTAAGCTGGAATTAACAAATGTAAAATTGCAGACTTCATACATGGAACAGAGGGTTAGTGAGTTTTTGGGTAAGTTTGCGTTACTGCAGGATCAATGAGTCATGTGCAGGCATTTCTCTTAGGTCAGTAATTAATTCCTCTCTGAATTTTCTGTGTATAGGTTTCTTATGAAGTTCAGCAGGGGAGGGGGTGAGTCACATCGTTTTGGTGCCAGGATAGCAAATGCATGGTCAGTAATTGAGACTGACTTCCTTGGTCTGATAGACATTAAGGTATTGTTGGTTAGTGAGCAAAGTTTTATTGGGTATCTTTAATGGTTAGTCTATGGCTTACAGTGGTTTAGGATTCACTGTAGACAGTTTTATGAAGAAGATAGTGGAGTAACAAAGGACTTCATCCCCCTGGATCACCTTACATGCTGCCACTAATCTTAACCCTGACCTTAAACCCAGGCCTGCACCTTACCTTAGAAAACACCTTTCCAGAACACTACCACTGCACAAGACACACACCACATGCAACAGCACACACATACATTAAATCTATTCCCTTCTTTAGCCCTTAATGCTAACCTGCAAACACACACACACACACACACACACACACACACACACACACACACACACACACACACACACACACACACACACAAACTTTCACCTTTTAATTCCAAAACCTTTGGTTTGTATGAATGTTTTGCATTAAAATCCCAAACCCACACTTACCTTACCCATGCACATCAGATCTTCTTTCGTCTTTCTTTCAAGACCTGCATCATTTGACCATAAAAACACTCAATGAAGAGTGCCACTAAATTTGTTGTCTGCATATGTAGTTAGTTGTCTATCTGTCTACTGATATATATATATATAGCTAGACAGCTAGATAAACACAGACATACACATAAACATTTATATAGTGTACATTATATATAGATAGAAAGAGAGTGAGAGGAAGTGTGAAAGAAAAACCTGTATTTGTGTGTATCTGTGAGTATAAATATATGTGAGTCAGGCATTTGGTTGAAATGCTAGGTGGTCGATATCTGTTTAATTGACCTCATTTGGTCGACAAATGAAGATCGTTGACAAGTGTGCTAGATCACAAAATCACACAATTTCTGCACCAGCAACAAGAGATTTAAATTTAATTTTTAAAATGAAATTGCGCTTTGAAGCAATCTAACCATAATTAAATCTGTTTGCTGCAAATTTTATTATTATTATTATTTCTATTCTATTATTGTTTCTATTTTAATTATTGTTTCTATTTTAATTATTTTAACATTAAGTGTGCTAGATCATCAATCTCTGGGTAGGGGAATATTCCATTTATCTGAGGATTGCACATTCTCTGAGTTAGTATATACAATTAGCAAGGGTTGTGGAGGGAGCAGAGGGCTTGTGCCCCTTGCAAGAAATGATGTTATTAGCTATTTTTTTTTTTTTAATTTACATGTGATGAGGTTGTTTCTGAGCACATATGTGATAACATGTTGACATTTGTGTTGTCGACCTTTTGTGGTTAATGTTCTTGCTGTAAACAATGTTGATTTGTTGACCAAAGTAAGTATACCCATATATATATGTGTGTGTGTGTGTGTGTGTGTGTGTGTGTGTGTGTGTGTGTGTGTGTGTGTGTGTGTGTGTGTGTGTATATATATATATATATATATATATATATATATATATATATATATATATATATCTATGTACACACACACACACACACACACACACACATATATATATATATATATATATATATATATATAAATACACACACACACACACACACACACACACACAAGCACACACAAACCTAATGCTGCCCCTTTCCTCAACCATGATCCATGCAAGTAAGTGCACATTGGTGATTACATGTATTATGCCAAGTTTATTTTAGTGCTTGTATTTCTACTTCTGTCACTTATTCCTAATCTGGATCCTTTAAAGGGGTTTGATCCTTACGATCCCATGAGTGTTCCCACTCCCCTTTCCCTTCCATGTCTTGTCTCTTAGTTCTAGCTGTCACCTCAACAGTATGAGCAATTTCTACACTGTGTTTGAAAAAACACCTCTTTTCTCTTTCACTTGTTTTGCTTTAATGAAATATGGACAGTTTTAATATTTCTGCTTTCTGTACCTTCTCTTTTCTTTCTTATTTGTTAACTTCCAGTTACATATATCTGCTTATCCTTTTTATCCTCTCAAAATAATACCATTTGACAGAGGTGCACTATGGTCATTTAGTTGTACTGCATTTTATAAAGTGTTCATTATTCTTTTTTGTTTTACTTAAGCTCATAGTTTACATTCTGTTCCCAGCTATGTTTCTTTCTATTGCCAAGATTTTTCTTTGCTGTTTCTTGACTATCTATTTGTATTCTAGAAGCATCTTCAGTGCTGTTTGATAAATTTAAGTCTTTCAAAGAATTTTACCAACTTGACCTTTTGTACTGTGATGCATTAACATCTAAGACAAATTTCTTGTGTTTAGTATTTTCCTCAGCCAGAATCTCTAAAAACAATCAACTTTCATTGCTTCTTCTTACATCTTTGCCTAAGTGTAAGTTTTTTGTAAAACAATAGAGAGAAAATAATGATTTATTATGTTTAAAATCTGCAATAATAGCTAAAAAGTCAAATAATATATGCTGCATATTAATGAAGTTGCTTTAGTAGATGATTTCAGGCAATTGGAAAACATAAAATACAGTTACTTCATTAAGCTCTAATGTCCTTTTCCACTATTAATTATAATACAAGTCAAAAGAGTTAAAAGTGACATAATGAGAATGACTTCATTATTTCATTAGTTAATTTAGCTTGTATTCTGATTGCACTATTTTTTTTTCATTTTGAAGTATAAAATTAGCTTTTTTCTTTTTTAAAGCTTCTTTATATTCTTAGTTTGGCTTTTTTCATTGGCTTCTAAAAAAATTAAAAAAGAGAGATTTTACCTGGTTACCAGTTATTAAATAAGTACATCCTTATTAAATTAAGCTATAAGACCCTTAATGTTTTTGCTGGTTGTAATACAGGTCATGAAAGTCAAAAAAATAACTAAGAAGTGCAGAAAAGAGTAACAATTTAATTAAACAATAATTTACTTTTCTCACTCCTATGCATTTATGGTATATTATGTGCAAGTGAAGTAAACACTGAAAATGTGGTGTAAGGTCAACATAAATGTACAGTGACCAAATAATTATACAGACTTTTTTTACACAAAGCTAAAATAAATGGATTCAGAAAGTATGAGTTCTTTACTTTGAGTCTACATAAAACAATCAGCCCTGAGTGCCAGCAAAGTACTGTGATGCCTAGAGATGAACATGTGAAGCTTTATATAAAAGAAAAAAAAACATTACTAAATTTAGAAGCTGTTGAAAATGACTGTCCTTTAAATCAGAAGGGATACATCAGTAATCAAGACCCTGTGAATGATTAAAATAAGCAGAAAGGAGTAAAGCTGTTACATAACATGACACCATTTTGGACTTTACACAGACCAGGGTTGCAGTATAAATTCAATGTTTAACACATAACAATTAATATCGGTGACATTTTAATAATGTGGGAACACAGCCTTTTCTTATTAGCCCTGATGTGCTATTAGCTAAAATACACCTTTGCATACGTTCATTATGTTCCTTTTATTCAGTACTTCTGAAAGCATATTAGATTAAGGTACATGAAGGCACTTTTGGTGGAGAGATATGCAAGTTTCTTTAAAGTAAGTGTATTTTAATATTACAGGGGTATTGATGCATTTGCTTAATGCTCTCCTTTCATACTAAATGAATACAGCTCCCTATTGAAATGTCGGCACTCAAAATGCCGAGTGATGAAAAGCCAAAAAAAAAAAAAAAAAAAAAAAAGACCAAAAACCTGAAGAAAATGAATCTCGAAAATTGCGCTTTTAAATTTATTTTTGCAGGGGAACACAAGCCCTTCACTCCCCCAAACTTATATATACTAATTCTGAGATTGCTGTACCTCAGAAACAAGGGAATATTCTGAGAAATAGGATCTTGGATTTAGTATATACAAATCCAATCTTTCGGCCACTCAGTCTCCATGACATTTCAAATGGTTACCAATGAATACATTCTATCACTTCATTTGCTTCCTCTGAGTGAACAGCTACTCAGTTTTTCAGGAAAAGAGGCCACTAGAAAAATTTAGTAGGCTTTCTGGATTCATGCACAATGATTTTTTTTTAAATTGATAATAAGTATATGTGGACTCTAATATCACATGACTTTGTACAGATATAGTAAAGTATGATGACTACACGCATACACACACACACACACACACACACACACACACACACACACACACACACACACACACACAAACACATACACACACACACACACACACACACACACACACACACACACACACACATAAAATGCTGTGCTTGCTTTACTTCTATTTGCCAAGAAGACAGCTTTATAGTAGTACTGACAACAAATTCCACTGCTAAGTATCAGACTTTGACTGCATAAAACTCTGTTATGTCTTTTCTAGGAACACTGATTTATAACGCTCATCTAGGAGTGTTTCATGATAAAATACCACTGCCTACAAAATCATTTTATTGAATGAATGGCGAGATTCCAAAAAGACTTACAGAAAACATCTCTGACATCTTCAGTTTAGTTAAAGGGGCAGTGCTGCAAACAGTATTCATGTGTGATATGCAAAAGAATTTTGTCCCGGTCCCTTTCAATAAACACATCACACCGAATGACATTTGATGACTTTTATTAAACTTTCATAACATAGCTTTGATAACCAACATTTATTAATTACAACTGAACATAATATAGTTGATTTTAATCACAGCATAAGCATCCTTGTAATGTTAATCAGGACAGCGTACCTACTCATTCTGCTCCAGTAATCAGTGTCCATATCTCTGCCCGCTTACTTTACTTATGAAGCAGCGTCCAAGAACTCACTTCATATCCCATTTATTGAATTACCCATCTAACCAAATAATTCAGGACGATATGATCTTATGCATCCTGACCCAGAAAGTATTGCCCATACCTCTACTTGCTTACTTTACTTATGAAGCAGTGTCCTCGATTCACTTCATACACCATTTACTTCCAACCAAATAAGCAGCATCCTTACCTCTGCTTGTTCATTTATTTAGCAAGCAGCCTCCAGCTGCTCACTTTCCTTTCCCAAATCCTTGAAATGAACATCTAAAAACCATAGGGGGGAACAAAACAGGGCAAGAATGGCCCTCTTCTCCACCCACCAGCCTGACCAGGCTGTTCCCCCTCCCTCTTACAAAACTTTTTTTAACCAACTAGCCCCCATAAAAGGAGAAGTTAAGCCAAACATCATTTGGTGACTCCATCATTTGTAAATCAAATTAGCTCCCTGTCATCAACCCCCAAAATCCCTGACATACCAGTACTGAAACATGCCTTAATGAACCTAAATAAAGTAGGATTACCCGTGACCCCACTGTACCATACCAAAACATTCACTCCAACAGAATACATTCCCTTTCACTCCACTTTCCACCAAGCCACTAACCATTGCTCCCTCTGTTAACTGCACTCTGTGACCTCATTGCACCACTCTGGTGAGTAGGACGTCTTCTGTGACCGGTATAGTCAAGACAGCATGAACAACTGCCCTGTCAACTCCATCACCTTCTAGAGCTACTTATACAGATATCCCACAGAAACAGGTTGCTAGCTGTAGGTGTAGAACACAAAATCCTGCACTGGAGTACAACCTACCTGGAATGGATTCACACACTCAATGCAGAAGGTCATACTGGGCATGCTCCTACACTTAGAGAAATGAAGTCCATGTCTGACAACAACAGTGGACCATACATATCTGTCAGTAGCAGATGTCTGTGCAGACATACCACACTGCACACCATTCATGCTTTGCACGCACATTGGATAGGAATACTCACACATATCCAAGGCCAACACACCATAATAGGTCAAACATACACACACAGAGATGTGGGGAAGAGAGAGACAGGCAGTTACAAAGAGATTGCCATCATGACACCTGTCCCACCCACCATACATCCAATTGGACAATATCACATGATGTGCCAATGTCAATCACTGTAGACATTTGCTTTTTGTAGCCCTCAGCCCTATAGTGTCTGTGGTGCTTGTGATAATTGTGTAACATGATAGTACAAATCAGTATTCATCTAGCATTTGTATACCCAGTCCTGTCAAGTGTAAAGTTGTGTGTGACTGATTGTTGTGTGTGTGTGTGTTTCCAGAGGAATGGTTTATTGCCCATTCACACACACTGCACTTCCCATTGCCCATGTTAGCAGTCATGCTAATGTCAGTCACCTTGAAATAACCCTCTGGCCAAGGCTCAGTCCCATAAGTTCCATGGCAGATGTGATAACTGTGTAATGCTATAATGTAACATGCTAGCTAGGTATGAGTTCTAATCTCAGACATGGCAACTGTGCAGCTGTGTGTGTGTGTGTGTGTGTGTGTGTGTGTGTGTGTGTGTGTGTGTGTGTGTGTGTGTGTGTGGTGATTAATGATTTTGAAGCCATTCACATTCCCTACACCTCTCAGTGCCCTACTTTAGCAAGCTTGGTGATGTCAGTCATTTTGAAATACCCCTTTGGATAAGGGCCAGCCCTATAAGCTCCTTGGCGTGTGCGATAACTACATAATGCTATAGTGTAAAATACTATTTAGGTAGAAGTTCTAATTCCAGACATGGCCAATGTGAAACTCTGTGTGTGTAGATATTAATGATTCTGAGGTCATTCACAGTCACTACACCTCCCATTCTCCAACTTTAGCAAGCCTGCTGATGTCAGTCACCTTGAAATATGAAACAATGTGTGTGTGTGGAGATTAATGATTTTGAGGCCATTCACAGTCACTACACCTCTCATTGGCCTACTTTAGCAAGCCTGCTGATGTCAGTCACCTTGAAATAACCTTTTGGCCATGTATCATCCAAATAAACTCTGTTGCACTTGTGATAACTGCGTAATACTGTAGTGCAGAAAACTACCTAGGTAGGAGTTCTAATCCTGTTCCTGCCAACTGCAATAATATGGATGTTTCCCTGAGAAAGCGTGTGTATGTCTTCATTGACTTCTGCTTTTGTGGACATTCACACTTACTGCACGTCCCTTATCCCTCCTTTAGCACTGTTGGGTATTGGGGTGATTGTGTAATGACAGGATCCCTTGCAGTGTGGGTTTTGCTACGTCATTATATTGAGGAGCTATATGTCCCATTGTCCATATTACAAGGCCAACAGTTTTCAAACACTGTAGAGGTTGTTGCAGACACTTCTCAGACATAAATGTGTACAGCCATGTGCAATTACTATGTGACAGTATGGATTAGTAAACAATATAGGCAACCGTTATAATACCCAGATACTGCTCTCCACCCATGGATCATACGCAAACACGCTTGGCTCTTACTCCCTTCCTTTCTTACTTTGTCTCTGTCTCTCTCTTTCTCTGTGGTGGATGTGGAAAAGTATATCTGTTTTGCATAGGCAGCAGCTTGAGTTTTGTAAATAATACTCATGATTAGCCGATGGCCTGTGCACAAATTGCAGTCCCCCACTTGCTAATTGCATGTGGAACATCTGTGGAATCATTCCTATAGCCAATTGCATGGAAACACACTCCTATAACTAAGCACTTCATGTGGGTGTTGGCACTTTTCCTTCACTGTGATCAGGACTTCATGTGGGTGTTTGACAAACAGCATCACAGAGAGTAGTTGGAAATACCTCTTACAACATACACTATGGAGACAGGCCAACAAACAGGAGAGGGATGTTCCAGACATGGGGACAGAATGTAACTATTGCTATTCTACATTTGAAGCAATGTTGGTTTAACAGGGTTTGTGTGGATATAGCTGTTCTACATGATTTAAAGTCTTGCATGACAGTGTTATGTGGTTGAGGAAACTCTCACCTGTAGGGTTATCTGCAGACTGGACAGAGTTTGGATTATTTCATGTGTTGTGTTACTCACACATTTCCTATCTTTAGGAATGCAGTAACATACTCTGATGATTGCAGTCAGTACATGGTGACATCCATGTAAGTTACTGACTTCATATCCCTCAGAAGAGATATGTCACAACCAACCCTGTTACACCAGGAAATTTCTCAGTTTATCACAGTGATATGTCAATATTAGCCCTGTGTTTATGCATCCATCCCTCAAGTCTGTCACCCTTTGTCCATATGTCATGCAGTAAGAGGTACATATGTATAGTACATCGTTATTTACTGACATCATACGTGATAACAAGCCAGTGAAATATCAGACTGCTAGACATGTTATGTGAAGAAGGCCTTATATTTGAGGACAAAACCTGGACATTCTGTTGTAGTGTGTACAGTAGTGAGGTCTATGTACTTATGGTAATTGTTGCAGAGTGTGTATTGTGAATGTGTTACTTGGCCTGTGTACAGACTGTGGTAGATGTCATTGTTCTTGGTCCTGTTCTATCTGATGTTGCATGCTGCTCCAGTTTATGGTACCCTATCAGCATACATGTTTGTAGGGCCAGACTGACACATGTTCCATACCACAGTCAGGCATCAGACTACACTGTGTATTGGCCCAGTATATGTAGGGTTAGTGTGCGAGTGGCACATATGAGAATGGTTTTGTTCACACAGTCCATATACTGTAATATTAATTATGCTTACCATAATGTGACTGTGTTCAGATTGTTTGTGGGTATGCACTTTCACACTGGTGTTTGTTACTCCATGCTGTTACATGCCTGTAGTCAAGGACGTCGGGAAGCGTACTGACTGTACGCACTTCAGTACATTTTTTGTAGTGGAGGGATAGCAAACAGGCACTAGGGCCCAGGGAGAAACCCATCCCAAACTGAAAAGAGAAAAAAAAAATACCTCTCAACTAGCCCAGATTTTGCAGGAAGTTCTGTTTTAGGTATGAAAATAAGGGGGTTCCACAAATATCTGAATGAATGGCCCCTTTAATTCCGATGTATCTTTCAGTTTAATTCACATCATCATATAGTGCCAGCATGTCCTGGGGTGTGTCATCAATGTGCAAGGATGAATGGGATGCTATCTGGAGAGTAAGTGATTGTTATCTGGCAAGTTATGTGATTAATACAATTTGCATAATTGTGAGTACGTGGCATAGCGCCAAAACAATTTGGGAGGATTTCTGAAGTTTGTTTGTAAGGTTGGAAGTGAAAATATCATATTTTAGTTGTATTTGGATATGGGACTAGTTTAAAATGTTCCAACCAGTTTTAGTTTTTGAAAAGGAAGTCTTCGGGTCATTTTGGTGCTGTTTAGGTGAAGTAGCAGCTCATATTACTGTTGAGTCATTTGCAGATCAGAGTAGTTTTGCTGGGTGAGAGGCTGTATGCATTTTAGTTATAAATATATTAAAGGGTAAAGGTTATAATGTTATTTATTTTGATGTTGACAGCTCCTCGGCTCGGCATACACACTGAGGTAACTTGTAAATTAATTGACTGTACTGTTTGTTAGGCATAGTTCCTTAAATCTAAGAAAAAGCAGGGGGTATAAAACTCTGTCAAATGCTTTGGACAAGTCTAAAAATAGGAATGCTACCATTTTACCTTGATTTTTTTCTGTAACAAGCAAACTTTATGAAAGTAAGTAATGTTGTTTATGTGCTATGGCCTGGCCTAAAATTATGACGTATTGTGAAAAGTAACTTGTTCTTTGCTAGGTGGTTGACCAGATGTATGTGATCATATTTTTAAATATTTTAGATAGGACAAGATGGCTATAGGTCTGTAGTTTGCCAATTGATGTGATTTGCCATGTTTATGTAAGAGGATAGCATAGGATTGTTTTTAGACTACAGGGATAATTCCTCTACTGGAGAAGCAGTACATTTTTTTAATTTTCTGAGTTTTCTTTCCCTCTGCAAACTGACATGCTGATAGATAACAGTGCAGGATTCTAACTGCAGATGTAATATCTATTATATAACAATTTTTCTGTCAGCAAACTTACAAATATTTAAGTACTGGAGTATATGTGTGAGTTCATTTGCGTATATGTGTGCTTCTTGCAAGAAAAAAGATCTGCTAAACTAATATTAGTTAACTTTAATTTCCTGACATTGTAAGTTTGTCTTCCCTTTTCATATTCCATCTCTGACCTAGCACCTTCAGTTCAGATGTAGTCTCATCTTCTGCTCATACTTCATTATATCCTAAACTTCTGTGAGATATCAGCCATTTATAATATTATACAACCATAACTATACCTGCAACACAATCATTAACATTATCATTGTTTATAAGTGTATCACTGACTGCATAATGTTTAGATTTGGCTTCCCTATACATGGTCAAAGTGAAATGGCTGGAGCATTGGTAGCCTACAAAAAAAAGATAAATGCCTTTCCTATAGGAAATCATTCCCAGTTCAATTTCTGATTGTGGTCCAGCAATGATTGACTTCTTTAGGGTGATTTCTCCTTTCTTCACAATGGTGCGCACATAGAGTTGGTACATATAAGGGCATAAATGGGTGCTTACTGATCTCCAAAATCAAGACAAAATGAGTCTATTTCCAATTAGCTTTTTTATGATATATACTTTTTTGTTGTTCTTTTGCAAATTTGAGAATTTCTGAAGTTTTACTGCACCTAGACCCTTTAATCTAGTTGGGACAATCAGGAAAGAAAAGAAGAGCAATTAGCTTGACAGATTCCTACGCAAATGCAAGCCAGCTAGCAATGATTGACCCAGGAAGGAGCAAGAAGCAGTTTCTTTAGGTCAATATATGTATGTGTATATATATATATATATATATATATATATATATATATATATATATATATATATGTACACACACACACACACACACACACATATATATATATATATATATATATATATATATATATATATATATATATGTGTGTGTGTATATATATATATATATATATATATATATATATATATATATATATATTTATGTATATATAAATATACATATATATATATATATATATATATATATATATATATATATATCCTTGTTATGTGTAAACATGAGTGTTGTATATACCATCCCAGATGTATCCCACCATATTTATCTGATATGTGTATATTTAGATATAATCAACACTATTTTCACTAACAGGTACTACACATTTGTAAAAGTCAAAGCAGTTGTTCACTACTATTCAGTATGCGTACTGATAGATATATTGGAAAAACAACAAACATTTTCACGGCTGTGATGGCTTAGTGGTTAACTGCTGTGACTATACTGTTAGGGTCCCAGGTTAAAGGGCTGTTTATTTTGTTGCTAGGCAGAACAAGGACTGTTGGATACAGAGTGATTAAGGCAGTTTTGAGCAGCTTTAACTGGGTTTGCGCAGAGCTAAGCGGTGCTAATGTACGGTTAAATAAAAATGTGCTTACACCATGTAGGCTTCGCTTACCAATGTGCAAATCTGCTTAGCATTTACATTTAAGCAGTGCTTACTCCTGCTATGCATAGCTTAGCCTTGGTAAAATAGTGATCATATTCCAGACTGAGAAAATGGCAGGGTAATGACATCTTTAATAAGTGTATTTAATTACATGTACATAACATGCTTCTATGTGCTTTCATTACAGTAGCAAGGGGTGTAAGTATACTGTATGGGACAGCTGAGTATATATGGCTAGTACAACAATCTTTTCTCTTTGTATGTATGTCATACATGGGTAGTATCCCAGGTTATATGCAGTCACACTTGCATGCATTGTATCATTACATTACTACTGTTAACAGTGCTTTCCCAAGTAAGAGTAGATTGCAGATTGTAGTACTGGAATCATACTCCCCTGCATGCAAAGCTGGACTCTGAGTACTGACTATCATGTTCTTGGTGTGTGAGTTGTGTGTTATTAAGTACTTGCTACTGGATATTGATCTGATATGTGGATATTAACTGTAGACTACTATGTGTATAGGACATCAGTGAGGGCTGCTGTCATGTAGTAATGGCATACCTGTCAGTGTCAGACATCTGTCTGTCAAAACATTCATCCTAATGCATAATCTGTTGGCTAGCTGATTTCTGTCTGTCCTCTGTACAGATGTGCAGATGTGGGATATCCATCTTGGCTGCATACAGGCAATCTATGCTTGACTGACACTGACATATCTGCCCAGCTGTGTTATGAATGCCACAGCTAGAAAACCCCACCCTGCATGCGCCAGGTTTATATTAGAACATCGAAGTTTCACAACTTCGAATGTTCTAATATCGACCCCTATTCAGTGAATGTTGAAAATAGTGAAGCTGCAGAAAAATGAATTTCTTCCTAGGGAAGGAATTTGGTTGGCCATTCTTGTGGCTTTGCTATGTTCAGCACTGTGGTGGAAAGTTGCGGGTCGGGATCAGGTAAGTGTGCGATTGTGTGGACGTGAGGGTTAGGGCACAGGGTAGGTGAGTTAGGGTTAGGGCATAGATCAGGTAAGTGTGCGACTGTGTGGACATGAGGGTTAGCTTGGGGTAGGCGAGTTAGGGTTAGGGCGCTGGTGAGGTGAGTGTGCAATAGTGACAGACCGTAGGGTTAGGGTTTGGGTTAAGGTAAGTGGATAGCTAGTGGTGTGTGTACTGTTTAGTGTAGGGTTAGATGTAGGATTTTAGGTGTATGTGTGTGGAGTGCTGTTTGTTTTCTGTATTTGTGTTGTGTGTATGTGTGTCGGAACAGCAAATTTTTTCTCTTGGAAAAATTTGCTGTTCTGCATGTTTGAATGTTGTCAGCATTCGCTGAATAGGGGTCGATATTAGAACATTCGACGTTTTAAAAAGTCGATGTTCTAATATAGACCCGTATGCACCACATTCCATGGATACCTCAACTAGACTACCACAGTCAACAGAACCTGCTTAGGCACAGATTTCCAACCCAGACACTGGCCATGTTATGTAATATATGTTGCATATATGTCAATTGGAGCACCTCATTGGCCCACTGCAAGAGACAACCAGATGATTGGATGTGCATTTAACTGTCACCCTGAGGATCACTCACGTGGCATCAGTTGATAGATGGCCTGCTGACAAATGTCAGGTGGCATTATGCCACATCCCCTACTCTTCTCATCACTCCATGAACAATATCCTGGTACACACCTAGGAACATCTGTACCTTTGGACCCCAGTACTGACAAATGTGTCAGTGTGCATTACTGAGAATAACAGTGTCTGTGTGTTTGTAAACTTGTAGTTGATAATACCCTGAGGGCCTTCTCACCCACTACACCTCCCATTGCCATAGTTAGAAATGGCTGCTGCTATAATGGACATTAAATATACCTTGTTACACTCTTCCCTCTCTGGACTACCTGGAGCTTGCAGTACCAGTGCAACACTGTTGTACAAATGGGTAGATAGGCATGGGTTACCCTCTGAGTCCTGGCAAGTGTGTGTATGTGTGCAAGTGTGTATATTTGCAGGATACAGCATTCTGAGGCCACATTTTCCAGATACAATACACCTCGCCATACAGGGATAAGGGATAGTGATGTTGGTGACATTAGGAGAGCCATGACAAACCATCACCCTACTATCCCCATGGCATGTGCAATAAATGCATATCCCTGTAGTAGCACTGATGAGATAGACAAGGGGTTGTATTGCAGTCCTGGTCAATGTGTTATTGTGGGTATGTCAGTGTATTATCATGAATTTCAGTGATTAAAATATCCAATGTGGGGTATGGGTGCTAGGTATACTGTCTTTACACCATGGTACCCCCAGTACATGTCCCGAGGTCCACTGTATGAGGACCACTGTCACCATCAACCTTACAGGTAACTGACTACACTATCCAGCCCAATGATGCATGTGCTGTGTGCAAATTATCTGTAACAGAATGGACTCACTGACAAGGTAGTTAGCACTGATAAACCCAGGTCTCTCAGATGTGTCTATGACTGTTATGTGTTTGTCAATGTGTATATGACAGTATGTCATACTATGTATTGTTCATTAACACCCAGTACATCCCCCATTACCATACTGTACAAGGTCTGGTGATGTTCTTCACTTAACAAGAAACTCAAGACACACCTCATCCTAAAAATTGTGTGGTGTGTGCAATTAAGGCCAAACAGGGTCTATATCACATACTCGAAGTCTTATAAATTCGGACACGTATTGTTCAAACCATTATGTTCGAAGTTATAAAACCTCTACTATAGATAAAAAAAAACAACAGAAAACAAAATAAACTGTTTTAAGCAGGGGTCAAACCCCCCTGCACCCCCCCACACCCCCACAACTTAAATATACCATCTCCGAGATTGCACCCCATTGAACAAAATGGAAACCTCCGCTTATGGAGATTTCCAATGAAACGCACAAACTTTTACAAATTCAAACTTATGGTCTCAACCATATGAGGTTCGAACTTGTAAAAGTTTGACTATGTGATAGGAATCTGGCCAAACACATTAGTAGCAATAAGTACCTAGGTAGAGGTTCTACTCTCAGTGTTGCCAAGTAAGTGTGTGTATGTGAAGGGATCTACTTCAGTTTGCAGAAAATACATGTCCCAGGAGGTCATCAGTCCAAGAACTGACTAGCAAATGCTAACATTTCTAAGGAATCATCTTGTGGAAATTCATTCCATCAAAATTAGTAGTAGATGTGTAAATTCCCTTTTCCCCACTGTAGAACCTGTACAGCGATACTGGAGTTAGTATATATATATAGTTGGGTGTGGATGTTGGGGGCACAGCCACCCTCATTGGGGGTATTGTGTGTATCCCCCCGCTTAGTCTGCTGTAGTACTGTACAGTTTATGTTAACTGGTTAAGTAGTTGTCAATCACACTATGTGCAGTTCTATGCCACCCCACTCCCTCCAAAGTGGAGGGCTGCACCACCCACACCAGCACACCTATTTTTACCAACTCCAGGATTGCAATACATTAGGGAAGAGGACATATACCCTGCCAGTACCATTGTCAATGACACTAAACTAGCAGACTGATTATTTACTGATGGGATGTTTTGCCTATTTTGTCTTGGTGGAATTACATAGGCTAAAATGGGTTCACTGCAAAATTAAGTACATCCATATGAACAGTATTCTCTGTGTATTGCATCAACACCAAAGCCTCTGTGTGTGTGTGTGTGTGTGTGTGTGTGTGTGTGTGTGTGTGTGTGTGTGTGTGTGTGTGTGTGTGTGTGTGTGTGTCTGTGTGTGTGTGTGTTTGTGAGTGTGTGTGTTATACACAAACATGTGGTGTGTGCCACCCAGTGCACTTACCATTGTCCACTGTAGAAGGGCTGTTGACATCAGCCACCATGCACTCACCTGTATACACCCCTCTGACCTATCAGCCATGTGGCACATGCAGTAACTATTATACAGACCTGTTATTTGTATTGAGCTATACCCAGGATATGACACAGTCAATGTGTCACCACAGTGCCATACCCCTTGTAGGAAACAACAGCAGACCAACATCCTACTGACACATAGACACCTACAACACAAATTGAATACATTATGGAGACCACAATCAGTCAGTGTTAATAACAGCTATAATGCATCATGGCACAACAACTACACATCCTGACAATTAAGCATTAAACGTTCCAACTGAAAACATGTTACAGACCATTACATTGCTACACCTTAGTACTGTCAACCTGTGCATCAGAACCATATTAGTCTGTCCCTGCATCGATGGTATGGATGACTGGGATGTGGTACAGGTATCATTATATGCACAGGGTGTGTTGTGGGTTTGCCAGAGACGTAGTCTGAGCCATTTGGTTGACATCATGTGTGTGTGTGTTAGGGGATTTTGTTATCATTTGGGTTGTGCAGATGTGGTGTGTGCAGGTATGGAGGTGCCCTAGCTGTGTTGGTGATATGTGTGTCTGTGTGTATGTATGCACACAGTTCTGCCATGTGGCTGCCCTATACAGGAGTTTGTTGGACAGCTGCAGATCATACATGGCAGGTTGTGCAGTTCACCATCTCTGGCCACAGACATGAGAACTGTGCCTGCCAGGGGTTCCACGGGCACTACCAGGTACAAGCCCAGATATGGTACTCTCCCCTGATGATGACAAATGTCCACTGGATCTGGGTCCCTATTAGAACCAGCCAGGACCACGTACACATGGCCTGCTGTGTTGTGGTGTGGACTGCACCACCCCCTGCAGTGCTGGTGCTGGTACTGTCACTATGGGAGCGGCTGTGACTTGTTGCATGTCTACGTAGACCTCCACCTGTTTGTGTTGCTGACCTATGTCCATGTGGTTGTCACCCTACTCCCACAATATGGTCTAACACAGACATTGCATGGTCGAGGATTCCCACCATCTCACCCAACCATCTATCCAGGACCTCTGCAAAATAATGGTAGGCACCTGCAAGATCACAGATGTTGTCAAGTACAGCAGAATGAGTAGCTCTCTGGAGCCTCAGACTCTGTCTGGTATAACATTCCATACATGCCTATGCCTCCATGATGGCTCAAAACATGCATCTGGTGACAACTGCTGTGGCACTTCTGCCAGGGGCGTGATGGCCAGCAGCCTTCCTATGAGCAGCCCTGTACATCTGCCTGTTTGTTACCTCATCAGTCATCTGGCTATGGGTGCTGTGTACAGACACACTTGCCATAGTCACCACACTGTCCTGTCCCATTTCACCACCTGCCAACTGTCCCTCATCTATGGCCACTGGTGATGGGGTATGTATAGGCAATGTGACTGTGTGCAGGGATGGGGTGGATAAGAGTGGGATGTCAACCAATGGCACAGCTTCCTCCCCTGACAACCCTGCCTGTGCCTTATCATACCTATCATCATTGTCAGAGTCTGTATGGACACTAACATCAGTTTGCCTGCAGGAGGGACCCCGACCCACCTCACCACCAGTGAGGGGAAAACAAAAAAAACATAATTTAAGACCTGTATGTCATTGCTTACCTCTACACACACACACTCACACACACATACACACACACACACACACACACACACACACACACACACACACGCACACACACACACACACACACACACACACACACACACACACACACACACACACACACACACAAACATAAACACACACACACACTTACAGGTGAGGTGGCACAAAGATATTACATAGACCTCTCATCATCCAACTGTCAACATGCATGACATATGGCACTCAACAACATACACTGCAGCTATACTCAGTCCCTGTTACCAACATTATACATCTCTGTGATGCATGAGTTGTGTTAGTAGGTGATGTTCCTTCCCCTGGAACACACTGCACCCATGTACACAGTATTTGCTGTGCACCTGTTCAGCACCCTGCCATGTACTGTGCACCATACCTCACAAGTGTACACACCATTGCTGAATGTGTATATGTGTGGCAGTTATGTTTGCTCTGTTGCTCACAGCCCCTATGTGTTTGTCTGACACATACTTGGGATGATATGAGGACAGATACTAATAGTGAATGCCTGACATCTGATTTGCTGATCTCATCATCAGCAGTGCATGTATGAGCAATAAAATCCAATTATACTGACAACCTTCAAAGCGTACTGTGGCTATGAGGAGTGTACACACCCTTATTGACATGCCAGCCTCTTCCCTGATATGCAATGGGGCCTCAATGCTGCATATGTTAACATTACACACACCTGATATGTGACATATGACCTGTGCAATCACATGCAGTATCAAACAAATGTGTTAGTTGTGCAGATGCTGATTGAGATGCATAAAATATGTGGGTTGCATAAGTGTGCACACCCTTAACATGATGGTTTGTTGCAGCACCTGTTAAATGAACTACAGCAGTCACTATTCCTGGAAGGGGTATACTAGCATGGCCCATCTTCACTTGCCATTATTTAGTCACTCTGCCCTACAAATGTCCCCCAACTCTGCCGGATTGCAAGGTCAGCTCATGTGCACAGCCCTTGGAGGTCACACAGTGCCTTCACTATTGCTGTGGAGTCAGCCTGTCACAATTCATGACCTTGACTGTGTTTAGAAACAACCATTCTTAGCAAGCTTTGGATGTATGCTTCAGTTCACTGTTGTGTTTCAGGATGACACCCCTCCCCATCCTCAGCCTTTTTGCAGATGCTTGACAACTATGGGCCACACATGAGTGTCATTTTACAGTGTCCCAAATTCAGAACACCATGTCTACCAGCCTAGTTCCTGCTAATGAACAGCAAAATTAAAGGTGTACACTGGCACCAGCAGGGTACAGATGGCGATGGTGGGCCTGAGGTGGAGTGAGGTGTTGCTTGTGCAGCACATGTATCTTTATTAATACTGTCTGTAGGTTTCAGCCTTGGTCTTGGTACACCATTACACATTGCAACACATGCCTTTGGGAAACTTGATGTTATGCATATGCTATCTGTAGAGAGCCCTGGATGATGTTTCCTGTGGGTCAACTCTTCCAGCTGATTACCCTAACCCATAGGCCACACTTATGCAGAGTCTAGGCAATTGTCAACACAGGTACTGCACAGGTAGTACTTGCTAGATATTCCTGCAAGTCCATCAGTGTTGCTGCATGTTTCTGGGCAGCCTCCATGACCAGTTTGCAGCATGTGTTGTCTTCTCTCTTGGATGGGCATCTGTTTATTTTCTACAATAATGTTGTCCCAGTGTTTGATAAAGTCCATGATTTACGTGGATAAACGTGCTTACTATTAATTGCTGCTGGGTTTGGATTTACCATTTATTGCTGCTTTTTATTGGAATTTGTACCAGCTTTTGTTGCTATCTGTTTGGATTATGTTTTGGGAATAAAACACTCATTTTATTAGACTGGACTGTGAACTTTCTAATCTATATTGCGCTGTGGCTGATTTTGAGCAGGGTGGAGAGCTGTTTTCTATGGTTATTTTTTTCCATGGGTATGCTCTGTTGTGTTTTTTAAGTTGCTTCCATAATGTGTTATTTGGAGTGTGTGCACAGATATGCTTCCAGTGTTTGTTAAGGTATGCATTCCCCATATTTGTTGTCCTAACATAGAATTCCATATTACACACTCATTGCTCATGTTAGGATCACATTACAAGTTGTAAAAGGTGACCATACACAGGGTAGAGTGGAATGTGTTTTTAAATAAGTGTTACACAGTTTTTTTGATTTATTGATGGTGTAATTGCTTAATTAATTAATTAATTAATTAATTACTTAATTAATTAATTAATTAATTTTGCATTCTACAATTGTATAAAAACTTGGGTGTAACACACTCATTTTATCTGAAGAAGTCCTACCAGTGTGTAGGACGAAAAGCACTTTATTTCATTAAAACTTTTCATTGCTGGTTGTGTCTACTATGCCTTTCTGTGGTCTTTCTTCATCTGGTTTGTTATTTGCTTGCAGTTCCACACTCATTGCTCATGTTAGGATCACATAACAGGTAGTAAAAGGTGTGGAATGTGGTATTGTGATATGCCATTGTGTAGATCTGTAACAGTTGCCATTGTAATAGTGGTATATACACTATTGTAGCCACTGCATAAGGGTAATGTTTCAGACATGTCCCTACTGTAGGTCATTTGTCCCACCATTATGTTCATCTCTGTCCACACATCTTGCACTGACAGGTTGTTAGTTATACTGCAGGACTCTTACATACCCCTCAGATATGCCATCATGGTGACCACTGTGATGCAGTGCAGTTAACAGCAACAATAAGTGAACATGTACAGCATGCATTATGGGTAGGTGTGTTAAATGTGTGCATGGCAAATACCATGGTCATAACTTGGCCAGTGTATTGGCAAACCTGAACAAAAAAACTCCATACTCATCAGCTACAGGCTGCTGCCCCAGAGGTACGCCAGAGGGACCTACATAGTTGTGTGAGAGATGTAATGTCAGTAGCCACACTTGTGGCATTGGTACAGGGTGGGAGCAGCATTTCAATACATCAACAGTACAAACCCACAATACTAGAAATTATGGACATTTTTTCATTACTACACTGCAGCAACAGACTATGTTATCTGACATATGCATGAAGATACTTTACAGATGAAGATGGATAAGCAACAGTGGTCTACTAATGTGCCCTGCATGCTCCTCGTCCATTGTGTGGGTAGCACCCATCTTCAAAATGCTATCATCAGGTTCCTGGCTTGGCTGGTGGGCAGGTGCCCCAAAGCTGGCAACAAGCTTGTCAGCATGTGTCCTGTGGCTAGCTGGTCCCTCCTAACTGCAGCAGCACGCTGCCTGCCATGGTAGATGAGGTCAGTGCAATGATGTCACACCTGCTCATAACTGGTTATGTAGGCCGACATCGTTTACATCATGGACGAGCTCGTTCCATAGGGCAGTCATCTCCTGCAGATCATGGGCAGTATGCCCAAAGATGGTTCTGTGATAATCCACAAGGTAGTTGATTATTATTTCATTCTCCTGTGGAATATAAGCAGGGGGATGCTCCCGGGACATGGTACCTGGAAGACATAAAAAGGAAAAAAAGGTCTGATGACCTCATACTGCAAGGATATAATAGTTGTTAATTGACATCTCTCTCTACCCCCCAACATATCTGCGACAATAATCTGAACACACAAATCAATGGGTATGTTTACACCAAACCTACTGTTGGGACATATATCCTATTGTGCAATAAATATTGAAATGTGTTTCTATTTATGTTCCATGTTGAAACACTATCATTGGTGGCCTGTTGTTAACAACGTAACCTGCATGCCATTGTAATGGCCACTGTGGTTCCATATATGCATGTGTTCTGTTTGCTATGCAACTGTTCCAAATCTGGTGTTTTGGGTTAATGGGAATATCTATACATGCTGTTATAACTAATCCTGGATTGTGTTGACTTAACACCCACATATGTTCTAAAACTGCAACACAACAGCATGTCTGGGAAGGCTGTTCCCATCAGAACAACATCTCCCACCTCACCTGGCCGTGGCACCAGGCCACAGCAGGTCTGGGACCCAACCCGGGACCTCCTCATCCGTTGGTCCTGCACTACCTTCAGGTGGAACAACCTCAGGAGATGGTGCTTGTCGTCCCCCCCCATGAGAGTACACAGACAGGATCCTATCACCTGAAGTCAGGTCCAGGGTCTGGTACATAGAGAGCTCCGCAGAAAATTGGGGGATCTACTACACCAGCTTGATACCCTTGTGACATAATTAGAGGGTCAGCCTGCCCCTCCTGCTCAGCCCCCAGCACAGCCACCTTCAGAGCCGTGGCTGAAGGTGCAGTGGTGACTGCCCATGGGTGGGGACCTCAGTCCCACTGTTTCCATTTGGGGGCTCATGGGCTTCCAATTTCTAAACACCCCTCCCCATCCAAGGTGTTTACCCACCACATGTGTCATATACTGCCACTGTATGCTGCCTTGTCTGTCTTCCGACTCAGCCTACCTCCCCAAATATATCTACTATCCTTCTCCAACATCCCACTTTCACCTTAACAAAAAAAGGGTAATCTGTTCCCAACACAAATTTCACACCATGCATAACTGTCCATTTCACACCTACTTACAACTGCTTACAGGTGGCTTAATCACTCTGTATCCAACATACCTTGTTCTGGCCAGCAAATAAATTTCAGCCCTTGCAAGTGTCTAACCCAGGACCCTGCACACCATATCCATAGCAATTTACTAGTAAGCCACATGAGCTGCAGATATGTGTGATGCTTTCTCAAACATATCATGCAGCACAGTCATTCAACAGTAGGGAAAATGTGTGTATATATATATATATATATATATATATATATATATATATATATATATATGTGTGTGTGTGTGTGTGTGTTTGTATATATGTATATATATATATATATATATATATATATATTTATATATATATATATATATATATGTGTGTGTGTGTGTGTGTGTGTTATATATGAAGACATACATGTATATATATATATATATATATATATATATATATATATATATATATATATATATATATATACACACACACACACACACACACACACACACACACATATATATATATATATATATATATATATAGATATAGAGAGAGAGAGAGAGAGAGTAAATTCAGACATCGGATCCACACTCTGAACCTCCTTCCTCCACAGCTGCACTGTTCTGCCTTGCTACGAAACAGAGCATCACATGTGGACACAGCCTAACATTAGGGGGGGATATATAGGGACAGATCATAGATAAGTCTATTACAAACCTATGAAGTTTGTCCATGATACATTTCACATTACCATAACTGTTCTGAAGGTGGTCGGGTCTGAAACTCATGTGTCTATCATGACTTCATTTCTTCCACTTTCAGCTATTTGGCAGACTAATATACATGTTTGGAGGAACAGAACAAACATTATGATGGTTTAAATCTTGTCATTCTGTGCAGATCTGCACAGTTGACAGGTATGGCCCACTGCTCACAGGGCCAGATGCTATGTCCATAGCAGCTGTTCAGCAGGACATCATTACAGCAAGTTTTGATGGCACATATAAATCTTTTAGCATCATCTGTCCCATTATCACAGACCAAGTACTACATTCATTACATGCTGGCATGTTTCACAAACCTGTTTTATTATTGCGCACTTTTCTGTGTACCACTTGGATATCTTCCTTGTTTGTTTGTTTTTTTTTTTTTTGTAGTATTTTTTTTTTTAATATTATTATTTTTTTACCTCTCTCTCTCCCTCTCTCTCCACTACAGGGATCAAGCTGGTTTGAATAGGTTGTAGCAGCATGGCTTTTGTAGGTGATGCTTATGGTCAGGTGATGGCCTCTGCACCAGTTGGTGTTCCCCACTTGCTAATTGCATGCAGCCAGCTGTGTAGTACTTCTAATAACCAATGTCATAGCAACCCACTACTATAAATGACTATATCATGTGGGCATTGTCCCTTTAGCTTTCCTGTATGGAAGACATCCTTCTTGTGTGTGGGCAGCAGTGTTACAGACAGCAGGTAGCAATACCTCTTACAACAGGACTTGTGGCCACAGGCCAACTACATGTTTGTATAAGGTTCCAGACCTATGGACAGTGTGTGAGTATTGCTATTATATGCATTGAATACTGATTTACCGGGTTTGGGTGTACATGCTAGTTTTGCATGGAATGCAGTCTGTCTGCCTGGCTCTCCACTGTGGGCCTATCCATATGATGGCCAGAGGATTGGCTGTTATGTTTTGTCTGTTCACCGCACAAGTCTTATCTCTGACATATTAGTGGCATTCTCTCCGTTGATTGCTATCAGTACATGGTAACATCCATTTGTGTTTCTGACTTCATATTCCTGAGTAAGGGTGTGTTGCAACCAATCCTGTAACACAGAAACTGTCACAGTGCATAACAGCAATATTTCAAATATGGGCCTGTGTTTTTTTAGCCTCTGTCCGCCATCTATATACCAGGCTTTGTCCAGATGTCATGCAGTAAGAGGTTGTAGGTAATGGCCTGTCATTATTTAGTGCTGGCATTCTTGCTGTCATTCCAGGACTCCCCCACAAATTGTGGGGTAGGGTCCATATATATGAGGGCTACAGCTGGACAAAATGTGTGTGACCTTGTACAGTCCAGAGGTCAGTGTATGGGGAACACTGTTATATGCCCTTGTAAGACATTTTATGGGGGAGTATTAAATGCTTTTAACTTAGACTGTTACAACATGTGAGGAATTTCAGTAGTAAGAAATATTAAGGTATATGGCTGTACATTTTCATACATTTCACCATGGTAACAGTGGTGGGCTAGAGCTTACTGTCTTACACACAGTTCTGTTTGTCAGTATAATAGTGATGTTTTAAGTTAAGCATTGTTATATAACAGATACATTTACATTGTGACAACTAATACTTTCCCCCTAGGGGTTGAGTACAGAATGTAACTGGAGGCTGCTGAACTACATCTGTAATTAAGTATTGATTGGTTCTTATCTTCAAGGCAAGTGTTTTTTTTTTTACTGTTGTACTACTTGAAGGCCTTAGCCTGGACAGCAAAGTATGTTATGTTTTTCAGATTACTGTATCATATGTTTTGTTTGAGAGTTGCATTAATCATTTATTATGTATTTCAAACAACTAACTGCTATTTGAAATGGCATAAACAACTTAAATAGTACACAAATAAACATTTATATGTATGCAAACTTGTGTGTGGTGTCATGTCCTTTGCATTGTGTGTGGGTTTATGTTTCATGCAATAATTCTCATTTGTAGGAAAGAATCAAACACTGACCATTTTAAAAGGTAGCAACTGTATGAATAATGGCTGTTTGATATGCTGTGCACCCTCTATATATACTCTTTTTATGCATATCTATAAGTAGTAATATATTTACATGTGTATGTATGTTTATATACATATATAAATATATATATATATATATATATATATATATATATATATATATATATATATATATATATGTGTGTGTGTGTGTGTGTGTGTGTGTGTGTGTGTGTATGTATCATTGGAATGTTTACTGCTTCCGCGTTGTACATTCCATATGGTAAACTGACTGTTCTGCATGATATGTTAGAGATATCATCCTGATGTCTTACAGCTGAGATGGCTTACTGTTAACTTGTTGTGGCTATGTTGTGCAGGGTCCTGGGTTCAAGACTTTCAAAGGCTGACTATTGTGATGCAAGGCAGATCTGTTTAGCTGTAGAGGAAGGGATAATGGCAATAATCACAAAAGATCCTTTTTTGGGCCCCTTCACCATTAACAGTGCCTTTAATCAGATGTTTTTCAGTGAGAGTTCAGAGTGTGGATCCAATGTGCGAATGCAATCCACACATACACACGCACACACACACACACACACATATATATATATATATATATATATATATATATATATATATATATATATATATATATATATATATATATATATATATATATATATATATATATATATATATATATACACACACACACACACATACATACATCTGCACATATAAATACATTTTCCCTACTGTTGAATGACTGCGCTGCATGATATGTTTGAGAAAACATCATATTTATGTGCAGCTCTAATGGCTTTGTGGTAAATCACTGGGGTTATGGTGTGTAGAGTTCTGGGTTCAAGACTTGCTGATTATTTTGTTGCTGGACAGAACAAGGGCTGTTGGATACAGAATGATTAAGGCACTTTTAAGCAGCTGTAAGCAAGTTTGCATGGATTTGCACTGTGGTAAGCAATGTTAACTTCCAGATAAATATGTTTACAGTTAGACTGACAGTGCTTTATCTGTGTAGCCATTGCTTGCTGCTGTGCAAACAGGCTTAAACCCACTTACTACTGGTTAAAAGTGCTTACTCCTGCTTACCCCCATGCTAATTTCTTTAAAAGAAAAGAAAAAAGGGGTGATAGGAAAGTGGTGAAAAGGGGGGCTTGCAGAGGGAAAAACAATAGGGAAAGTAGCTAGGGATGTGCAGAACGGGTGTAGAGAAGGTCCATAGCCGTCCATTTCTTCTACAGCAACAGATGTGAATATGTACTGAATTTGGAGGTAGATTTGGACACTCAAACCCCTGAGAGAGGGGTGAGGAGAACAATAATGTGTTATGAAGCCATTTAGACCAGATTACATGTGTCCAGTCGACACGTGTGCAAAATGGACAGCTATGATTGCACCTTTTTTTAAGGTGAGAGTGGGATGTTTGGGAAGGATAGTAGGTATATTTGGGGAGGTAGGTTGGGTAGGAAGACAGATAAGATAGACAAGACAGCATAGAGGGGCAGTATATGACACATATGGGGGGTATACACCGTGGATAGGAAGGGGTGTTTGGAAATTGGAAGCCCATGAGCCCCCAAATTGAAACAGTGGAACTGATGTCCCCACCCATGGGCAGTCACCACTGCAAGTTCACGGCCCCAAAGGTGGCTGTGCTGGGGGCTGAGCAGGAGGGGCAAGCTAACCCTCAAAATGTGCCATGCAGCCCTCAAGCTGATGTAGCAGATCTCCAAAATCACTTTGGAGCTCGCTATGCACCAATCCCCGGACCTGAATTTGGGTGACAGGATCCTGTCCAAGCCAGCTCAAAGGGGGGGATGAGCCCCATCCCCTGAGGTGGTTCCACCTGAAAGTGGTGCAGGACTAGTGGACAAGGAATCCCCGGGGTAGGTTCCAGGTGTCCTGGAGCCCCTGTGTCATGGCCACATGAGGTGGGAGAGGTGGGTCTGCTGGGACCAGCCTTCCTATATGTGCTATGGTGTTGCAGTTTTAAAACATATGTGGATTAGTAATAGTCAACACAATCCAGGATTAGTTATAACAGCATGCATAGATATTCCCATTAACCCAAAACACCAGATTCGGAACAGTTGCATAGCAAACAGAACACATGCATATATGGAACCACAGTGGCCATTACAATGGTATGCAAGTTACATTGATAGCAACAGGCCACCAATGATAGTATTTCAACATGGAACATTAATAGAAACACATTTCAATATTTATTGGACAATAGGACATATGTCCCAACAGTAGGTTTGGTGTAAACATACCCGTTGATTTGTGAATTTAGATTATTGTTGCATATGTGGTGGAGGAGGGGAGAGATGTCAATTAACAACTTATATATCCTTGTAGTACTCACAACTTTAATGATCATTGCTCTAATCATTAAGGTACAAGTATTATTACAATACCCTATAGCCTTGGTTTGGACTGTGGTATATTTGTACACAGTGTAGACTTCAACTGTCTTGTAGTTAAATTCTTACATCCCTTACCTGGTAGACCTGTGCAGGGAATGTTTGTTAACACTACCTGACTGTTTCTATACATATTCCCAGATTCAAAGTTAATATTATGCACATACCTCTCAATCTCTTAATGCACACACTCTGGACAAAGCTTGACAACATGGGCGTACAAATAGGGAGATGTTTTGAATATTGCTGTCATAAACTTGGAGAGTTGCATGAGTGACAGGATTTGTTTTAGTATACATTTTCTGAAGGTTTTGAAGTCTGAAAATCAAATGCATAGCATTATTTTTGACTACAATTCTGAGATCATCCCACTGATTTGCCAGGGGGACAGAGGAACAGGCAAAAAATATGAGCCAGTTATGTGGACATTCTGAAAAATATGCACAGTTGAGAAGTATGATTACGCATACAGCTTACTACCACTCCCAGGATTTGAACCATGGCTGTGTCGGCTAAAAATACAACAATTTAAGTCACAGTAGTGTCTGCTATTTGGATATTGCTGTCTATCTCTTCAGTGTTTTCTGTCTAAGTCTCTCTTGGTTGTACAATCTGATCTTGTACTTACAACAGTCTTATACAGACATTCCTAGACATTTTTTTATGTAGCACAGTGTGGGTAACAGTGGTTAATACAACATTACTATTCAGAGAATGCAACAATAAATGCCATACAATAACAGAGTAAACACAACCCGTCCAGGATTTAGAGCTTTATTGCCAGGCAGTTACAGTTTTATTTAAATATGACCTATATGGGACTATTACTGTCATATTGTCTGGTTTATTCAGTACAACCCATACAACAGTTTTTTAATACTGTCAGATGACTTTCTACTGCTTTATATTTATTTGGTATGGCTATTACATGCAGCCTCGCGACACAGCCTTTGCAGCCTACTTGCATGGGCTTCCTGATTCACAGCTCACTCAGCTGCAGCTGTAAAGGAAATAGAGACATATTTAGGCATACCTATCGATCACATACACATGCTGGACTTTAGTAAACAGTAATGGTATGACTACTTACACACTGCTGGGACATCACCCCTCTGCCTTGCTTCTTGGACCCACTCATCCAAGACCTCCATCTTTCTCCGCTTCAAGTCAGCATAGTGGTGCCTGACCTGCTCTCATCCAAGACCTTCATCTTTCTCCACTTCAAGTCAGCATAGTGGTGCCTGACCTGCTCACCAGTCCGAGGGATATCAGTGGCACTGGTGAGATCACAGGCGAGGCAGTCCCAGGTTTCCACTTTATATCGGGAGCCCTGGTACTGGCCCTGCAGCAGTCTCTCATCATGTTTTTTACCAGGAGTCCTACCATGATCTTGGACTCCTATATGCCCTAGCGCTGCACCCAGAAGCGCAATCCCTCTCCAACTCCTGCATTCCTGCCTACAGTGGGAAGCTGCAACCAGTTATGAGCTATATTCCCACCTGCAGGATTTAGATACAGCTGATTTCCAACCCTTTGCCATGATTGGATGGTTTTGAATATGCTGAGCAAAGCTAAGTTACAGGCAAACCTCCTTAGCTAAAGTTGGCATTGCTTAAAGGGACAGGTTCAGCACTGCTTACTGATGAGCAAATCCACTTAGCTGGGCTACTCATTGCTTAGCAGTCATATTTACACAATGCTTACACCTGGTAAGCAGAGCTGTGCAATGCTTAGCATTGCTTATTTTTCATGTTATAGACTATTTGCTGTATGGTATTGATTCATCATTCATTACATAGTATAAATCTGTTTACTATCCCTGACATCCTCCAATGTGCTTTCATTACATTTATTCATGTGTGACTATATTGTATGGGGCACATGTGTTTATATGGGGATTTCACAACTTTATTAAACTGACACCTCACATCTGAACCTAATGCAGTACTCCGGTCAACAAATATATGTTATTTAGTAGGTGATACTAAAATAAATGGTTTATGTACTGCTTTCAAATATAAAATGTGAATTGGTTACAGTGGTGATCGAACTGAGAATGGCTGCTTGCAAAGCATATGCTCTAGCCACTACACTATTGAAATACTGTTTATGCTGGATGTCTCTTGCTTTTTAACTTCTTGTGGTGTTTAAGCTGGACTAAGTGTAGCTATGCAATGGGCACACCCGCGCAGCTATGCTGCCATCGCTCCATACACATATCTTTAAACTTTAAGCACAGAATTTCATGACAACTAAGCAAACAGTTACTCAAGTTTCTGAAGATACTGACACCCTGAGCTATCAAACCACCCCTCCCCCTTCCCGTCCATTAATGCTTAACACGCATGAATTGCAGCTACCCGCTACTTGCCTCATGCCGCAGCCTGTGAAAAGCAGTCACTTCACCCACACTCCAGCCCATGAAGAATGGTCACTTCGCCTTAACAACAGTGCAGCCCTCACTATTCCACCCCCACCAATGGTCTCCATGCAGTGTGGACCCTTGCTCCAAAACCCCATGAACACTGTACTCTACGGACACTAGCAACCTCACCTGCTCTTGAGGATCAGACCTACAATCCACTCCAGAGTACCCAGCACCCATAAAAAGCAAAAATGTCTGTCCTCATGGCCACCCAAGCTACACCAGCATGAACCAAACCCCCCCCACCCTGTATCCCTGAGAAGAACAACTCAACCACCCTGACAACCCTAACGTGTCTGCCAAAGAATCTGCAAGCCAGCCGACACAGACCAGGGCATGGGAGACAAAACATAAGGAATCAAACACCAAATATAAGCCGCAGAAACACAACCACAACTCCCCCCATTCCCTCCAAGCATCCTGCAAAATAACAGTGAAACCCACGCACATAACTCTGGTCACAACAGTAAACATATTATAGTGAGATTCCGGTACAACTGATTTTAAAGATAGCCAAGTACATTTCCTTAACTCAACCTATATCGCCCCAATCCGATAGTTAGGTCTGAACCAAAGTAATATGCTGTAAGGACGGCAACCGCCCTGCTGACGTCATCCCTGTAAAACATCTGCGTATTTCTAGAGCAGGAAAACTATGGACACCATGGGACAAAGATCCATTTTTTTTGTTTTGTTTTATTATATTTATTATTATTATATTCAGCTCACTCCCCAAAAATGTAATGATGTGTGGAGGGAGAAGCCAAACTAAGAATCAGATATGCTCTGTGAAATTTAAACAGTAACGATGCCCGCCAAGTACCTGTCATTCACATCACCCCCCTCAACAGACACCGCCATATTGCACCTGCGTGGAAAGCCTCCTGGCCTACAAAAACTCCTTAAACAATGATATACCACTCAGATGAGAATTAACAAAACCATAGAACCAGCAGGACTAACTCAACTACCCCCAGAAAAGAGGACCAGCCACCAATGCCCATCATTATAACATGAACTAAAGCCTCCTCAAAGCTTCACCAAATGGGACTGTAATGCAATGCGAGTATTACCTAAACCTTGTATCATTGAAATGATAGGTTCCCACCATAACCTCAGCACCAACTGCAGAACCTGGTTCACCACCGGTGTTACTTCATACACACCCCTGATAATAACCAGATTACCGCAACAGCTGCATAAGGAAAATAAGGTATAACAAATGGAAATATATTAAATATTAAGAACTCGACTCATTTAATCCAATGCACTGGACCCATTCACCTCATTGCTTAACCTTACAGAGACAACAACTTACTAACTTTCAAATTAAATGTCCCCAATTTATGCAATCTATACCCTGCATCCCTACCCCTTGGCACATAACTATAGTGACAAAGAACCTCACCAGCCTAAGATCCCTCAGGACAATTACAGTAAAAAAAACAAAACCCTCACCTCTTCAGTCATACTACCCTTAAACTTAGGCCTACCT